>NW_020897701.1:3179560-3658862 GCF_003984885.1 Neopelma chrysocephalum
CCATGGCAACTCAAGTGCTGGGACAGTCTGGTGGGAACAGCCTCTTTCCTGGCAGTACTAGTATTGGCATGGCATTGCCCAATGACATGTATGACTTACAGGACCTTTCTAAAGCTGAGCTGGCAGCTCCTCAGCTTATTATGTTAGCAAATGTGGCCTTAACAGGAGAAGTTAATGGCAACTGCTGTGATTACCTGGTTGGAGAAGAGAGACAGATGGCAGAACTGACAACGGTGGGGGACAGTAACTTCTCAGATAGTGATGCAGATGGTATGGAAGATACCCAGGCTGCGGAGAGTGATCGTGAGGCACCTGAAAGTGTGGAATTAAGCTCCCTTGAGGTTCCTAGTGTGGAAAGCCAAGGTCCAGCTGCTTGTTCCCCTCCTAAGGCACCCAGTGTGGACAAAGATGTGTCATTGGAAGCACCATCTACTCTAGAAAGCACAGAGGACAAGTGTAAGAGCTTGAAGAGCAAACCATTCCGTTGTAAGCCTTGCCAGTATGAGGCAGAATCCGAAGAGGAGTTTGTGCATCATATCAGAGTTCACAGTGCTAAGAAATTCTTTGTGGAAGAAAATGCAGAAAAGCAAGCACAAGTGAAAGAGTCTGATTCTTGCACTGCAGAAGAGGTGGATTTCTCTAAGGGCCCAATCCGTTGTGATCGCTGTGGCTATAACACTAACAGATATGATCACTATCTGGCTCACTTGAAGCACCACAACAAAGCAGGGGAAAATGAGAGAGTCTACAAGTGTACCATATGCACTTACACTACTGTCAGTGAATATCACTGGAAGAAACACCTAAGAAATCATTTTCCCAGAAAAGTGTATACCTGCTCAGAGTGCTCCTATTTTTCAGATAGGAAGAACAATTATATTCAGCATATTCGGACTCACACAGGTAAGTCTTTAATCTTTTTTTGATTGAAGTGCAGTAAGACTACTGAGAAATCTGTGGTGAATGTTCCACCCTGATGGAACAAGCTCTCTCTTGGTGCTAGCAGGTTATAGACTTGTGGAATTTGGTTTGAGCTCCAGTCTGCAGTCCTAGAAGACTGAGGAAATGTCAGGTACCCAAGAGGAGATAAAGAGCATCCTGTTTAGTAATTGTGAGCCTATTTTTTGAAGAGGGCATGACAAAGTGTACCTGTGATGATTGCCAGGGTCTACAACACCTAAAACTGATGTACTCTAAAACCAAAACAAGCTGTTTGGTTGACAGAAGGTGCCTAAATCCTCTAGGTAGTTTTGAAAATGGTGCTTTCAGACTGAGCTGAAACTTGACTATGGTGTAATTACAGAGAAGAAAGATCTGATACTCCCATGCAGAGGAGCCCTCCAGCATCTACAAAGTCAGAAGAGTAGTGAATTAATTCATTTTAATGTACAGGGGCTTCATTTTATCTGGGGCCTGCATCATTGCAGTAGCCAGAAGTAGACACATACTTCTGTTGCTCTATAGGAAGCCTACGAGGGAGTCTTTGGCCTGATTTCCTGACTTACCCTAACCTCGATTTGTAATCGGAAGGAACAGTGTGAGGCCCCCTTTTTCTCTAGTTTATAGCAAGTGGAATCAGAAGACCTTCACTGTTGCTGCTGTCCTGTGAGGTGGGACCTCAGGTGACTTAGGAAATACCTTGCTTTGCATCAGAGACCCTCACCGGCCTCTCACGTGGGGAGTCCTGAAGCATAACAAAACTCCCTTCTAGGAGGGGACATCATGGCCATCTCTACTCTTTGTGTCATGAGATGCTTTGCTTCCTGATCCCTTTTGTGGAAGTGGGAGAGCAGTTGAGACCTTCCTTGCAGATTCTTAGAAGCTTTTATTTCCACCATGTCAGGCCTTTTCTGAGGAGAGGGGAGACTTGCTAGCCATCCTCCAGCATGCGTGATCCCCTTCATTGTAGATTATGCCGGTTGAGCAAAACACTGGGGAGTTTCTCCTTTAAAATCATGTTTTGTTACAGCAGTGACATGAATGGTTTGGAGGCTTCGGTTTAGTTGTCTGCAGCTGTCTGGAAGGGATGAGCACTCCAGAGGCCTTGGGGCTGGGCTTGAGCTTAAGTGTGCAGAAGTTTGTGTTCCTCAGCTCGCTTTAGTATCTGCTTTGTCGGGGCTGCGAGGATCTGCTGGCATTTTTAGTACTTTAAGACATATTATTTTCTTAACAATAGTTGAACGATGTTGTTCAGAGGATACCATCAGCTTAAAAATCAGTCCTGTATAAATATTTTTTTCCTAAACAAGTAAACAAAGATTATGGTGAGAGGCATTAGCAAAATGGTGTGGTTTATCCTCCAGTTCATTTTCTTTGTGTGTATTGTAGGAGGTAACAGGAAAGAGACCGGGTAAAAATGGCAAAATAATAGGAAAAAAAGTCAATCATGTGGGGAACTCATGGCCATGTGTGAGCCAATGCTGGGTTTGTCTGTTTTACATTTGTCTTGACTTTAAATTCATCCCTGCTTGTGTTTGTACATGACATTAGGTCCCCCTTTCTGATCTCCAAAATCATTTGTTGAGTTTTACAGGAACTAACATGTTGAGTTTTACAGGAACATGAAAGCATGTTTGCTGAGGAAGCGCTCTGTTATCACAGCATTTGACCAATTTACCAGTGAACTGTATTGAAATTTTAAAAAAATCCAGTTCCTTGTTTCTCCTTTAAAAACAGTCAAGGTTTCTGGTTCTTTGGTTTGCTGTGTCTTTTTGTTATTTTAATTAAGCTGAAGTAGGTGTTTCTTTACTACTTGATAACTACATAGTTAATGTCTTTCAGACTGTTCTCACTTGATAAAAAGCTTTCAAATATGTTAGTAGAATGATTTAGCAATGTGCCCTGTTCCCAGTAACATTGATTTTGTGGGGGAGAATTAAAACTAAAGGAAGAGTATTACAAGAATGGATAAGCTCATGGCAGGTATATTTATACACCAAGCTAAAAGTTTTTGCTGATATTAGTGTGTAATAAGTTGCCTTAAAAAACACAAACAAAACCACAGTGCGCAAAAAACCCCCAAACAATCCCTGCCCCAAAAAACTTGAAAATAAAATACAGATATTTTATAGGCAAAAGTATTTACAGACTGTTCACATAACAATACTGAATTTAATAAAAACTGAATGATACTAAAATAGCTTTGGATTATAGTTTTCATTTAAAACTTAAGAAAAATATTTATTGGGAAAAAATGAATTGAATACATACATAGTTTTCTTCCTATTTTATGGGTTCAGAATGTTAAGAGAGTTGGAATTGCTTGTTTCTTTGGTTTCCTGATTGCTAAAAGAAGTTAAATAATTTTGGATAAATACTTATCTTTCTCTCCTGTTTTTTGTGCTTCACCAGACTATTTTTTGTGTGGGAGAATGCCTTCTTGCAGATAATTGGATTCTACTGTGTTAGAGTCATACAGTTTTCTGAAACACTGATTGTACAGAGTGGAGTTTCACAGGATCAAATGCTCTGCCTTTGCTGCTGGAGAAAGGCAGTCTCGGTTTTCTCCCCGTGTCCTGGGACTGGTTGATTCAGCTCACTAAAATGGCAGCAATACTCCCTTTCTCTTCCCCAGGTTGGTTTTCTGCTGGTTAGTGAACTGAATCGACTTAATAGGGACACATGGAAATGCCAGAGCACATGGCCAGGAGCAGAGAAGGGGGCTGTATGCTAGTACCTTCAGTGATTGGGAAAAATACCTATCCTCTGCATGTTTAGGGACTGCGGAAAGGCAGGCAGAGGTTATCTGCTTGCCTGTTGCTTGCATCCGTGTTGAAAAGCAGGTGTCCATGAATCTGCCCTGTCCTGGAAGATGCCTTGCAGCTTGTGACAGTGCTTGTGTGGCAGGCTGCTGACAAATGTGGGGGACCTTGGGCAAAGGAGTGTTTCAAGGACTCTACAGATGGTCATAAGCTTGTCACCTGGGAAAGCTACATTTGGAAGAGCCTGTCTGCTGGACAGGAGTGGGTGGTGGAGGTGTTCAGGGCAATCTCTCTGCTGTTTGGGCAGAAAGGACTCTTTGTGTCAGGGACAGACCTATGTGGGCTCGTTTGTGCTTGTTAGACCTTTTAGACCAAGTTTTGACTTGATTTACCTGCTGCTGATCCTGGAGCTGTACTATGTGCAAGACAGTGCAGCATTGTTCTCTTCCTTTTTCTCCTGTTATACTTGTTAGAAGCAATTTCTAGAAAACTTCATTGAAAGTAATCTGCAAGGCTGTATGAATAAGACATCTGCTTCAGGCAGTCACAGTGTTCTGCATCTAGCTTTGGACTGTTTTTTTTTGTTTTGTTTTGGTTTTTTGTTTGTTTGTTTTTTTGTGGTTTTTTGTTGTGGGGTTTTTTACATTTTGGTTGTCACAGGGGATCTTTCTTGCTTGCCACTGTGGAAGTTTGATGGAAACAGTTTCGTTTCAAGCAGACGGAAGCTCTAAGGGCATTGTAAAAAAGGCTTTATAAAGAGATCGTTGAATACATTTGGAGGAGGTAGCTCGGTTTGCAAGCTGCAGTTTGAGATGCAGATTGAGCTCAGGGTGGGAGCCCACAGAGCCAACCCTTTACTGGTGAGGCCAGCCAGGTGAATAGACACTGAGACACACAGCAGGAGCCATGAACTGCCAACCTTTTGGATAACAAAGGAGAGGAAAACGGGTGATTCCACTGTCCACTGAGGTGGATGGGCACGGAAGGACTCAACAGGAGCAGAAGACCCGGGAGGAAAAGCGAGACTTGCATGCGGGTATAAAAGCCCAGAGATTCCATTGTTGGGGGTCCTCCTTGGAGGCACCAGCTTGGACTGTTGCTGTGTTACTGCTGAGACATCTGAGACTCTCCTATGGGAAACTTAGGGTCTGATCGGTAAAGAAACCTGGTTTGACTGTGAGAGTGGGGTGTGTGGGGAGCCAAGCGGGGCATCTGTCGGCTCACTGGATCTGCCTGCTGTGAAGGGCCTTCAGTCCCGCAGTCTGGCCTTGGGAGTGTGACTGCCAGAGAGTCTCCTGAATGGTCAGATTGGATAGTTTCCTCAACAAGATGGTCTTAAACTTGTTCACTGATGTCAGTCTGCATGTTCATTTGCATAAAGTTAAGTGCATGCTTAAGCTTTTGCTAGTTTGGGGCTTATTCTGTCAGTGTCTTCTGGAGAGGTTTTTTTGGTGGCTTTTTTGCATGTAATGAATGAACTTGTTAAATTACAATACCAATCCTTTGGGGAATAGTATTTTACAAAACAGCCTTTACAATGTAGTCATGCATTTAATTCTCAAGTGGCAATAACACATTTTAAATTAGTTGCATTCATCGTACATAAATAGTATGTTTTGTTGCTGTGCCCTATGTAAAAAAGGGTATGGAAGTAAAAGCCTTTTCCACATTCCTAATGTTGCAGGTAACTTTACAGAAGTGAAATTTCAGGTAATGGAAAGAAGACGTGACTGAATATTCCAGGACCTTTGGCCTCATATTTTCTAATTGTAAGGAGTCACGTAAAAACAAAACCATTTCTTTATAACAAAAGGACTAACCCTCCCTTATACATGACTTAATCTTAATTGTGTGTATTGCACCAATCTCCTACCTTGTTCTAATTGGAAAGGGAGGGGAGTTGTTGTTGTTAGGGTGAATTTAACTTTAAACTGCTGATTTAATGAAGAATGATAAATGTTTGATGGGAGAAGAAATGTGGGATTAATCTGCATTACAAAGACCTCTTCTACTGCTGTTTGGCACAGGCCAGCAGTGGAGCCTCACATCACATGCTGGCAGATGCAGGTCTTTGCTGCTACAGATAGAGCTATACCTCTGTAAGTGGAACACACGGTTTGTGTGCAGGGCTTTTGCTTTCGCTGATGTCCAGGTCTCCACAATTTGTGGAGCACCTTGGTATGCTTCATATGTAGCAAATTTAGCAAAATGGTGTAGTGTAATTCTGACTATGACTTGAATAAATATTACAACCAAGTAACTTCCTTTTCCCACTTCAGCTTCCTTCCTCTCTTCTTGTTGAGAGTGTCCACCTGAGACTGAAAAATGTTTTTACAACGTCTAGCGGAGATGAGGCTACCTAGGTCTCTGGGCTGTACTAGTAGTTTGGGGCAAACGGCCCTGTTACTTATCTGGACCTGCCTACAGATGTTAATTCTAAAACTGTCTGCCTTTGTTTGGGGCTTGTCTTCACTTGAAAAGGATTTTCAAGTATCATTGTACTGATATAATTTTTAGCTATGATTGCAAGCTAATTCTCTCTTGTGGAGATATAATTTATGACAGGTTAGTTTCCATTAGTTCTCCAAAACCAATAAGTCTTCAGGCAGATGGTTTTGAGTCTTCAAAATAAATGTTGCTGCTACGCTTTTGGTAGATTTTGCTAGCGGCATAGTTTCACTGAGCAGGGCATCATGGTTTTCCATGCTGCAAGCTGGTTTCACTCTGCCAGTAAAACTTTGAAAGTAGAGACATGGTCTCTATCTGCACATGTGTTCTGGGAAATGCACATTCACGCCGAACAGATGGTTATGCCCCATGTTAATCCAAATTAAACACTGAGATTTCAGGTAAGGTGTTATGTGAAGCAAGAACATACCTAATTTCTTACAGGATCTGTATCTTTTGTCATCTTCTGAGTGCTGGGAGAAAATGCTGTAGGAAAGTCAGATCTGGTGGCTTAAGGCTTCTTAAAGGTGTCTGTCCTCATCACTTTTTGCCCGAGGTCACTGTCGACCCCAGGTGGACATTAGGATGTGCCTCTCTCATATTCTGCCTTTTTATTATCCTCGTTCATTGGGCACGACACATTGTGCTGGTCCAGCTCGGGCATGTGATTCTCACTGTTTCCCTTTGCTGAGAGATAATGTGCCCTTAAATACAACTTGAGGGGCTGTGACAGCCTCACCTGTGTGGATTGGTAACCAGATTTGGGAATCTGCTGTGTTTCAGTAACTAATTTGCCATTTGTTTTTGCAGGAGAGCGACCCTATCAGTGTGCTATGTGTCCCTATTCCAGCTCTCAGAAGACCCATTTAACCAGGCACATGCGCACCCACTCAGGTTGGTAAGGTGTGGCAGCAGCGGGGCTGAGGAAAAGGGGATGGTTCACAGTATCACAGCGTGGTTGAAGTTGGAAAGGACCTCTGGAGGTCACCCCGTTCACCTAGAGCAGGCTGCCCAGTTCTGTGTGAGATGCCATCTCATTCAGTACAGCCTGAGTTTTAGCTCCTCTTTTAATGGGGAAGGTTGTCTCTACTTGCTAAGAAAATGCTAAGTCATGAATAAAAGGGATAACAGGAATATATCTTTTTCTTTCCTTTTTACTTTCCAAGATGTATTCTGAGGTTCATAGGGCTGCTCTAGTAGTCCTAGTAATCTAGTAATAAATACAGCATTGTGATGATATAGGAACAAATTCTTGTCTTCTGTCTGCTGCCATAGCTGAGTTCAAATCAGTGAAGCTGGGAAAATTTTGAGTAGCTGAGAGTCTTCTCTATGATGTCTGGGATTTCATCTCATCTAGGGGTTCTGAGGTGATGTAAATTACTGTCTGCTTATGTCAAGGAGACACAGAGGAGAAAAAGCAAACTCAGAAGTTGTTCACAAGTGACTCAATTTTTTGGCATTAAAAGCCAAAATAGCAGTTTTCACTAGCCTTTATTTCCCATTACTGGTGGTGTAATAAACATCTGTTCTAGTTCTCTTGCAGCATTTTTGTGAGTTGTAACACCACAGACACAAGCACAGTTGTTCTTTATCACTCTTGCAGGGGAGTTTAGGTAAATCTCAGCCTGTGCTTTTGGTTTGCTGAAACGTAAATTGACCAGACCAGGGTGAATTCCTAATGCTAGCAAACAGGAGTGAAGATCTCCTGAACAGTAATTGTTTCAATTTCAATAGATGTGGCTTTTAATTGAAAGCAGAATGCAGGCAATTTTAACTGTAGTGGAGGGGGGGCTTGGAGCCATTAAAAATAGCCAACTTTAAAATGACGTGTCAGTGTTTTGGTTTGAGAATTTTGTGAATGCAGTATTCTGCTTCCAGAAATGAAAACCATTTTTGGCTGAAACTATGGTTCAGCCAAACTGAATTTGCAAACAGTTTGGTCAATACTGAACCTGAAAACCATTTCAGGAATGTATTACTCTCCCCTTGTTCAGTGCAAGGAAGTCTAAAATCTGAAGGAGATAAGGAATAGGATCTGCCTGTGACCCTTGCCTCAAAGGTCTGAGAGAGAGGGCATGACTTTTGCTATCAGGGATGTTGTATTATTAGCTCTTCTAAATTCTATTGCATGTTTTGCTGCATTGCCCAGGCAACTGAACCTTTTCTGTGGCAATTTCTGGACTCCTGCAGTTCACAGGCTGACTTTTTAAGGCCAGCTGGTGCCATAGCCTAATTCACAGCTGGTTTTTTAGCCGTGTTGGTACGTGTCCTTTTCAGTTGTGCAATAAACCCCCTGGATTTAGAGGTGATGGACAAAGTCTTCACACACTGTCTTTGAGCTACCTTGTTACAGCTACCTCTGAGCACTCTGTGTACTTAGAACAGCTTGTTTGTGTGTATGTAAGACACAGGCTGTTCTTGTCCTTACTGCAGGTAACACAGAATTGTGCCTTGAAGTGTAGGTGGTAAGGCTCCATACTTGGATGCAGGATGAGCAGTAAGCACATCAAGCTTAAACTTGTGGAAAATGTCACCAGGAAGTGAGGGGAAAAAGGAAGGACGTAAAGTGGGGAGGGAGGGAAACAAACTAGCTCTTATTTAAATAATAAAGAGATGCTGCAGGCAGACATGAAGTGATCTGGACTCTTAAACAAATGACCCCATCCTTCCTGCCAGGGAGGCAGCACAGCCTTTTCTAGAGTTTTTGAGGGTGTTGCAGATCAACCATGTGGTTAACGCATGAACAGGCACCATATCTTCACTGCAAGCTGTCTGGTTTCCTCAGTCATGCTCTGGAGGACCAGCTTGAGCATGGGCAGTGCCAGGGCAGCAGGTTGCAGGGGTGGGAGAAGCATTATTGTACCATGAGCAGAAGGGACTGGAGTGGATTTTCAGCTTATTGAAGAAGCGGCAGGCATGAGTTCTGTGGGTCACTTTTGAGATGCTGGTTCAGACCTCAGAAGCATCCCAAATTCCTCAGCTGAATTCACACATGCTCTCAGACTATTTCTGGACTTGAGTTGTTGCACTAGAAGTGTTTTTCCTATTTGCTGTGATGTGTAAGTGAAAAGCCACTTCTGCTGCAGCAGCATGCACTAAGCAGAACACTTCTACAAGAGTTGTTGCACAACTGTAAATGCAGATTTCAGTAGTAAGATGATGGCTTCGGTCTGCATTTGATTGGCTTGCCAAGAGTAGCCTGCAGCCAATACATCATGTGTTTGTGACACCAAAACAGTGAACTAAACTTTTTCAGAGGTAAAGATCATCTGGGCACCCCTTTCGTGTGCTTAGGTTTTTGCTTGCTTCTTTTCCCTCATTTCCTTTTCAATGAAAACATGAAATATGCTAAATCTGTGTAAAGTTGGACTTTTTTGAAACGTTTGTGTGAAACTGCTATTCATCAAATGTTACATTTCCATTTTTCTACAATGCATTCAATGGACCAGTTGGGTATGGATTCCATTTGCTAATATTACTGTAGAGAGATCTCTGCCGGTATGTATGCCTAGCCAGAACCTGTGACGTTGTTACTGCTTGTTTGGTTTTGGATCCCCTTCCTCCCAACCCTCACCCCTTCTTTCTTTTCTTGTATTTTGTTCTTAGTGTCCTGTGAATGTGTTTGTGACTTGTGGATTTCTTATGTTGACTTCGCTTAATTTTAAAGGCGCATGGATAATTTTTTTTTATCCTTTTTGAGTTTCATATTTCTTTATCTGTATTAGTGGGAATTGAATGCTCCCCAACCCCCATACTTAATAATCACCATCATTCCCTTCCGTCCTTCCTTCCCTAGGTGAGAAGCCATTCAAATGTGATCAGTGCAGCTATGTGGCCTCAAACCAGCATGAAGTAACTCGTCATGCAAGGCAAGTTCACAATGGGCCAAAGCCTCTGATTTGCCCGCACTGTAACTACAAAACGGCTGACCGCAGCAATTTCAAAAAGCACGTTGAGCTCCACGTCAATCCGCGCCAGTTCCTCTGTCCTGTTTGTGATTATGCAGCATCTAAAAAATGTAACCTGCAGTATCACATCAAATCCAGGCATCCCGATTGTGCTGACATCACCATGGATGTTTCAAAGGTGAAGCTACGGACTAAAAAGAGTGAAGCTGACTTTTCTGAGAGCGTTAATGACAAAGTGGAGAAGGAACCAACAAAAGGGGATGCAGCTGCAAAGAAAACTGAGAAAATTGTGAAGGTGGAGAAAAAAGATAATTTGGCAAAGGAAAAGAAATCAACAAGCAATGTTTCTGCAGGCCAGGTGACAACCAGAAGTCGGAAATCAGCTTCAGAAAACAAGGAGATGGATATTAAAACTGAGAAAAGTACTGAGAAAACATGTAAAACAAAGAAGGTCAAAAGAAAGGCAGAGACTGAAGCAACTTCCTCAAAGCAAGAGCCAGCAAATGATACCTCACTAGTAACAAAAAAGAAAAAGAAAGTGGAAGCTAAACCCAGAGACTGCCAGGAAACTCAAAAAAGTGATGTTGTACCAGAGGAGGAGCCTAAAAAGCAAACTTTTTGCCTCAAGAAAAATAGAAAAAAGAAAGCTCTGAAAATTAAGCACAATAAAAAAAGCAATAAACTCAATCAGGAAAAGATCGAGGAAAAGGAGATGCTGGATGAGCATCATATCACAGAAGATGATGGATGCGTGAAGCCGGACACTGAGGGCAGTAACCAGAAGGAGCAAGATCCCACTGAGACAGTGGCATTAAACAACAGCGGTGGTAATGCTCTCAAGGGGGAGAGCACTGATCCCAAAGGAGACTGCATCCAAGATCCAGAGCAGCTCTGTCTGCCAGTTCAGGATGCAAACACAGAAGTTGAGGTAGAGGACCAAGAAATGCCTGCTGCAGCAGGAGAGAGCGAAGACACTATTGGTGCAAAAGAGGAGGAGAGACAGGCCGACAAAGGGGAAGACACTTGCTCTGAGGAATCTTCCCATGCAGTGTCTTCTGAAAAAAGCTTGGACGTGCTCATGGATGTGGTACCAGATCTGGCACCTGAGAAGGAACCAGAGGAAACCTTTGTGGCAGAACCTGTGAGCAACTCAGACCTGATGGACCTGACCAAGACATGCTTGCCAGCGACAGAGCCAACAGGAGATGCTGTGCCAGCACCCGTGCCTCCAGAAGGGTGTACACAGAGCCCTAAAGTAGCTCTGGCCTTATCTCGGGATAACACAGCAGTGAATGAATCTCAGGAAATGGATGAGGATGAGGGCATCCACAGCCATGAAGGCAGCGACATAAGTGACAACATATCAGAAGGAAGTGATGACTCGGGGTTAAATGGTGCTCGCTCTGTACAAGAGGAAACAAGTCCAAAGACATCACAAGGAGCTCCAGACACCACAGTGGCCAGGGAGAACTATGTGTGCATTTTTTGTGACCGCTCATTTAAAAAGGAAGGTGAATACAGCAAGCACCTCAACCGGCACCTAGTTAATGTGTATTATCTTGAGAAGGCAGCAAAAGGGCAGGAATAGAAATAGCAGTTGTTTGGAGAATCTTCTTTTGTAAGATCTTACACAGCTTATGTACAGATATTGTAGATTTTTTTTTAAGCACGGTTTCCTTTAGTGTCTGCATTGGTTTCTTTTTTGTTTTTTTTTTTTTTGAAGTTGAAAATATTTTTGACAACTTTGTGTGTAATGGTGAACTCATTAACTATTGGATCTCTTAATTAGAGAAGGCAGGTAGGGGGTATGAGGTTCTGTCCTGTAAAGTGAGTGTAAGCTTCTAGTCTATTAGCATATGCAGTGCTTTTATAAACTGAGTTTTAGGAACAAGACTGGAGCTAGCAATACACAAGTTGCATGTTTATAGAGCCACTGGCATTAGTTGTTTTTGTTCTAGCAGCCAACTCTCTGTCCCCTCCTCCCTTCCCCATTTTTTTTAGCTCTTTTCAATGTGTCTTGATGTTCAAAGTGTTAAACTACTTGATGGTTTTTCTACCAGGAATATAGCTTCTATTACATAAAGAGCACTTTGTAAAAGAAATCAAAGTTGGCTAGTGATGAACATAACTGTTTATGCTAATTACAATTATGAACGTACATTTCAGGTCCCCTAAGCATGAATGATAAGCCAAAATTTGAGAGCAGTCCTTCCAACTTTTGATTGGAGAACCTCTGTCTTGATTAATATCTTAATCACTGATATGTAATTGGCTTTGTTGTGGGGGAACAAGTTTTTTATTTTTACTTTCTGCTTTTTTTTTTGATTGTGCTTTAAAGGGCTTAATAATGTTGCACATTGTTTTTGATTTTTACCTATGCAGTTTAATCCTTTAGGAATAGTGCTTGTGCAGAACATGTACACTTTATATATGCATGTTTGGTTTTGTATGTACGTTTTTTTTATTTGGAAACATTCAGACTTG
This sequence comes from Neopelma chrysocephalum, assembly GCF_003984885.1. Classification (NCBI taxonomy): domain Eukaryota; kingdom Metazoa; phylum Chordata; class Aves; order Passeriformes; family Pipridae; genus Neopelma; species Neopelma chrysocephalum. The sequence continues at coordinate 3,192,102 of NW_020897701.1, forward strand.
TTGCTTACCATGGGACAGTTTTCTGTGGCAGTTTTCTGTGATGCTTCATACTGCAGATTTTTCTTATTTTCCTGGGTTGTGATTAGTTGTGCATGAAGTTGCTGAAATTATGATCTGCTCGGCTATATATTTTTAACTGGCTTTAAAATTGTATAATCCTTGAGTAAAAGGATATCAATGCAATTTCAAAACACTTTTTAATGGAATTTATTCTATCATGGAAGTGCCACTTCTGATATTTTGAATACACATACAGAGTAATAAATTCTGATTAATAATTTGGACAGTAAAATAATCACTCTCCGTGGAAACAGTTCGCACATTCTGCAAGTCCAGATGATTTTTTTTTTTCCCCTTCCCTATTCATTTCTGTGGTGGACAGCAGTCAAACATCATGAGCTTAAAATACCAAAATAGCAGTGATATAATCTGACATCTCATACACAGAAAAACCCCATCAAACAAATACAGATAAATCAACTGGTAAGCAACAAACCTGGCATTAAAAAAACTAGGGATTTCTGCTCCTTATTCATTCAAGTTGCATTTAATAAAATCATTCTGCTTCCATGCAGGGAGAAACACGTAAGATTGTCATCTCAGGTCTACGTGTCATACTGGGAGTTTTTAATTCTAAACAGATTTCATTTCTAGCACACACATACAAGAGAGATTGCATACTTACTGCTTGTAGCCAACCCGTGGTAAAGTGTAAACAAAATCCAAACCAGCAGGGAAAAAGCAAAGCCCGCCATGTCTCATCTGTGCACTCTTTTGATGGTCATTAGCTGCCCTTCCATTGGGAGCAGTTGGGCAGCTTCTCTGATTGTCAGCTCCAAAAAAGCAAATTTGGAGGTGGGTGTTATTTGGAGAGTGGAGTTGAAGAGCTCAGAGCATTTGTCAGAGCACTTTGTAGCAAATAACTCTCAATGTTTAAGTTCTGGAATAAACCCCATTCTTCACTGGGTGTTCCCACAGCATCTTCCCCTCCAAAGAAACCCACTGCCTTGAATGAATAGAGAGCAACAATGCTACATTGCTTCTGCTTTTGGGAGAGATTGGTAATAGGAGGCCAAAGATTTGAGAGGGAAGGCATCCCTCATGGCAGAAATAACTTGTATAATGTATAGTGAGTTTTTGTTTGCATAGATAGTGTTCAATCCTTACCTTGGCTGCGACAATCATTGTCAACTCAAGATCAAGTTGCAACTATATTTATGTTAAACATTAAGAAAATAAACCTAGTTGAATTTTTTTCCTAAACTACCAGTTGTAATAGTCTTAGATGTATTTTTTTTATAATAGTGTTTCTTTATATATAAATGTTGCCACCATTTGTGAGCGATATGAGTAGCTGCTGGGAATTCCAGTACTGTGTAGAGGTCTTATAGCTCCCTTCATATCCTTGCGAAGAGCCTCTGCCATCTTGTGAGAGACTTCAAGGACTTTAGCTATGTTCAAATAAACTCGTGGACTGGCCTGATAATTTTTTTCTTGTTTGTTTTTAAATGAAAATGTTGCTGTTGACTGACTCTAAATCTCTCTCTGTGAGATAAGAACAAAGGTGGTTCTCTGAAATACTGTGCTGCACATTTCTATGAAGTGGTCAAGGTTTCAGTGCTCGATCTGACAAGAACTCTTTGAAGACAACAGTCGGCTCCTCTTTGGCAGTGTTTCTTACCACAAGATGACAAACTGAAAATAAATTATTATTAACATATTAAGAAGAAAAGTTGATTCTTTATATCTGAGACCCATCAACAATGTCCTGAAATACTTAATGTTGATGCAGAACTGTGTTGGAATTCTCTGCAAGGTTTGGGATTATGTTACAGTAAAGAGGCAAGGATGTAATGCATTATGTGTATCTAAAATGTTAAGCACTGCTAATACTGAGTGTTTGAGAGGGAGTGCAGGTCAGGTAGCCCACCATATATGGTGGTCTTACATTGCTGTATCTCCCTTTAAACAATGCTTTTTTTTTTTCCTTGGTCTTTTTCAATATTCTTAAATTATTATGTGTTGGTTTTGCCAATGCTAGAGTTTTTGTGTTTTTTGGCAATAGTATCTTCATGAGTGTTTAGCCTCCAATACATGGTTGGAAGGATTAGCACACTGATACCCCTACACTGCCAGCCCTCATTTGAATAATGTGGTGTTTTGGGCTTTTACTGTATAAATTTATACACTCAAAGTAACTGCCTGGGAAACAGTCAAGAAGTGGGTAGCTAGGCACTTATAATCCATGGTTTTGTGATTGCTATTTCTGGATTTTGATGATCTAGGCTGGAACTTTAGTCATTTAAAGAAGAATGTTTAACAGCTGACAGGCCAGTTAAGATATGATAATGTCATTGATTTCAACAGATTTAATGTAGCTGAAAGGTATTAAATCAAATTCAAGAGTTTTCTTGAATGTCAGTTGTATAGATAAGTGGCGTGCATACGATATTAACAGAATCCAAATAGCTAATGGAATTGTTTTATGTGTACATAAATTTTTTTCCCCCTCTAAAATTACACTAGCTAACAAACTTTTGTAAGCTGGCATGGAAACATGTTTATGATGTTTAGTTGCACCATGTTTGATGCTTTTACAGTGCAATACTTGTATTCTCTGAATTAAACCAAAGGTAATTTTTTTTTCATGCTCTCTACTGTAGTGCATGACAGTCTTTTCTACATTTGTAATAGATGTAAAACGAGCCAGATCATACATCCTGTTTTTACCTAAATCATGTATAAGAAGTCTTTTGTCCAAAATGTAGTATAAACTAAATTGCATTATATTAACCTTTACAAGTGTATTTTCCTAAGCATAGTTATGATTAAATAAACTTTATTAAGGAACGTGCAGCTTCCACTTATTAATGGCTATGGAAACCGTTTGTAATCAGAGGCAGGAGCAGTGCAAGCAACATTGGCAGAACTGCAGAAGACTTCCAGCCAGCCAGGTGTGTGTGGGGGAGCCAGTACGGAGATGCTGGGTGCGTGCACACGCAGACTTGGCTGCAGACAGGGACAGTGGCTCCAGAAATACATTGTTTTTCCATTTCAGCGTACTGTTTTCATTTCAGTGAGGGCAGGGCACAAGGTGGGAGTTGTGTGCATACGGATGAGATTCAAATGGAATGCTGAACCTGTTTGTGATTTTGGAGGATGAGTCCAGTGGGCATGAAAGGCAATATTCCCTGCCACGTGAGAAGGAATGCAACTTGATGGAAGCCAAGGAATTTGATTTTGAGTTTCAGAGGTAATGAGATGGCAATATCTTCTGCATTCCAGAAGGATTTCTGATGCAGTCTCACTTGATGAATTAGCAGTAGATTTATGAAAGTTGATGTCTATGGCTGCAGTATTGTCTATATAGATACTGAAAATGTCTTGAGAGCTGTGGAGCCTGGGATAACCTGTAAGGGTGACATTTCATCTCTCTGCCAGCCTGGTCATTTTAGAAAACCTGAGCTGGATGCTAACCTACTTTCTGGGGCTTGGTCATTCTTACCTCCTCCTAGCACAGAACAATTCCTAAGGGATTAAGGCAAACAACATTTGATGAACTTAAGGGGATACTTGTGTATGCAGCTGCTGCAGCTTTGAATGGTTTGGGATGCTCCTAGAACATAAGAAGTGAGCTTTAGGCTTCTCTGTTATAACGTTTTCTTGTAAGCAATGCCCCTCTCCCACCCTGTGACATCTTAGTGGAAATTCAGGTTTCCAAGCCATGCAGTTACTAGTTAAGCAGCAAAGAGCAGGGTGCACCACTATCACAGGACATACCCTTGGGTGGGGGCTGTCAGTGTTCAGATAAGGGGTGGGTTTGGGGTTGCTCCCCTTAGAAGTTTTGTAGGCAACATGTATGCAATTTATGGTGAGGACAGGGAACAGGAGTGATACCTGAGCCTGCCCATGGACCACAAGGGAGATGTAAGAGCATGGTAAAGAGATGGCAGGGTTTGGATACTTGTGTGCCTCTGCCTGTGCTGTGTAAGTTAATGATTTCAAACTGGATCAATAGAGGAGGTCCTGCCCTTTGCACCACCCGCCAGTGCTGCCCCTCACCCCCAGGAAGGCGTTTTGGTGACAAGCTAGCTGAAACTAGAGAACACAAGTGGGTTGGCAACCTGAGAAATCATTTTCCCTTAAACCTGCAGTCAGATCATCCTTATCTTTGACTAGTTCCTTGCACTCTGGCAGAAAACCTGCTAGTTTTTTCCTGATAGAAAACCAGGATAAAACCTGCTAGGCTGAAAAGTCAGCTAAGAATCTGCTTTGTGCTAAGTTGTTTTTTAACAGAACTGGGTAGCTAAGCACAAATGCATGGCTCTGCGGTACCTTGCAGGCCAGCAGGAGATCCTCCCCACACGCTGAGATGCCCAAAAGGTGAGTTGGCTTGAGTGGAGGATCACTTAGCTTCCTGATGGCTTGTATGGGGACAGAGCGAGCTCGTGTCTTAATTCAGCTGCCTTATTCAGGCCTTGCTAATGCTCTGAAGGAGCCAAAATGCTAGGTTCCTGATTTTGGTTTGGTGGTTGTCTTTTGTTTGTTTTTAAAACTTAGCCATGCTGACATAAGTGGCTTTACCACTGTTCATATACAATATAAGCTATGTGTAGGAAAAGGTAAATCTAAAAGGACAGGACAGGATCCTTCTCTCGCCCACACTGTATTTTTAAGCTTGGTAAAATGAGTTATCTGCATCTCCCTCCTTTGCTGGAAGCACCAGACCTGCAGCAACACAGTGTTGTAGCTCTGACACCCTTGGGCTCAAGCCACGTGGCCAAACCCATCCCTTGCCCACAGGCTAGTCCAAGGAGCCTTCATGGTCTCCTTTAGCCCTATACAGGTCAGCATACTCAAGCTGCTGTCATCTGCAGCTGAGGCTGTGCTGGAGGTGAGGGGGACAGATGATGTTTGTTGCTGGGCTTGCTTCCATCATAAGCAGCCAAAGGAAAGTTGCAGCAAAAAGTTGTGTGGAAAGATGGTGACTGGTCCCTTGGCGGGGATGCCAGGGACAAGGATGTTGGCAGTGCCTGCAGTGGTTGCAGAGTGCCAGGGGCTTTTCCTATTGCTGTGCTGGGGGTCATATGCTCCTCCAGTCTTCCCAAAAGGTGCTAAGCAGGCACTGAGTCTGATTGGAGCTGGCCAAAATAACCCTGATGGTTTGAGGGCTTTTTTCTTTCCTTCTTTCTTTTTGTCCTCTTCCTTGATTTGGTGCTGCCTGGTAAGGCTGGACTGGGGACCTGAGGCACAGAGTAATTCAAAGATGTGGTATAGCCACACCATGGTACCCAATAGGTGACATGGGATGTTACCACCGACTCATCCCCAACAGTAGGCAGTCGAGAACTCTACCTGTTGCTTCAAGAGGCTGCTATCTGATCTGCACAGACACAACTCTCCTCTTCCAGTAGAAGAACCATTGGGATGTGTCAGTGCACTGGCAGGGCATGGGTGGCCCACCATCAAGTTTCTGTTCCAGCACGTCATATTGGGCAACCCCCAGCAGCTTCGCTGCAAGATCAGTGAAGACAGTTGCTGCTGAGGGGAGTTTGTGGGCAATTGCAAGCTGTGTGGTTCACTAGGCTCTCAGCCCAATGGGCCTCTCCTCACATTACAGGCTATTTTGAGAGTGTTAACAGTACGTAAAATTTCAAATTTTGCATGGAACTTGTTCAGCTCTTGCCATGAAAAGCAGCAGCCATTTTTGTAGGCTGGGAGTCCCCCACCATGACCAGCTCTGAAAAGGGAATAGCCATTTGGTGGGAAAAGAACACGTGGGGTTTTTTTGGGGGGGTGAGCTGGCGCCACATCAGATGCATGCCAAGGCAAACCAACCCACAGGCTCCCACTCGTGGCAGTACAGCCGTGCTTGCAGTGTGGCAGGGAGATGCAACCCTCCCTTTAATGACAAAGTCAGCTTTCAGAAGGATTTGGACTATCCCCTTTCACAAAAACTTCTGCTGCTGTATTGCCCCACATGATGATATTGTCGATGTACTGTGAGTATTCTGGACCTTCACCCTATTCCAGTGCAGTCTTGATTGGTCCATGGCAGATGGTAGGGCTGTGTTCCCACCCCTGAGGCAGCCAATTCCAAGTGCACTGGACACCTCTCCACGTGAAAGCAAGCTGTGGCCTGTACTCTTCCACTAAAGAGACTGAGAAAAATGCATTAGCAATACCAGTTGTGGCTGTCTTTGACTCCAGCTGGCACTGAAGTTCCAGCATGTCCAGAAGGCAGCACTCAGTGGCAATGTGATTTTATTTAGACAAGGATAATCTACTGTTAATCTTCATTCTCCAGTGGCCACATATCCCACTGGGGATATCAAAGGGTTAGGGTTGAGCAGAAGTGACTGGCTGCAGATGTATGTGATGCTCTGATGTGACAGCGCTCTGGCAGCCATGTGACGGGGGAGAAAGCCAACCAGGTAAGGACAGGAGCCTGTGGATGCCGGTCTCCACTTTAACCCCCTACAATGGTCAGATCTGAGTAGCATTTCAGTATTCCCTTTTAAAGATGAACAATAAAGAATAGCTGTCCCAGGGCTGTCATCATCACCTTCTGCAGAAGGGATGACTGTCAGATGCAGCTTCGTGGAGCAGCATCAGGTCCTCTCGGCAACCTGAGACCTGCAGAGCTTTATCTACTGTCAGAAGGTCTGTCCGGCTGGAGGCCTCTGACATGAGTGGTGAAGTGACTCCAGGACCTACTGGGGAAGATGGTGACTTCTACTGGAGGGGGTGACTTTCTGCTGAGGCCTTGTAGGTATCATACTTCAGACAAGTTTGCATTTTTGAATGTTACAAGGAAAAAAATATAAAGCTGTCAGTGGTAATGTTTGCAAGGGAGAAAAAAGAAAGCAGTAATCTGAGAGAAATCATTTTCTTGATGAATTTCATGCATGTAACTAAATCACTTCTGGCTTTCTTTAAAAAAAAAAAGAAAAGAAAAAAAAAGAAGCAGAATAAAAAAAGAGCAGAGAAAAATTATGAGGAATAAAGTTATACAGCTTGGACTTCTGCTCTTGAAAACCTCAACCCCTGTGGTTAATCTGTAGTTATTTCCACTTGTAAATGCCTCTAAGGTGTGTATTCATTTATGTGCATGTGGAGCTAGCCAGTGATTATTTGCAGCATATGAATCTGATATTTAAACCTGTAGGTGTTGCTTTTCCAAGGTGGTAAGCCTCCATCTGCTCACATTAGGAAGTTCTAATTCCCATCAATTTTTCAGCACATTTGGAAATCAGGCCCTTGATTTAAAAAGGTATTCTGCTGTGTAGTCTTACATCTTTGCTCTGATACTAAAATAGGTACATGAAATACACTAGCATTTTAATTACAGTCAAATTGAACTCTCTATAAAACCTTAAGTTTAGAATAGCCACTAAAGGAAAAATAAAAAGGCAATTGATGGAGTGATTACAAAATCCTTGCAAACTTCTTCTGTGCTTATCAGATTATTAGCTCTTTTTAATTAGATCACAGAACAAATTCACTGATACTGTTAACTTGATTCATACAGGTCTGTTGATTTCAAAGGGAACCCACCAGCATATATTAACTGAAATGTGAATACTCATTTCTATGATGTTTATAATATTAGAGATTCATTCTTCATCATATTAACAAAATTAGCCTTTTGGCTATTTATTTTTTCTTATAGACACCTCATCTACACTTTTAATAACATCAGAGACGGTTTATAGCAATGTGGATCATTGGCTGCTAGAGCACTGTAGAAGGTTCTTGGGTCATCACTAAGCATTCACATTTCCCAGGGCACCAATCCCTTGTCTGTAATTCCTAACTACAACTTTGTGGCTCCATTAAAGGGAGGAACTGCTCATACCATAGCCCATAATTGCAACTGTTTCCTACTCCCCTGTCCAGAAAATATAGGTGCTTTGATCCCAAATCAAAATATAGGGAGGGTAGAGTCAGGCTCGAGGTGAGTCTAGAAAGAACAAATAGATTGTTTTATTTTTTATTTTGCAGATAAGTTGAAAAGTTGATTACACAGACTGTATAAAAGGCAGTAGAAAGATCAGGTATTCTGACTTTCAAGCTGAGATTTGTCAGTTTTAAGGCTGCTTTCTTAAGGTTGGACACCAAACCTAATCAATTGGAAAATATGGGGATAGTTTGGGGAATATTATCAACAATGCTGTCACAGTGCTTTTTTGCTTAAAAAGTCTGACCGTCCCCTGATTAGGGTAATTATAGGAGATGGGAGCAATCATATTGTGTCTTTTGCACACAGTTCCTTCCCAAGAGTATTCCATGAAGCAAGGCTCGCAAATCTATACCAGCAACTGTGCCAGGCAGTCACAGGGCAGGGATTATGTATTTCTGCTACATTTGCGCAGCTGAAGATGTTTCTGTGGAGCTCATTTGAGTCAATGCTCCCCACAGACGCGAGACCCTGCGGTCAGTCTCCAGCAAGGCAGTGCCAATAATGCTCTGCAAGAATGAAGTCAGTGTGTACACAGGGGCCACGGAGCTTGAGGAAAGCCAGCAGCTGTTGGGAGATATTTTTTTTTTCTGTGTAATTCTGCTGATGTTGTTTTGTTCCAGTCTGTTATTTCAGCGGTGGAACTCCAGTGGTCCGTGACGAGGCTGTTCCCGCTCAGAGTTTCTTCTCACAGCGCTGAGGGATGAACCTGGTAGCGGGGAGGGAGCGCCACCCGCAGCCTGTGCTTATTCTGGATTATAGCAGGAGGTTGGGTGATGTGACAAGAGAGCAACACGAGAAAATTCCAGCTGCTAAAAAAAAAAAAAAAAAATCAAATGCTGCTTCTCCCTTTGGCTGGCAGGCATTGACAGTAACGAATATATCTCCAGGAGGGGAAATGATATTTTATCAGAGGATCTAAAAAGCTGCAAGTGCATGCAGTCACCTGTGTTTGAGCATGGGGAAGAAGCACTAAAAAAATCAGATAAAAAGGATTATATTACCATATTGCATAAAGCAGTATGTAGACAGGTTTTACTGCACAGGATTTGCACCTTAGTGCGTAAGAATATCAGACTTTTTTTTTTTTGTGCATTGTAGTTGCTGATCAGCAATAAATGTGTGCCTGCTGTTTTGATCTACTAAGCCACCCAAATATTTCAGAAGGAAAGAGACTGCAGCTGGTGTGGTCACTGGTCAAGCATTTGCAGAGTCATTTCAGGTCATCCTTATCAGTACGCCCTGTGATTTTCTGGGGGGAAAGTGTGTCTAAAAAGTACTTAAAGCACAGCTTCTCTGAAGAGTTTATGTGCTCCCCTTTTCCCTGTTTTGGGGACAGGGTTGCTGTGCTCCCAGCCTTCAGAAGTCATGCAGCCTTGCTGTTGGAAAATCATCAGCTAAGGCATCAGATAATGAGACTGGGAGCTTTGTCTGACCAAGGAAACCCTTACTAGAAGAACCTTTAACTTCAGGGCAAAAAAATCTCCAGTCTTGCTCTAACGTTGTCCATTCACAGCTTATTAAGTTGTTTATGCCTACATGAAGTCAGTTTTAGATCACTAGGAAACCAGATTGATAGTGTTTCAGCATGTCTTTCCCAAGAGATAAGGGAGGTCGAAAGTTATCAGTCATCTCTGTGGGTACTACAGTGATAGTCGCTTTTCTGTCCCTGGTAAGCTCTTCAGCTCCATGGGAATGCCTATGCTGAAGTAATGGAGAAACCAGCGCATGCCTGTTTGTCTTAGGTGCAGTAGTTCCCAAATTACAGTCTGCTTTCCATGTCAAACTACAAAGCACTGGTCATAAATAGTCCCCAGAACCATTTGAAAAATACGGAAATGTGACAACTAGCAGCTGTTTGGCCTGAGAATTTTTTAGGACTGTTATTGCTGTACTAACTTAAAATATTCCAGAGGAACAGATTGGAAACTTCCAAAGCTTTTGAGAGTGCTTAAATTGTTCACAGTCATTTTCAAATCGACTTTAAAGAACAGGGACTGTTACATGCTCAGGTCCATGCCAGTCCAGTTCATAAAGGCAAAAAGAGATTGTTGATGTTTCTTCAACGATGGCTACTGAGAATTGCTGCTGGACTGCTCACCCAGCTTTTGGTTTGAGGGTCTTTTCTTCCATGTGTTAAAGCAAACCAGTTGGCAGACAAACAAGAGATCCAGACATAAAGTTTCTGTACAGACTGAGCACTTGCTATTGGGCTGTGACAGACATGTTGGTTATCAACATCACTAAACCTACACTTTGAGCACTCGTCCTGCTGATTTAGAGTGCCATCACTCCTCCAGACTCTGGCAGCTCTGGAAACGCTGCCTACAGATAGGAAATGCAGATTGTACTTAGCAGCCATTGAACTGTGGCAGTAACTGAAGGATTGTGATCACGCAACTTTTAAGCGAGCCACATGTGTAGATACAACTTGCAGAGTCTGTGCAGGTTCCCACCCAAGGACTGAACTGAAGCCAAGCTCATCATACTTCTGCTGCCCATCTGGATTCACAAAGAGCTTGATTCTGAGGGTGGCTAAATCCACTCAGCTCCTTAGAGAAACCCACTTGCTTGCAATGTCTTTGGAAACTGATTTGTTTCTGTCAGTGTCTAAAGATCCACAGATTTGAAAGTTTTCAGAGATGTTCTGATGCTACTCAAATGTTATTACTGATATAAAAGTCCTGCATATGTCAGAAATATTGTGACAAACATATTTAGAATAGTGTAACTCCTGGAAGATGTGTATATAATGCAAATAGATGTGAAAAATCTGTTATTCAATTTGACTTATACATGAATCTAGAGTTTGCAAAAGAATTTGAATTTATCAGGCTTTGCTTTCAATGGTGACAAGGCATTTATTCATATTTTTCTTGACTGGCATGGAGTTTTCTCATGTCTGGCATGGGTTACGGAGCACAGTAATAAGGGATTTGACATTTGAATGCAGGCAGTTGCATTAGAAGGTGTATGGGACAAGACAGCAGAGCCTGCCTGGGAATTTCTTCATCTTCAGGACAAATCCCACTAATGTTGACAGGAAACTGTATCTGAATTCAACTACAGCAATATCAAGGCAAGTTTCAGGTCCTTAATGTAATATTACAGTAGTTGTCAAGCACACCCATGTTTTATTGACACAGAAACGTTAACAGCGAATACTCTTTTTGCATGATATCCGTAGGGCATTGAAGTGATAGATTGAAGGAATGCAATTTATTCTCTTCAAACACAAAGCTGATTTGAGACATGATTTGACAATAATGTTGAAATAACTGTACTGGGGGGAAGCACCTTGATTTACATTAGGAAGACCCAGTAATTTTAGGTAAAAAAACACACCCAAAGCTTTAAAGTAAGAGTCAGGTATTAATAGTGAGGCCAATAGAAAACTGAAAATGTATGAGAGTCTTTGCTGGGTTTCTCCATTCCTTGATGACCTCAGATCAGATGTGTATCTGTTCCAGCACTGCGTTCTTCAATAATAGAAGTATTTGGGGTCTTTTCTATCCTTGAATTTTTAAAGGACGTCAAACAAAAGGACCTGATATATTTTGTCCCTGATATTTAGCACTTCTGGAATCTTCTTCTGGCACAGATCCACTGCCTTCACAAGAGCTATGCTAGCAGAAGATGGGTCTCAAGGTACTCTCCTTGTTCCAATGAATGAGAGGGGTAAGCATTAAGAGCAGGAGACTTTAGCGATCAAACTCTGAAAGTCAAGAAGAGTGGGGTCAAAGATTCCCTTTTGTTGCTGCAGACCTCACTCAGGAAGTTACACAAACACACCAAATCTTCTTAGGATGTATGCAGGTGAGAAGTACATGGTTCACGGGAACATCCATGTGGCTGTATGAGTACAGGGGAAGGAAAGAAGGGCAACTGCAATGACAGTGAGGAAAGATCAACATCACAGTGACCAAGTCAGGAGAAGAATGAAAATTGATCTCAAAGGTCATTCTAAAATCGAGATGTACAAACTTCATTACCTCTTGCTGTCATTATGAAAAGGCTGGTCCCCCTAACCAACATTTTTTTTTAATGTCAGTTTTGCTCGGGTCTTTATAATGAGTGAGGGAAGAGGTTGCCTTTAAAATGTCTTAGGCTAATCAACATGGTTGGCAGAAAATAACTTTTTGAAGAGCTGAAGATGTTCCTGGAAATCTCAGAGATTTAACTGAGGCCGTTTGTAATTGAATTCATATTACTGTGCAGTGGAGCTCTGCAACAACCTAGATTAAAATGAGTCCTCTCAGTAGAAGCTGGCATTGAGATGGATCCTATGGATATTAGCATAATGAAGACTTTCAGATAAACATTCCCTTAGTTTGAAACACAGCAGTGAAATGGCTTTGGATTAAAAGAAGCAAAGTAGTGTTAATGTTGCCTGGTGTTTGCTTGAGGATCCTGAAAAATCTGGTCTTTTGGCAATTAAGTCTAATTCTCAGTAATGCCCTTACTGAAAAGCAAGTAATATATGAAACCCTTAATGGATTGGCAAGTTAATAAAAAAAGTAGGATTGATTTAAACTCAACTGGCTTGCCCTTTCAAATGTCAGAACCAAAGAAATTAAGAGCAGAAAACACCATCAAGTAAAACAAAGATCAGAAAAGCCACCCTCCCACACATGCGCTCCTCCCCCCCTCCCCCCTTCAGGCCCAATTAACTATGACTTTCCTGAAGTAATAACATTTTCAGATGGGAGACTGCCTAATATTAATTGCTAATGGAATTAAGTGACTCGTCATCAGAGAAATGCTCATGTGGAGAAAAGGCAACGCTCATATAGAGATGTCACTAAGCAATTTAACTCTTGAGGCGAGACCTCTTTGGATAATATTAATAAAAGGTCGGACTGTGAGTAGGTACTTGAGTTAATCTCTGGGAACACAACTTCAACCTCAGTTTTAACACAGTAGCCAAAAAAATGGAGCACACCTCACTTCTGCTCACATCCCTTCTTCTCTGCCCTCAAACTTAACAGAAAGAATTAAAATCCCCATGAAGTCACCAATAGCCTATAATCTCATTTTTAGGTGAATAGCTCCTCTACTTCCTATGGCAGAACTAGAGACATTTGGTTGGGGTTTTTTTATACAAATCTGCTCTTTCTCTTGTTCTGTTTTAATTCTAGTCTCCTGAATTCTGTGTTACAGAATCTTCATTCAAGGGTTTCTATGCCTTTTTTTCAAGCATTAGGCAGCAAAGCCTGGAGATGCACTGACAATTCAGGCAAGAATTGCCCCTATTTTATGCAAAAGTCTACACCAACAGACGATGTAATTCAAGTTAAACTAAGTACTTACAGCACAGATCCTGAGACTTGTGACTTCTGTGTCCCAATTCTAATTAAAAAAAAACAACCACCAAACCCTGTCTTTTCTAAATAGTGCTGTTCCCACCCAACTGTGTAGCAATGTAAGTATAAATTCCTGGGCCCATCCTTCAGCCACCACTCCAGGGTCTGGGGATCTTCTGTCGGTCCCCTGACATAGCCCCAGGCAAGGTCCCTTGCCTCAGTGTGAGCTTGCAGGGTTTCCTTTGCTGCTGGTAAGGGCTGAATTCCAGTGAAATGCCTCTGGGCCAGCTGAAGCTAAGCAAACATTTTTCTAGGTTCACCTTGCTTTGCAGCCCATGGGTGTGACTCATCTCCTGCATGGGAGCTGAGGGCATGAGCTGACCTCATTTGAAAACAGACACCTCTCTCTCCAGACAGCTCTCTTCACACAGTGTCCTGCTTTTTCCTTGGGCTTCTCCAACCTGATGATCTTCTCTGTCAGCTTCTACATTTCCTGTGTTCTCTACTGTCTCTCTCACTGCTATTACTACAGTGATGTGGCACTAAAGATATCACCAAAACTCAGAACACTGTTTAAGAAGAAGGAGGACAGAGGAAAAGGAATGTTTTCTTTTGAAAAAAAATATCTGGTTTTGACCTCCTATATCTACCAGTGAATGAAAACAATGGGGAAAAGAACTCTGGTCAGCCTCGACACTTGGTTTCAACTCTTGAGCCTGTTGTTCGGTGGCAGTTCTGGAATGTCTTACAGAGAAAAGATTTTTAAACTAGAACTGTCTTTCAGCTCCTCTAGAAATTATTTTGGGCTTATTTTGATACTATCAAACCTAGAGTGGCTTTGGATACCTTGATTAATTTTCCTCTAAAGGAAAAAATACAATGATAGATTAAAAAAAAGGGACAGAGTAACAAAAGTTTTGGTGTGACCAAAAACATCTCCTGAAGATGCGCAGCAAGAAAGAGAAGTTTTGCCCAACTTTAGGGGTGATGTCAGCCCTTGAAGAGCTGAGCACTGCACTGTTTCCTTTCCTGTTTGTGTTCGTAGGGAAGCAGAAGAGCAGGCAGAAAAGGCAAGGAACCGCTAAGGGACCTGACTGGGATGAGAGGAGGAACCTACAGTCAAATTCACAATGGAGCATGGACTTGCTGTTACTAAGGTAGGAAATAAACACAGCCATCCTGTCTGCTACAGCCAACCCTCATGGTAGGTGAGAGATGGCAGCACCGTCCACCTTGGTTTCTTCATCAGCACATCAAAGAGCAATCACACAGCTGAGGAGGAAACTGAGAGAAAGGCCAGTGTCTCCAATTTCTTGAGACAGAGGCCTTTCAAAGGCCTTTCAAAAGTTTCCAGAAGAGGACCAGTGGAAATTCTCCTTGCTGCCATATGAGCAGCTGGCAACTTCAGCAGGAAGGAGAGAAAACCTGGAGCTTTGTCTAGATTTTTTTTTTTGACCGAAAACGGTGGTTTTACAGAAAAATGCATGTGGAAATGTGGTTGACCCTCCCCATTGCATCTTGCTTTCTCCAGTAAGTACCACTCTGTTGTGCCCTGTAAACCCTCTGTAATTCATCTGATATCCATACAAATGTGACGCAGATGTACTTAACTTAGCGTTACATGCTGTGTCAGAGGAAAAGCCAATTAAAAATGGTTGATGCTGAGGACAGAATGCTAGTCCTTGCAACAGTATTTGTGTTTTAAGTGTTGTTTTTCTTGTTTTTTCCCCTTTTCCTTCCAGATACTTCTGACATCCTCAGCCAGGATTCACTTGTGCTTCAGGGAGGAAGGAGGAGTTGTGCAAGCCCGCAGGCATCACTAGGTGGTGCAAGCAGTCCGCCAGCTCCAGCACTGCTCTTCCAGTCTGAAGAAATACCAGTTTCTAGTTCCGGGCTGTGGGCTGGACACCTCGGGGTGAGGACGACAAGCCCGATTTATTTTGCAGAAGCCCAGCTAGGCAAAGCCGAACTGGTTTGAGTTAGAATGAGAATGAAACAAGCATTGCTGTGTGCCTTTGAACCACTCATGCCTTATAGTACAGATATATTTTGAATAGGGAAGAAAGTTTCTGCAGGGTAAATTTTTCTCATGCTGAAATAGTGTTTAAAGAAATACTTTTGGTTTGTTTAAGGATATAGGCACCTGGTAACAGAAAGGTGAGCAATGGAGTTGCAAAACCAGTTCATTGGCCAGCAAAACTGTCTTGTATTCTATTAATTAACCATCTGGTAGATCATCAATTCAACATCATAGTTAGAGATAGGTTAGCAAGAGAGTTTGGTTGTTAGGTATGTAAATGAAGTGTCTGATAATTCTAAATGTTACTATTTCTAATTCTTCAATATAATGACATTGGAAGGTGTGCAATAGTGAATATTCACAGGAAACCAGAATCAAATGCATTTTTCACAAAGTTCCAAGTTAGTGAATCTCTTCTAGGCAAAAATAGTGTCAGAAACATGACCACATTTTCAAGCAGCTGTGATATTTAACACATGAAGAAAATGAGCAGTTCTTAGGAAAGGAATAACAGTTCTAGCAGAATAGGTATGTCATATATTTATGTGATACTGAACAGGCCCAGCAAGTAACCTACTCTATTACCCCATTGTGAGAAGTCAGAACATGGTACAGAACATTGATGGTGTTGGTTTCTGTGTCCCCCCAGATACTCTGAAAAGGAAATGCATCTGAGAGGAATTGCAAATTGAAGCAAACTTTTTCTGAATAACATCTTTCTAAGAATATCCAGGAAATCAGAAGCTGTCAAAGCTGTGAGCCAAATGACATTTCAGTTGGTTCTGAACCATTGGGTTTGCTTCCACCTTGTAAGAATTTGGTTATCAAAAGAAAATCTTACTCAGGAAGATTGAAGTGAACAAGTAAATCTGGACAACTTTATCATGTTTTTTTTTTTTTAAATCCTAAGGGATATTTCAACCTTTGAGCAATTGTCTGTGACCTGAAGTAGGATCTGAAAATGTTGAAGTAGGATCTGAAAATGTTGAAAACTGTTGAAATAACATGGCTTCATTGCAATTTCTCCCACTGTGGAGTTGAAATATTTACTGTAAATAATGCAATTGCATTTTTGTTGAAGTTGTTTTCCATCAGGGAACCCTCCGACTGAAAATTTCCATCTGGTTCTTGAGATTAGATGTGTATGCCCTGCTTTCTTTCATCTCTTCCATTCTGGTTTTCCTTTGTTCTCCTCATTGTGTCTTGTCATTAATGGGTTATAATGCTGCAGATCATGAGCTTGCATTTGCATTGTAGTTTTTGTAGCCATCAAATGCACAATGTGTGCTTATTTCAGAAAGTGAACAGATCACTAAGTAAGCCTTGATCACTAAGTAATTTCTTTACCCCATTATGTACTTATCCCCACATTAGTAACAGTAAGACAAAAGAAGAAGTTTTCTAGGAGTCTGTTGGAGCTGGCCAAATGTTTTCACTGGAATACTTTCACACGTGCAGTGTTCTTCAGTTATTCTAAAACCCTACAACTTTATCAGGAACAGAATAGGGGTTTTTAGTGAAAATCCATAACATTCTTTTCATATTTTAAAAAGATTTTAGTTGACTATTTTTAGAAAAAAAGTAGTGTTAAAAATTATTTTACAGACTAGTTGACTTCTTTTGCTTACTGTCTGTCCTCAAAACTGATAAGCTTATAAATCTCTTGACGAAGTTTTTAGCTAGGTGCAGTTCAAAGTGAAAAAGAGAGGCAAACAGTGACCATGTTGAGGATTCTGGGGTAGCTGATTGAGCCAACTAAACCCTAAATTTTGAAGGTCATCAAGGTCCTATATTACATGAACACTTTAACCATCTGAATTCTGTGACTAGATATCTCACATAGATTAAATTCCAACAGTTTTTCCCCTTGGTAGAGGATTTGCCAATAGCAGTAACTCCAGTAGCAATTTCAACTGTATTTGTCAAATTTAGTCATAGTGTAAATAAGTGAGTGAAAGAAAACAAGAAGAAAGGAGGAAGAAGCTCTGGAAATGCTGCACAAATTCCAAACTTTCTCTGTGTGGGTTAATCTCCCAGACTTTGGAATGGAGTGACACTACTTCGGTCAATTTAGGTTAGATATCTTAGGTTAAAGGCCTGTTCCTGGAATATTGAGCTGAGAGTCGCTGAAAGACAATTTCTGAACAGCTGTTGAATGAAAAAAAAGGAAGACACACCTTCTGTGAACAGGATGTCTCTGTCACCCTCTCTTCTGGATAAAATTTTATTTCCATATTTATGTGCCAGGTCTGGAAACGTTAGTGCCTTGAGAAGTATGAACTGTGTTCTGTTCAGAAGAGCTTTTGCAGGGTACAGAGCAAACTCCCCCATTTTAAAAGGTAAAGCTGGAGAGGGGCTACACGTTTCAATCAGCAGGTGTACATGAGAAACAAAGCGTTTTGGATTCCCATTCCCAAACTCTTCTCCTCCTGAAACGTGAAAGTATTCTTCTGAGAGTAAAAAGGGAGGTGAGGTACCTGACAAATCATCCCTGAGTCAGAGAGAGGATATGGTGCTGACACTCATTTTACCCTAAGGAACAAAGCGAAGAGTGGTAATTTATATCAAATCTCAGCCCTTTAGAATGCAGACAGAAACTGCTTGCATATAAAAACCTGCTCCTTGATTGAGATGTTTCATTAACTATATGAAATGGGACAAGAGAGAAACACTTGGGAAACCAGTGAGATTTAGAGGCAAAGAGCAAATTCAAAGAGATGATTTGAAGGTTATGTGGTAAACCTCTTAGTTTCTTCAACTAATTAGGGCTGCTGGGACTATTGGGGAATGCACAGTTTCTAGGTCACATTAAGTTTAAAAAGCTTCTTCTTTAGCCAATTGAAAAATAAAGCTTGGCTGAACTGTATTTGCAATGTAGTTTTTTCCCCTCTAGGTTATCTAGCTTCATTTATTCATGCCATATACTTAGCAACCAAATAAGGTAGAGGCAGCAACCAAACCCAAACCCAAATCCAAACCCAAACCAGTTCATCCTTCTGTCCCATCTTGAAGATCCCCCAAGTGATTTTGAACTGTAAAACTTTGTATATGGTGCTTAAAATATACTTCTTCAGCTGCTGAAGATGGTGGCTGCTGCTGAATTTCTCATGCTCTGAAAACATGAACAAAAAGTGAAGCCTGCCCAATCCTGGGCTCTCTTAATCTGATTGTCTTGGTAGAGGATGTTACTCAGGATTTCTAAATGGGAAATTTTTGCTTATGTTTTTAATTCTGCTGCTCATTGTTCCAATCTCAGGACAGATTCTGTTATCACAGCTGATCTTGACATCCCCATCTTACACAACCATCTAGTGCCCCTCTGAGCAACAAATAATCTTCCTGTCAAGGCTGGTTCAACCATTCACACCTCTCTGTTCCAATGAGTTCTTCTTTAGTTATATATCAGCATCATCTGATTTTTGTAGGCATGGGACATAACCTGCAGACAGCAAAAAATCTGGGACTAAAATAGTGAACAATCCATCTAATTGAATAAAATGCAGACAGGAAACAATATTTCAGCTGCTTTTGTTTTTGTTTGTGTTTTGTTTTGGGGTTTTTTTTGTGTGTTTTGTTTTGGGTTTTTTTGTTTTTTTTTTGAAGTCAATGAAAAATATCACTGTTCTTACTTTTATTCCTTATTCAGAAGATGAGCAGGGTTTTTTTTCTGACAATGGAGTCTTTATTGTCTATCGCTTCTGCAATTTGGCTATTAATTTCTTTTACTTGAAGAAAAAGATGACATTTTCACTTTGTGTTTCATTCTGAATTTTAGTAAAAAAATAATGAAATGGCAATGTAAATTCAACTTGTAAGCAGGCTTTCTTGCTTTACCTAAAAACTTTACAGAAGGGTGTCAAACTGTCACTTTGTATTTTGTGAAACAAAAGTCTTTGGGCTCTCAATCGTGTTCCAGACTACTCAAGTGGAATCATAGCTCTCTGAGCCACTGATTTGTCTCATTCATGACGTTCTTGACCCCATTTTTAATTCAAAGCCTTTTATTGAAAATTGAGGCTTTCTACTTCTTTGAAGTACACGGTGCTCACTTTTTATGGCATCTGATTTTTGCAGGAGAGGTACCCCTGCCTCAGACATGCCAGTAATGCAGGATATATTTACTGTGTATTTCTATAGTTTCTGCAGAGCTGGTTCCTGTGGGCTGGTGGCAGGTAGGAAGTGGAAAGAAAGTCTCCTTAGGTACATCCTAGAATATGATACAGGTCCTCACAGAGTCTTCATACACACTTCCAGAACCCAATCCCTCTTTTGCTCTGTGCTGTTTCTGGTGTTGTGAGTGCAAGACAAGGCCTGTTCTTATAAGGGCTGCACATGTTCAGGACCCCTGAGAGGTAGTAAGTCAACTAACCTATCAGTGTCACAGAGATATGGCTAGGATTTAGCTCTGGTTTTCTCTTCAGGAAAGAACTACACATTGGAAGAAAGGGACAGCCCCCACTATTTTCCTGCCTTTTTTTTTTTATGTACCATAATGCATGAAAGACAGGTATTCCTTTCAGACTTCTTCCTTTTTCTAATAAAAAGTCTAATTTCCAAGAAGACTGGAGTGCAAATTATCTTCTATATTCAATTACAAAATCTGATCACTGCCTTTTCTTTTTTCACCACTAATAAAAGCTATCCACTAATAAAAGCTATTGAAGTAAAGCACCCATCTCTTGTTGTGGAATAACAGTAAGTCACCTTGAGATTAAAATATATATTGCTATACCCTTTCTTGGGAATGTAGAGTAGTCGTTGCTTAAGACAATGCCAAGGAACAGAGGGAACATTGCATTTTTGTGGAACATTTGCAGGGATAATGGGTGAAATCCTCCACTGATTTAAATGAGCAAAGTTCCACCAAGCTGCTTCCCTGGCTGATGTAAATTATCATGTCTTCATTGAGGTCAATGGCCCAGCTCCTCTAGCTCTAGTAACTTGGGATATTTCCCTGAAATATAAACCATGATCCAGTCAGTTTAGATGAGCACGACAACACATGTGCATTAGATCAGTAACTAATGTTTCAGACTGCCTGCTGAGATATGCTCTTAAAACAGCATAGGAACTTGGCCTGGCCTTTGCTACCCATGTAACAGGTTGAGGAATAGCCAAGCAAAGATGTGCCAGTTCTTCAGGTTGTCTTGCTGCCTGTCACAGAAGAAGTGGCATCATGGCTAGACTTCGCAAATGAAGATTTGGGAAGGGCTCTACCCACATTTGCTACAAGCGCACTGGCGGCTGAAAAGGCCGATGCGAGATAGACAAGTCCAGTTGCAAAAGGCACAGAGGAAAGACTCCTTAGGTGGTATCGACAAGACACGGTTCTTTCTGCATTGTCTTTTCTCCTCGAGAGCGATCCTGCGTGTGTTCTCAAAAGCATCAGCAGCGTTATAGATGGTGTGTCTCCAGACCTCCCGATTGGAGGCCAGAGCAGACCAGTTATGATGATCAATATGGCCAAGGCTGAGATGTTGTTTCAGGGAGTCCTTGTATCTTCTCTTCGGGGCTCCTCTCTTGCGGCAGCCAGTGGCAAGTTCACCATAAAGCAGGATCTTAGGGAGGCGGTGATCCTTCATCCTAGAGACGTGCCCTGCCCAACACAGCTGTGTTCTCAGTAACATGGCCTCAATACTCATAAGTGCTGCCTGTTCTAGAACAGACGTATTTGTCACATAATCTGACCGGTGGATGTTTAGGATTGTACGGAGACAGTGTTGATGGAAGCGTTCTAAGAGTCACAAGCGGTGGCAGTAGATGACCCATGATTCAGATCCATATAAAAGAGCAGACAGCACAATGGCTCTGTAAACACTGATCTTTGTACTTTTCTTCAAATGTTTATTTCACCAAACTCTTTTATGAAGCTTTCCGAAGGCACTATATGCCTTTGCTAACCTGTTGTCTATCTCTCCGTCAATCTTACCATCCGAGGAGATGAGGCTGCCTAGGTAATTAAACTGTTGGACTGATTTGAGCTCTGATTCACCAATGGTGATATGGGGATGATGGAGGACTTCCTGAGGTGCAGGTTGATAGAAAACTTCTGTCTTCTTTAAGCTGACTTCCAGCCCAAAGAGCTCAGCAGCATCTGCAAAGCAGGATGTTAAACGCTGCAGAGCTGCTTCTGTGTGGGCAACAAGGGCGGCGTCATCAGCGTAAAGCAGCTCCCGGACAAGATGGTTTAAGGTCTTGGTGTGGGCCTTCAGTCGCCTTAGGTTGAAGAGGCTTCCAACGGTATGATATCGAATGTAGATACCATCTTCTTCATCGAGGTCTGCCGTGGCCCTTTGGAGCATCATGCTGAAAAAGATTGTGAATAGGGTTGGTGCAAGAACGCAGCCTTGTTTCACACCACTGGTAATTAGAAAGGGCTCAGAAAGTGCATTGCCATATCTGACTTGGCTACGCTGATCCTCATGAAGTAAGATGATCATTTTAAGGAACTTGGGGGGACATCCTAAATGTTCCAAAATCTGCCATAGACCTTTTCTGCTCACAGTATCGAAAGCCTTGGTGAGATCAACAAAGGTTACATAGAGACCTTTGTTCTGTTCCCTACATTTCTCTTGCAGTTGTCTGAGGACAAATACCATGCCTGTGGTACTCCTGTTGGCTCTGAAGCCACACTGGCTTTCAGGTAGAAGTTCTTCTGCTATTGCAGGTTCAAAAGTATTCTTGCCAGGATTTTGCCAGCAATGGAGAGCAGAGTAATACCACAGTAATTTGAACAGTCTGATTTATCTCCCTTCTTGTACAAAGTGATGATGACTGCATCATGAAGGTCTGATGGTAGTTTGCTTAGTTCCCAACAGTGCACTACAAACTCGTGAAATTTAGCATGAAGTGCTTGGACCCCGTGCTTCCAGACTTCAGGTGGAATTCCATCAACCCCAGCTGCCTTGCCAGTTTTCACCTGCTGTATGGCCTTTAAAGTTTCTCCCATAGTAGGGGCAATATCCAATTAATTCTTCACCGGTTGTTGTGTAATGTGCTGAATTGCTGAGTCTTGAACTACACGGCTAGTATTGAAAAGAGTCTGAAAGTGTTCAGACCATCGATTCAGAATGGAGGTTTTATCTGTCAGAAGCATTTGACCATCTGTGCTGAGTAGAGGGGTTTGGACCTGGTATGTAGGCCTGTATGCTGTTTTCAAGGCCTCATAGAAACCTCTGTAATCACCCGTATCTGCGCATAATTGAATTTTTCCTGTTAGATTGATCCACCACTTGTTCTGGATGTCACGGAGTTTCTGTTGGAGCTCGCTGCACGCAAGACGAAAGGCTGCTTTTGTTACATGACAAGGTGTGCTTGGTGAACAGTTCTCTTCTTCCTCAACAATTCCTGGATCTCTTGATTGTTTTCATTAAACCAGTCCTTGCTCTTCTTGAAGGAGAACCCTAAGGATTTTTCTAATTACACCTATACTTTCTGGAAAAAGAAAAAAGGAGAGTAATAGGGGGAGTTTTAGAGCACTAGGGACTTGAATTCACAAAGCTTTTCTAGTCCTTATGGTTTTGCTGCAGTTGTGATCAAACAATTGGTGAAGGAAAGGCTGGTCCCAGTGCTTTGCTGCTAAAGTTTGAAGAAAAAACCCTAAGACCTCACCCCTACAGGTGAAAACTAGAGATTCATGGTAGTAATACAAGGCAGAAGCCAAGAATAGGTTAGGGGTAAAGTGTTACAATCAGAGAGTATCTGAAAACTCAATAGAGCACCCTTCAAAGGTCAGATTGTCTTATATATTAAGTATCTATGGAAACACTTCAGGGGCAGAAAAGCTCAAAGTAAAGGTCAAATGTTTAACCCCTAGCTTTAAAACGTTCTATATGCACCTTACAAAAGCAGACAGAAAAGACACACCGGTACTTGTCATGTGATATACAAAGGGATTCTTTTTCATTTTTGGCTGGTCTCTTTAAATATGAGATACTATTCTGTTTCAGCAATATATGATCTTCCTTGTATTTTTATGTGGCAGAGAATTGTTAGAAATGGGAGTGACTTGGATAATTCTAGCAGTGTTGCCACAGAAAAACCTTTAAGCAGTTCAGCTTGAATTCTGAGATCAAGCCCTACAGATTCACATCCAGCCCTCAAACCTTACCATGCATTAACCTTGTCCACATAATGAATGCTTGCATAGTGTTAATAGTCTTACTTTTCTTTTTTCACGGTAAGTTCAGGTTCCCCAGGGAAGAGGTCACAGCACCAAGCCTTCCAGAAGCATTTGGACAACGCTCTCAGGGACATGGAGAGATTCTGGGGGTTGTCCTGTGCAAGGCCAAGAGTTAGACTTGATGATCCTTGTGGGTCCCTTCCAGCTCAGGACATTCTATGATTCTATGATTCATGACAAGCCTTTCATAGCAGACTTAAAAACTTAAGAGGTCAAGCATGAGATTTAAAGCCCCAATCCATTTTGAATTTCTGTGCAGACATGTGTAGTCAGAGTGAAATCATGAAATATTTACAAATATTTGTGTGACCTTGAACTCTGGGTTTAATGATGGAATATGTAGAGAGACAGAAGAGAATTTTATTCCATTATTGAGGAGACAGCATTAAAAGAGATAATTCTGGTTGGGACTCTGCCTCAGCTTCTTTTAGTGTCTGCCCAGCATGATATTAGAAGCTGGGGTCCTTGTTCTGCACACTGGCCCAGAAAATCCCTAGAAAGATAAAATCCATTTACAGGTCTTCGTTTTTCATTTTTCTGGGTTTAGACTTTTGTGTAGAGTGAAAAGGCAGCTTAGGCCAGTCTGAGGTGCCACATAGTGCTCCCATACTGTGGGTCCTCATTCTCAGACTGCCATCTTCTCAGCATGAATGTCTTCTGAAAGTCACATTCTTACCCCCTTGGCATTAACCCTTAAAGCAAGGTTGGTGATACCACCTGATCTATCTTGTGTGTTTGCTCTTTGGAAATAGCCGTTTGATACAATGGGCCTTCTCTGTTGGGGTTTCAGTTGCTATGATGAGTAATGAATAGCAAAGGTAGAAACATCAGTGCAGGTTATCCTGACCCTGTGAAAGGAGTAGTTCTAAACCAAGGTGAGGCCAAGATTCTGCTGTACTTGGTAAGGAAATCATCAGCCTCTCCTTGCCCTTTGTCTTGCCTTTGCCAATTCAGCTTTCCTTTTCAGGTGTGTGCCCTCAGCTCAGACAGGAGTGCTGTTTTCATTTAGTATTGAAATGGTGGAAGTACTTGCCGTGAAAAATACTGATTCTGTAGAAGAAAATACATACTTTCCTGTGCATCTCCATTGCACTCTTAGCCTTGCAAAACTGTTGAGTTGGAATCAATCATATTTGCAATGCATTTTCTTATTTTTCTTCCCATAAAAGATTCTACTTTCTAATCCATATCACAAAGCAGCTTATTTTGTAGTGAAGCTGGAATGGATTAGTTGGTCAATGAGTCTTTCTCTCTCCCTATATATATATGTTGGTATATAGAGTGATATACCCTATTCTACCTTCATTCTGACTATGAAGGTGAAATTGAGGTAAGGATGCTCTGCCTCTCTCCATCTTCTGCCAGAAGAGTACATTCATTCCTAAACAAGAAAATGTTGTAGTTGCTTTAAAGTGTATCCCGAACCCTTTGAAGATTGTCTGCTACACCAGTGATTTGAGAAGCAAGTGGACCAGAGCTGATGTTAGCACGTCAAAGAGGCTGCTCCATTTTCACAGTGAAAACTCTATTTGAAGTGCTGTGTTTAATGGTGTGAGACTCCATAGACCCCTGAATTGCATGCTGTTATGCCAGGTGTGCATTGTCTCTATAGGAATGCAATTTCACAGTCATCAAACATTTTAAGTTCATCAAGTGCTAATTATAGCACAGAGCATGACAGCAGAATTTTCAAAGCCCTGTGGACAGAAAGGCCTATTGATCATACAGTTGATTTTTATTACTTGGTATTGAGCGGCAGAGCTGCCTGCTGTTGTATAATCTGTTCTTTTTTTTTTTCTTTTCTTCTTCTTTTCCAGTCTTCTTTATCCTAGACTAATGAAATAGCCTAGCTTGCCCTGATACAGGGCATTGTTTGAGTGACATATCACCTGAGGTATTATACTCCATTACTGCAGCTCTCCAGAATTCCTGTCTGTGCTGCTTTCTCTTCTAGAGGCCTGCTGCTTTTTCTAGACAGTTCTCCTGGAGCTATATGTCCAATGATGATGTCTCACAGACTGAAATGAGCCAACTTCTAGCTTCTGATGTGCTGATGTCAACTCACATCAGCTCCATTGGCTTGGTGAGTTCCTGGTGTGGGAGGGGAAGAATTTGGCAGTGTGCTGAGACATAGTCACAGTGTGGTTTTGGCACTGCTTCTGGGATTTACTGCATGTGATCTAAGTATCGATCAATCACAGTATCAAGCTACTCGTCTTTGCAATAGAAAATAAGCTGAGAAATGGTGTTTGCTCTACTAGCTGCCACAAAGCTGTCAGCTTTCTGCCAAGCTCCTGGGGGACAGGCAAAAGGGAACAAGAGGTCCTGCCATTCCTGTAAGCTGCTTCCTCTTGAGACTTGCTATGGCTGATCTTTCCCCTCTTATGCCCTTTTCTCCATCCTGTCTCTGTTAGCTGCTGCTTGCAATGGAAAGATAAGCATAGATACCTACAAACCTACCAGTTGAGTTACATGCTCACAATGAATTTTGATTTTAATGAGCCATGCAGAGCAGGCAACAGGCACCCCCAGAGGATTCATCAGGGGCTTGTGCCAGATACCTATTGAAATAATTGGAAAGATTTCCACTGACTTCAGTAAGGTCCAGTTCCCTTTCTAATTGCAACCTCCTGTGTTTCTCAGGGACTTGAATTCAGGAAGCTGTATATGCTGTGCTTGTGTACCCACAGCTCCCTAATGCTCTTTCTGTGCCAGAGCTCTGAAGAAACAGGCTGTTTGCCAGAAGCACTTTGGTCTTAGTTATGAACCTCAGGGCCTCAGTTTCTCCTTCTGCAAAGATATCGATAACGATAGTTGCTTCTTTAAAAAAAAAAAAAACTTCTCATTTTTTTAATAGAGGAACTGATTGCTTCCATTGTTAGAGTGACTGGACAGTGAAAAAGGCAGATGAGCAAGATCTGAAGTGATATGTCTAGTTTCAGGCACAGCTACAATGATAATCCTCTAAGAGCCCACATGTTCCAGCAGAGGAAGATCAGACCACTGTTGGGCCAGAAGCAGTTAGTTTAGCTAAATTGTATCTTTGCTGTCAACAGCCTCTGTTTTGGATAAGATCTTTGAAAGCTGTCAGGATTGACCAAGTGTGATCATATTAAAATCAAGTGCCAAAAATCAACTGCATTAGGAAGGAATGTAGACCACTGCAAGCCTTTATGGTAAAGATCATCTTGAATGCACAATTACTCTTTGGTTTAAAGGGTATTTCTGCTACCTCCTTCTGTTAGTTGTTTTCTCTAAGAATTCAGGGGAAAGAAAGAAAGAAAGAAAGAAAGAAAGAAAGAAAAGAAGGGCATTTAGGATGCAAGGAGACAAAGCCATGTTAAGTTACAGAGATGAATTGGGAACAGGTGCTTCACATAACTGAGGGCCACCATTCTGTGAGAGAACCCTTGAGAGTCAAGAGAAAGGAATTTTGAAAAGCAACAGTATATTCAGAAAGATAACTATAATCAAGTTCTTTCTGTTTCTATTAAGGGGAAAAGACAACAACCAAAAATGCAATGGAGACGCTAAAATTGACTTTGTAAAAAGCCATTTTTTATTTATTTTTTGTTTCTTTGAAATAGTTTCAAACCCGAAGGCAGAAATAATTGAAACATTTACAGAATATATCAATAATACCTCATTATCCAGCTTTGCTTCAATCTACTGATTTCAATTTTCTTTTGAACAAGAGGCGTTTATCAGAGGACTTAGCATATGAATGGGGAAGGGGGAGAAATGTAAAATGCATACTCTAGATTTACATGTCTTAGGATGCCAAATAGCCATCAAAACTAATTGTTTCTAAAATGCTTTATAAACCCTATCTTACGTGTTGACCCTAATCAGAGCAATTAATTTCATAATGAATTCTTTCTACACACACCCTATCTTATTATTATCCTTAGTCTAAATTAATAACATCATGATAATAATTAGTAGATATGAAATTGTCCCTTCAATACTTCTCGTAGCATGTGGGCTTGATAGAAAAGAGCAACAAGGGTGACAATTAGAGTGAAACATCAGCTGCATTGATTGTTGTGCACCTTAACTCTAGCATCTGCAAAATAGGCTTTATTTAAATCTGATTTTTTTATATTCTCCCTCTATTTCTCCTATTTTATTTCAAGTTTCCTTCCTTCAAGAGGCAACATATCTCCCTCAAAGCTCACAATGAAAAGATTGAAGTAGATTTTTAGAGCCCGATTCAAAGTGGGCTGATGCCAGATTTTGGAGCAAATGAGCAATAGGAAGATGCAGGAGAGCTTCAGCACCTGGGAAACCATCTGTAATCTCTAAACCCTTCTTGAGGTTTCAGTCTTTCAGAAACCTCAGGAAAGTGGACATTTTTATATCTTGGACTGTGATTTTATGGCCTCATTAAGACAAATTGATTTGAATAAGATGCTGCTTTCATAGTGCCAGATCCATTTCTTGCTCTGCCTCACTACTTAACCATGGGAAGGAAGTGTGATAGGGTAGTGGAATTGCCCCTGTTTAGAAGAGTATAAGACAGACATGCAATACACCCTTAACCCTATTATTAATTGCCTTTACCAAATACACTTGTGTGTTTCAATCAATTACTGAAATAACTCTCCTTCATTCTCTGAAGGCAAAAATCTCTTTCTAGGGGCATGTCTGTAAGACGATGGTCCCTGTCAGGCCACAGCCCCACCTTTAGGCCCAGTTCTGTGACAGTGTTAGAGTTTCCACTCTCCTTTATTCAAAGTCACTTTTCCAGCCTGTGCAGTTGCAAGAAAACAAGGCATACCTGCATTAACAAAATGTTGCCTGAAGCCAACAGCTAGAATGGGGACTGAAACAGGACAAGGCACATGGAAGAATTGCTTCAGGATGTTTTATTCATGCATCTGACTGATGATGTATGGTCTACAGCTTTATGGTAACTAGAAAAAAAGAAACGTGTTGTGGTTTGGTTTTTTTAAATTTTTTTTTTTTTTTAAATTTTTAAAAAATGGTAGTGATGAAGACCATGGAATATTAAGCACAAAAGGAGAGTATAGTCTGAAACAAAAGATATTAAGTCACTTTGGTCTTTTAATGCAAGCAGAAGAGCTCAAAACTTAGCTTCTCATTCTGGAAACTGAAGTTAGAAGAGCACATTCCCTTGGTGCCATTTCAAAAAGAGATAGCTAACAATTCCCCTGCAAGGGGAAGTATTTTGATATTTTGCAAAGAAAGCCTGTGACAGAATCACATTGCTGACAGTGAAGATGAAGGCAGAGCTATCACAGAAATAAAGTCCCTTGTGTGTCTCTTTTTTTCCTAAACCAGTTGTGAGCAGCTTTTAAACTACCTTTGTATTTTTGAAACTAGCGTCTTGAAGTGCTGCCTCTATCACAAAATCTGTAATTCAGATTGCGGGTTAGAATATTAAGCAAAAAATATGGACCTGATGTTCAGACAGAGAGTGTTTGTTATTGGCAGCACTGGTGTGAATCCTAGATCATCACACCACATTCACAGCGCTGCAATCATAGGTAGCAGGAAAGATTCAAAATCCGTCTACTCTGCCCACAGCAAGGGTATATCTGAGACATAACTGTGACCTGCCTGATGCACCTTTCGTCTAAAAGATGAGGGCCTACCAGCAACAAAGACATGGCATAGACCACAAACTCCAGAACCTTTAGAATGAGTACTTCAACAGAAACAGTGATCAAACAATAATTTCTCTTTTACATATTTGTTTTGGAAAATGAAACAAAGTTAATTTTCATTGAGTAGAAGTGTTCACAAACTCCTCTTTAGTCTATGAACAGAAGTTTCCTTGGCATCCTCATTTATTGCCTGCCTTGCTTCATGACACAGCAGCCCAGAGTCCAGAACTACTGGGTGACAGCATGGCCACATTGGCCCTGTAGCAGAAGATGGCAGCAAAACTTAAAATGGTATCTGTACTTGTAAAGCCAAATAGATTTCAATGCAAGCAATATTCAGCCATCAAATTTGCTCCCTCCTGTATTTTTTTTAATAACTGCACTAATTCCTGTGTCATTTGTATGGTTACAGTGATTTTCTTATGCTTTGATTTCACCCTTGGCTTTGATGCAGAACATGGAGTTCACACAGGTGAAGTTAACATGGCACAAATGGGTTCCTTCTGGTCACTACTGACTGTATGCAACAACCAAAAGCTCCTCAGTCCTAATCTATTTTCCTGTCAGGTGAAGACTGGACATTATCCAAGGCACATTTTGTGTTGTTCAAATAACAGGGACTGATCTTAGCCTCACTTAAACTCACTTACTGGCAGTAACTCCAGCTTTGGCTCTACTACTTGACTTTTGTGTATCAATGCTGATTTAACCACCCTGAAGGTCAGCTGCTCTTGGGACATATTATAAAGAACTTCTGTCCTATTAAGGCACTTAAAATCTGTAAACATTTTCAATAATAAGACACTAGTGGTCACTAAAAACAGTGGGGTCTGCAGAGATGAGAGGTTTGGGGAAAATAACCTGGCCATAATCTTCACAATCCCAGATGTTCTGATGGTTTAATGATGTTGCACCCCATGAAGATGTAGGGACTCCACAGTGTAGCTGTTGAATGCCTTTGTCCTCTAATCCAGTGTGATGAGTAGTCCTATTGTACAGAGTGCAAACTTCTCTCTGAATCATACATAAGGTGTGTCATTTGGAAAGCTCTCAGGCTGGAGTATTTTCTAAGTGACCTCCAGAAACCTGAAACACCTCCGCAGAGCTGTTCTCAAGCAAAGAGGCTGAGAAGGTGTATAGGAGTCAGCCCAGAGCATGTGTTTCTGCCTCAGTTCCACTAGAGTGCAGCTTTGACACAGCTAAATCTGAGAAAAGCAGCTCATACCAGGGGTGCAGCATGCAAATTATCTCAGCATGCCTTTATCCCACACACTGTTGTCTCACTGAGACTAGGATGCAGACTCTGTTATTTGTGCATAAATCCATATTCATTTTTTGAGCAGAACTGATACTAAAGAGTAAGAAGTCCTGATAAAAAACAGACTTTAAAGATTCAAATCAGATTTTGATTATATGCTGAAACCCAAGTTTAGTATTGATTGTATTGAAATTAAGCAAATGCTTAATGTTTGGCATATGCTTAATGGTACATATTTGAATTGCCTTACTGAATCAGAATCTCCTTTTATATAAAATATCGAAGTGGGAGGAAATTTGCCAGAAATGGGTAAGACATGGTCAGCTTTTAAGATTGCACTGTACGGTACATTATGTTGATCCTTTAATACAGAAAGCACAGCTAAGTTTTTATATTATATATCTTCTCAATGAGCTCAGAGAAAATTCCAAAATTAGATTAAACTATTGAACTTTCTGCAAAGGAAGAAAACAAGAAGTGCTTATGTTCTAATACTTTGTTAAAGAGATGGTTGCTTTCCAAATACTCAATCATCAATTCATATAGTTCTTTTGTCATCTGTCAAAAAAACCCTTTGCCTTCCCACTTACAAACAGTTTCAACAGGAATACCTTTAGCCGTCGAAACTATTTTACCGTAACTGACTGATATGTGCAGGTGTACTGTTTAGAGTATTTCTAAACATGTGGTGCATGCCATGTCATAAGGTGATTAGATTTCCCCTCTGAAAAATGTATTTTATAACCTGGCCTCCTGTGGCCTGATTCACAGGACAGTGAAAGCTGTAGTCTCCTTCCCCACCTTACGCACCTAGCCCTCCTGCATTGGTTCTTACATCCTTTTTATGTTCCAGAGGAGCAGACCTGGACACACATACTCTGTATAGAAAGCTTGTACAGAAAACTCAGCTAGTACATGGGCATGTCCCTTACACACAATTGAGAGAAACTGGCCAGGAAAATGAAGGGAAAAAATTGTGACTTTGCCTGTCTCTCTCAACTGCAGGAATGAATGACTGGTCAAACTGCATGAGATAAATTTAAAATAAACCTAGCTAATAAGAAACATTAGTTTATTTAAGGTGAGTCATGAGGTTTCAATTCATTTCACCTAAGCCTGTCAGAATATCCAAATAGCTGTAATAAACACTGAAATAATTAAGTTTTTTAAAGTTAAAAAGATAAGCCTGTAACTTTCATAGAAGCTACAAATCCTATGTCTTTAACCAGCTCTAAAATATTGCAGCTTACAAATTTTCTATATCAATAATTATGAAAGTGCTTATAGGGATATCAGGGAAATTGCTTTTCAACTGCTTCTATTTGGGACTGTTAGCTTTGTGCTAGTATTAGCCACACTTATGAAATAATTTTGCTGGAGGCAGATTTTCAAGAAGTAAATATTTTGTGAAAGCATTTGGATTGTTCTCACTTGCATCATTGCCTTCCGATAGACTATCTTCTGAACTGTCTGACCTGCAGCCAGCCAGGCACGTGACAGTCAAAAGTCTTTTTGTAACCCTAATACCTACTCTTTTAAAGATGTGCTTCTCTAGAAGCTATGCTGTAGAGCCATGCTTTCAAAAATAGTTGTCGTCTGTAATACCTGAACAAAGGATGAATTGAGCTTACTGTTCCATTGAGAGCAGAGTGAGGCCCAGCTGAGCACTTTAAAGGGTAGCCTGAAATATCCTCAAGGTTCAAAGAACTTTGGACCAGCTCCCAATTATTCAGAAAGCCAGAAACTCTTCCAGAGTGTTTCCTATGTCAGGAATGCTGCCTGAGCTGCTCAGATAGTTATGTCATGTTTGCCTGAAGATAGTACCTCAGCTGATTGTGATCATTACTCACCATATCCTCTTAGAGAAACCCAGCTTTAAAAACTGGCAGGTGAGCAAAGGCAGGATGAAGAGAGGAATACCCTGAGGTCTTTGTTCAACAAAATGGATATCTGCCAATTGAAACAGAACCAATGAAAGCAAAAGCTGCTTCTATAGTAAATGGTAGCTTTTATTATGCCTACTAACAATGTTTTGCCCTCACCAAGAAAGGACTTGTGGTTGTGACATTCATGGTACCACAGACATATTACTGCTGGATTTAGTTTGTGTACCTAATTAAAGCTGGAATGTCTCATGGCTCACTGCAGCTTTCCATCACATGAAGCCTCTTGACATTATTTATGCAACTGCTAAGTGGCACAGAAACACATCCAAAGGAGAAGCAGACAGGAACAAATGGCTAAAGAAAGGTCAGGGCAATACCACATGGCTGCTTGGCTGCTTCCTAGGAATGGAAAGAGAAATTCTGCTCCTTTTGAACCCCTCGTTTCCTTTTCTTCGTTAGCAAAATTAGTTTATGGGTTGTGACATTGAGGGCTTAATTTTTCTTTTATTGCTTTGGAGGGCCACAAATACACACAAAAGCAGTAAAGTAGAAATATTAATGTAGTTGTTTGCTTTTAAAGCTGCCAGCAATTGGCTGTCACACAGACAGCAACATTTCTCTTTGTGTTTTATGCTGCAGATACTCTCAAATCAGGGTAAGACACTTAAACGTATTCTGCGTGTTTCAGGAACATCTGTTGGCATATCATCATCTCAGAACAAATTTGCCAACCCCCATCAGAAATACCACTAATACATATTTATATCAAGAGCCAAGGCATTTAGCAGGAGCTCAGCATTGACTTGAAGCTTGGATTTTTTTGGTCATGGTATACCAGCCTCTGAAATCTAGCATGCAGGAAAAGGTCTGATCAGTGGAATAGAACAGGTTTGGTAACATGAACAATGTAATGGATGATCAGGTTTGAAGCAAATATAAGGAAATGCTTCCTAATACAACATGTGGTTAATCTGTAGAGCTTGTCACCATTGGATGGTGTGGGTGCTAAGAGCTTATAAAGGTTCAGAAAGTGTCTGAATAAATTCATGAAAAATAGCAAAGTCACTGTAGAGTGCTAGTCCTATCACCATCTCCCATTCAAGGGGCCTTAAATCTTGGATTACTGTAAGGTTTAGTGTACCTGGGAAATATTGCTTTGATCTGGCTTTGGTCTTATCCTTGTGCATAGGCATCTGCTACTGGCCACTCTCCAAAACAGCTCAAAAACAAGTAGAGTTTTTTGCATCACAGAGAGGAAGAAATTTCACAGATGCTTGTTCTGCAGTTGGATCCATAAAACTGAACAAACACTTGTATGATTTAACATCATTTTACATACAGTCAGTCAGGAAGTTTTCATCTAAACTGCAAAGACTCTTGAGGGGCAAGCCCAGCCTGATTAATTTCTTTCAACGTGAAATACTGTTTCCTTTAAAAACAAACCCATATAAATATGAAATATTTGCTTTATATTTTGTGAACCCCCAAAATATTGAAGTGACATAGGGATTTTCTGATCTGCAGAAAAATTCCACTCAAAATATTTTCCTTGTCCTGAAGGGCTTCTAACCTGAAACTCTTTAGCTCTTCCGATCTGTGACTCTTATGTCTGTTGGCATGTTTGCTCTAGGTTGATATTGAGCAAACAGAAACTGTGATAAAAGTCTTATTTTGAAGAAACCCATCACGAAAATGTAGATCAAGAAAAAAGCCTGTTCCAAGTCTTTCTAGCTAAGGTGAGAAACATAATTAAATGAGGTTTTGAAGGGCAAAGTGAGAGCATAAAAGAAAATGAGGAAAGTGAAGGGAAAGATTTCAGATGAGGCTAGAGATTTTCTAAAAAAAAAGAACCAATGCATTAAAAATCATACCATGAAAAAAGGCCAATGGCCTTGATGATAGACTAATGGTTTTGTGGGGCAGAGGGGCGACTATGTTACACTTCACAACCCTGACATGACCTAGGCTGACTGTCAGTCTTTCTTTCCAATTTCCGAACCACTAAGGTTTTAATTTGGTTCAAACTGCCTCTATTCTCTCCTGAGTGTTCATTTCTTCCTATTTAGAAAAATGCCATATATCCTGCAAGGGAATCATGAAAAAGTCTTTGTGCAATTTTGATTTAAAACACAAAGCAATCCAGATTCTGATTGTCCACCTCCTTTTCATTTCTAATCTGCACAATAAGTGCATCATTTTTAGTAGTGAACTGACTTTGCCATATATGTCTTTGCAGGACATTAAATAGTTTTTATTTGTTGAATATAATATTCTTCACACTGTTAGGAAATGTGTACTGTGTAAGCCAAATACGATTTGAAAATATTGTGATTAGATATTTGCAATTTTTATCAAGGTGTTTTGGTGTATGCTATGCTGCATTTACTTGCACAGGTTCCAAATCAGAAAAAGGCTTAATTGTGCTAAAATGTCCTTGGTATAATTTGGCTCCTAGATGATGTTTAAACTTTAGCAAGAGCTGTATAAGGCTGACACTGAGCCTAAATAAGTCTTTTGATTGAGATCTTTCAAAGATAATAATTCTGTTAAAAGACACTAAGGTCTCATGAAAATTTGCTTGCTGGTAAGAGCTGATATCCAGGATTTTTGTCAGAGCTTGAGAATGCAAACAAGGAGAGTAAAGTATTGGATTGTATTAGTGAAACACAAACATCAGGTTTCAGATAAATGGTTAGCCTCTGCCATAATAATCTGAAATTAAATACTCATGCTTAAACTAATGTGCACCATGAAAAAACAACCCCAAACATGCAGAACAACCAAACAACAGTGCCTCAAAATGAAAATAAGGGAAAAATTGTGCTGAGATTTTCCTATATTCGATGTAGCCCTTCTGTGAGTGTTGTCAATAGTATTAACACCGACTTCAGTGGAGTAGACCTCTCTGTTAGTGCCAAACAGTTACAACCCCTGCTGCACACATGAGCATATACTGCCAGTTACATTTGACCTGAGCAATGGCACACACAAATTGGGCTCCTCCAGCAGGAGTTGTTGGCGCATGTAGCTGTCAGAGTCTTCATCTCCTAGCCTGACAGTCTAGCTTAGTTCTTAGAAGGCAACAGAAGAAGAAAACGGTCCCCAGGCTATGAATGAAGTTGCATGGCTCACTGGTATGACCAAGATTTGATTAATGATTTTAAACACACATGAGCTGGTGTAGGACTTATGGGAATCAGTCACTTCATACTTCTGAAGAGGGAGTTGCACAATTTGTTAGGATTTCCCATACCACGGAATCAGAAACACAATGCCTGCACTGACTGTGATAGGCAGGTCGTCCCTTCAGCCCTTTATCCAGTAGTTTACACTGCCTTAAAAGTCTTAAAATGTGCACTTATTACAGCAATACCCAGAAGGAAGAATCAACTGCACAAAATACAGTGGAAATCTAGCAACCCCTTGCCTTGGCATTGGTGGCAATTCCTTTGTGTTTTGCAAGCAATGGAACCTCATTTCATTCCCTCCACTTCTTTCCTCTTCAGCTTGCATGCACTTGTGAGGAAACGACCCATTTCTCCTACCAAACGACCCATTTCTCTCTCACTCTGTTTTGAGGGAAACACAGAATTAATTTTTGTTTTGTTTCCAGATCTACCAACCTGTCCTTTAAATCCCCATCTGACTAGCACCATGCAAACTCCAGGACACACACAGACATTCAGAGTTGCTGTCAAAGACAAGGGCCTTTCTCCCACAGTTAAACTCCATCAACCTTGACTATGAAGGCTACTGCTGGGCTGAGTCCTAAGTCTGCTGGCCCAGATGAGGGAACAATAAGCGGCTAATGTAGTTGCCCTGCTCCCAAGCTGGTGTCTGGTCTGTAAGGCAGGAACTCAGACTCTGAGAGGTATGTCTGTTATAAAACAGATACAAGAACAAGTTCGTAGGTACCTGGTATGACTCCGTGACCAAGCTTCTACAAGAACTTTACAATGCAAGTGTTCTGTCTGGCTGAATGCTTTGCAATGTGAATAGGCTGGTTCAGAACTGCTCTGGTTGGTACCAGTGTGTCACCAAGGGGTAAAGCACTTGATAGGGCACTGTAGACATGCCTTCTACTCCTTGCTGTAGAGATGAGAGGGGGGCTTGGAAAAATACTTAATTTAAACCCATCTGTAAGGCAAGTGTTTTTTCTGTAAAGTGCATTGACTTCTCCTCGTGGAAAGAGCTAGGTATTAGTATTATTAAATAAGGCTTAAAGTCTTTGACTCTTTCTTGTTTCCAGTTGCTTGAGCAGTAATATGTTCATCCGATGGGAAACTCACCTGTGGTTTTCTCTGCATGAAACTTATATTAAGTTCTCCTAGGTGGATTCATAAAACATTCCTCATAATCCCCATTTATTTCTAGCCATTTTGCAGTTCCAAATAACACAGTACCTCATAAAGAATGTTTCCTTTCATACAAAAACCATTTGCATTTTATTTGTGCCTCAGAGGAAGAACAATCCAAGCTGATTACAATCCTCAGACACTGTACACAATGAAAAATTAATTGCATCAATCTTTTTGCTGTAGTGGTCTTAACAACTCATTTTCAACCGGTCATTTCTCCACCTGCTCACCGAAGCCCAAGCAGCTGAAGCAAGTGCATCTCTGACACTGACTGAATACCAATGAAGTGAAGGTCACCTAAGCATCAAGCGAGTGGGAGAACAGTAACCAGCAAAAGATGTCAGTTTTGGACCAGCAGCAATCACTGTGGGATAGAAACCAACTAAGTAACCAGAGCACAAATCTTAGCGAATGCACATTGACATGCACATGCGTGCGGAAGAAAAGTCACAAGGAGAAGGAAGGATGTGTCGGAATCAGGACAACAAAGGTAGTTCTGCCTCCATTCATGAGAGCCATCACTTGGCAAGCACTGACAATGGTTGTAAATCAAGATTTGCATGCTGACTCCAATGCTAGCTATTTGTTCTGCCAGGTAAAATGCTCTTGCAGGATGCGTATTTATCAAGACATGGCTTCTGCTTTCTACAGTTGAAGTTGCAAAAATACAAAGGAAAAGTAACCATTAAACTTCAATACTTTACAAAGCAAGAAAAAAGGCAGAGGGGGTGGGGGCACACATGACAGGAAGGACACCTGCTGCCTGCCTGCATCAATAACACTGCAAGGCGGTAATTTTTATCCCATGCCTGCACTGAAAATGTTCTTTGGGTGCAACTCAGTGCGAGCCATATCCAAAGGCATTTTATGTACAGGGAGAGTTAGAGTATTCCATGTTGAACTGTGAAAGGAGTGTAATTTCTTGATATTGGTGGAAATGGTTTGAGTATTCCAAATTATCCTATGACTTGATCAGAGCCCTCAGATAGGTGTAGAGAATGCCTGAATTTCAGCCATCTTTTGGAACGTTTAGTCATCATCTGCATAGCTGCCTGAGGAAATGGTTGTTTTCATATTCCACATTGTTTTGGGATGTGTTTAGCAGAGTAGTCAGTAGAAGGTTCTCATCCCAGTGCGACAAATAGGACACAGTGATTATGTGGATGAGTATGATAAGATGTATTGCTAATACAATATCTAAATATCGCAGATACAGTATCTAAATAACAACTCTATCATCTATTACAATGGATTATAGTATCTAAAGGGTTATGGATGTATCTAGGTTTGGCTAGAAACACACAGGTTTACAGTCTTTGGCCTTGCAAAAGTCACAGTTACAAAGCAACAGAGCACCTATGAAGCTACTTTAGGATTTTATCTTCTTATTTGACCAGATCTTAACACTTCTGCTCGCAGTCTTGGCAGACCACTTTACTCCATTGGCCCAGTCTCCATCAGTATTTTATAACCTTTTGCAGACCAGTGTGCACCAAAGTCAATCACAAATATCATCTCCCCCATCTCTAAAAAGGTTTAATTATATGAACATAATTAATACCCACCTGGTGTTCTTATCTTAGGACAGATCACATTGCCCATCAGGGACAGGAAAGGGAGGGGAGGTGTGCATGTGGGACACACATGTACCAAAGGCTAGAATATCTTTTGTTGCAGTCATAAAATGTCCCATATTTCCCCATTCAGGTTTTCTTTTTCTGCTTAGATGTATGCCCATTCTCCAAAGTAAACAAACCTGTGTTTTTGAAGGAGGAGATTTTATCTATAGGGGGTCCAACGTAACATATAGGAACTTTAAAAAAAATGGAAGACAACATTTTAAAAATATGCTGTAATTCCTTATGTAGCAGAATTTAAATTGAATTTTTTAATTGATTGTAATCATTGCTTTTAATTTTCCTCCAGAAAGTGCTTGCTACAGTTCAATAATAGAGGGAGGAAACAGCTGGTCTGTGCATTTGTGAGTGAGCAGCATTTAATAAGGTAATATGTTCATTTTCTAGGTGTCAAGAATTACGAATTTATGCCAGGTTAAATTAGTGCACATATTTTCACACAGCATGGTGAAGAGCTCCATAAGCGAGCGCTGTTGTATTTAGGGTGCTTGTAAAACATCTACTTCAGGAATAAAAGGAGAGCCTCTGTGCAATAGAGATGCAGCCTTTTATAACAGAAGTGCCAGGTCACAATTAACCCACACCTCAGTATTCCACCCAAAAACCTAAAACCAACACAAAGCTGCTAGCTGTAAAAAATGTGACTGGTGCACAAGCCCCAGGCTCCCATCATTTTCCTACTAGAAAGTGCCCCATAGAGTTTCAGTTATATGAATAGAAACTAATTTTCCTTTCCTTTCCTTCCTGCCAAGACAGCAATGTGATATTATGTTTGTAGTGTAGATAAAAAACAGATATCAAACCCTATTAAACTTGGACTAGACTTTTTTGCTTCTTCCCCAATCCAAATAGTAAATATTGACTGA
This sequence comes from Neopelma chrysocephalum, assembly GCF_003984885.1. Lineage (NCBI taxonomy): Eukaryota > Metazoa > Chordata > Aves > Passeriformes > Pipridae > Neopelma > Neopelma chrysocephalum. Next base: position 3,231,202 of record NW_020897701.1, read on the forward strand.
AGTAGGTTTATCAATATTTATTTTGAGGGGAAAATAAATCTTCCTGTTTGCAAAACTATAAAGCCAATTTTGTTAGGGAGAGAGATGACTCAAATGGTAAATTTCCCAATAATAATCTCAGTGCCTTTCAGCAAACATAAAAGGACATAAAAAGGGAATGATCCACTAGGGAACATTTAAAACTGACTCCCAGAGGTAACCAGATGTAAAGGGCAAGCATGTACCCAACATCTAGATTCTTCTGCTTTCAGACACAGTGCCATTTTTTGAGCTGTCCCCTGAATTTCTCCATTTCGAAGGTGACAATGCACTTGTGCATGTCGAGAGACAGGAACTGCATGGTTTGGGCACCTGCTGCCCAGACAGGACAGAGGAGATGCCTTGGGTGCAGAGTGTGATGCCACTCATCTTGAGCAGATATTTACCTCATATAGCATACACAAGGAGACCATGGGCTTGGGAAGGAAAGGGAGAATAGGGAAGGCAGAACTTAGATGGGCAGTGAAAATAATTTACTTCTCAGCCCAGAGAAATCAAAATGACTATAGGAAACAGTCTCTTAGTGCCTGAATGCTGAAAAGACTGTACGCACACATCTTGGTACTTGTGGGTGTGTGACATTAGAGAGTCACTTTCCGTTCCTATAAGGTCTCTCTTTCTTACATTGCTGCCACAATGCTACAACATTGCTTCCTACATTTACAGATGTGTTTGTATGTGTGTGTGGGGTGTGTGTGTGGGTGTGGGGGTGTATGTGTGTGCTGTACAGGTGACATGAGAAGTCTGCAGCTGAAACTCAGTTCAGTCTTATGTGGTAGGATAGTACGCTGGCTGGAGACGTGCTGCTAGGATAATACACTGACCTGAGACATCCTCCTGACTCCACTGAAAGGAGAGGCTTTGCGTTTTAAGAAACCTGGTCTTGTGCCCCCTGCCTTCTTTCTGCAGTGGTTATTAGGAAGACAGCTGGGGTGACCTTTTCTCCTAGTATGCTGTTGAATTACAAGCTTTTAGTTTCCTCATTTCCTCTAGAGTTCTAGCCTAATTTTGCCTCCTAGAGACCACACTGACTTTCCAAAATGGTTCCATTCCTCTAACTTAGTGTACTGAGGTTTGGTGTAAGAAGAATATCCAGACCCATGAACAATGCCTGAGACATTTGTGCTCCATTTCTAAAGATGAAAAAGAAAGCAACATGGTCCAACTCTTTTGTCCTTGTGCCATTGTTACTCTACATAAAAAAGATTGAATGGGCAGGATCTGCATAAATTACCACCAGAGCGAGGACACAAAAAATAGGTAGAAGAAAAATCATATAGCAAAATTAGAACAAATATTTTAGTAAAAAAGGTACCAACTGAAGGGGAGGAGCTTTTAAAACCAATGTCATATAATGAAATGCAATGGTAACGTTCCATATTGTACAGAACAGTTACCTTAAGGCTGTGTTCTGCCATGGCAGTATTTATCTCCGTGAGTGGAGAGGAGAGACAACTGCCAAGAAGAATATTCCGTCTTCCTGTGCTAGCAGTGACAAGTGGCAGTAGTAAGATCAATCATCACTCTCCACAATGTTCTCTAGGATTTGAAACAGTTTTATGCGGGAGCTAGAGGAGATGGAAGATGCTTGGAAAGGTGATTTTAACAGCTAGATGTTGTAAGGATTTTTCCCAAATGGAGGAACTTGTTGAGGTACGCATCTAGAACTCCATGAAGGTCTAGAATGCTTATCCTCTTATGCAAGCACCAAATGTAGTGCTGAAGAGTAAAACTAGTAGGTTTTTGTCTGTGAAAGAGCTGTTTGGGTTCACCACCATGAGGTGAATTTCATAAAACTAGAGAAAGTTATTTTGATGTCTGGTATTCTTAAAAAACAATTCCAAAAACATTTTCTGGTCCAACTCTGGATGCCTCAAGGACCTCAGAGGAATCTCCAGCAAGGGATATCTTGGAAGCAAAAAAAAATAATTAAAAAATAATCTTCTTCTATAATCACACTTTCTTGTATCTTTTCCTTCTCTCTGTTCTCTTCTAGATAGATTCACAGCTTGTATTTTCAAGCTTTCTCATCAAACTTAAACATTTACATTTCTGTAATGTAAATGTAAAGTGTTATAATATCCTCACACATATAACTGTGGTGTCACCACAGAATCACACAGTGGTTGAGGTTTGAAGGGACCTCTGGAGATCACCTAGTCCAATTCCCTTCATAAAGCAGGCTAACCTGGAGCAGGTTGCACAGGATCATGTGCAGGTGGGTTTTGAATATCTCCAGATAAGGAGACTCCACAACCTCTCTGGGCAACCTGTTCCAGTGCTCTAACCCTCTCACCCTCAAAGCAAATAAATTTTTCCTTATATTCCAAAGGATTTTCCTGTGTTTCAGTTTGTGCCTGTTGCTCCTTATCCTGTTGCTGGGAACACTGAAAAGAGTCTGGCCCCATCCTGCCCTTAGGATATTTGTACTCACTGATAAGATCCCCCTCAGTCATCTCTCCTCCAAATTGAACAGGCCCAACTCCCTCAGTTTGTCCTCATAAGAGAGATGTTCTCATCTCCTAATCATTTTTGTAGCCATCCACTGGACCTTCTCCAGGAGTTCCTTGTCTTTCTTGAACTGAGGAGCCCAGAATTGGACAAAGTACTCCAGGTAAAGCCTCACCGGGGCCTCCCTTGTTCTGCTGGCCATGATCCATTGGTTATTCCTCTCCAGTTGAAGGACCCTGCATTTACCCTTGCTGAATTTCAGAAGGTTCCTCTCTGCCCATCTCTCCAGCCTGTCAAGGTCTTGCTGAATATCTGCACAGCACTCGGGGGTATCGGCTACATCTCCCTTGGTGAGGGTGCACTCTGTCCTTCCAAGTCATTGATGGAGAAGTTGAACAAGTCTGAACTCAGTACTGACCCCACGGGCACACTGCTAGTGACAGGACTCCAGCTGGACTCTGTGCTGCTGCTGACAACTCTCTGAGCTCTGCCTTTCAGTCAGCTCTCAATCCACCTGACTGTCCACTCATTTAATTCACAATTCCCAAGCTTACCTCATGGGAGACAGTGTCAAAAGCCTTGCTGAAATCAAGGTAGGCAACATCCACTGCTCTCTCCTCATCTACTCAGCCAGTCACTCCATCATAGAAGGCTATCAGATTGGTCAAGCATGATTGGTCAAGTGTTGATGAACACTTGATGAAATCATCTTTTCCTTCACATGCTTAGATATGACATCCAGGATCACCTTTCCAGGGATGGAGGTGAGCTTGACTGACCTGTAGTTTCCTTCCTGTGCTTTTGAAGACTGGAGTGACACTGTCTTTCCTCCAGTCCTCAGGCACTACTCCTGTTGTCTGTGACCTTACAAAGATGATGAAGAGTGTCTTAGCAATAACATTTGACAGCTCCTTCAGCACTTGTGGGTGCATCCCATCAGGACCCATGAATTTATGGGTATCCAGTTTGTCAACATGATCTCAAAGCCAATCCTCCTTGATAAAGAGCAAATCTTCCTTTCTCCAGACTTTCTCTCTTGCCCCTAAGGTTTGGAATTCCCGAGGGCTGGCCTTAGCAGTAAAGACTGAAGAAAAGAAGGCATCCAGTAACTCTGCCTTCTTTTATCCTTTGTTGCCAGGGCACCAGTAAGTCATCTGTGAATTTTCAACAGTGTGGCCTAAGTCAATGCCAGGCTTAACCTGTGCCAAAAGACAGCAAGAACCTAATAGAGAATGAAAAGACTTTTTTTTTGCGATAGAAGGGTGAGAGTAGTGGTGGGAATGTTGTGAAGAAAAAGTTCTGGGGAATTATTTAATGCCATGCTTGTAGATCAAGGGCTTTAATAAAATAAAAAGAGCAAAGAGAAGACTGTATGCACCCTGATGATGAATGAATACGACTGCTTCAGTACTTCTGGGATGGATTAAGCTGTTGAAAAAGCATTCAACATTGGCTAAAGGACTGTAATATATGTGAAATTCCACAGTTAATGCAACATTAAATAATTTGCTGCAACTGATTTATAGGTGCAATATACTACACTATGTCAAACCATGTGGGATAATAAATGGTATCACAAAAATATACTATTGAAACTTTTGTTCTAATCAGTCTTTTGAGTTCTAGTAGAATATAGTTCTGCAGAACAGAATTGTCCTATTGATCCTGATAGTGTAACACACAAAAGCTTCATGCTACATATATTTTAAGACCTTTTCTTAAGCAACCTAAGCAACCTGAGTTGTGGTCCAGTGAATCAGCTATTGGACTGTGACTTGTGGGACCCACACTCTGGTCCTTGCTCTGTCATTGAAACTCCAAACTGCTGATCTAATTTTTTCCAGGTTGAGTACTATAATGCTCACTTTGAGATCTGTGCTCCCTCTTTCCGTGGACACAATGTTCAATCCAATCACCTACCTACATGTATTGGACACATAGGGGCAGGGCAAGGGGAGATAACCATCAATCTCTGAATCCAATCTTCACAGGACTTGGGTGACTTACTGCTTCTGGAGGACATCCTCCCTCTTCCCATATTCACTCTTTGAAAGAGAAATGCTTGTTAGTTTTCTTCCAAAAGGAATTACCTTCTTTTGAAGTATATATTCAGGGGAAAAAGCAACACATACGTCCTACCCTGTTAGTGCTCATTTTCAGTGCTTAAATTCTTTATAGAAGAAGCAAATGGGCTCAGTTCACCTCAGATCTTGCCGAAAATGTTATTCCCCTTGTCCTTCTACCCTCCACTTTCCACAATGTGCCTAATTTCAGGGTTGCAGGTCTTGCTAAGCAAGATTCACAGTTCTTCTTATTGAACGAATCTTCTCATTTGTAGAAAACAATGTTTTACTGGGCCGGGTAAGGAGAAGAGTAGTTTGACCTTGGCAGACTGGTGGTGGGACATTCAATTGGAGGAGTTCCTCTCTTCTAGTCTCTATAAGACTGTGTTTGGACTTTGCAATGTCCCTTTTGGGACCAATACAAAGAGCCCTGATGCTAGCTGGTGCATTTAGATGCATGACACTAATGGATGAGCTAATTGTAATTAATAATTTATTTGATTAATTTAACCCCTTTAAAATGTTGTACTCTTCTGTTTGCAAACAAGAACTGTTTTTTTCCTTCTTTCTAAATTATTAAGCAGGCATTTTCTGCAGCCATATTTCAGCCTACAGGAAATAATTGCTGAGACGTATTTGAATCTGTTGTTCATACTGTGTGATTGGTCACGCTGTAATTAAAATCTGTATTCTTTTATATTTTGTCAGAGTCCAGAGTGTACCAATGAGCTCTAATTACCCTAAGAGACCTTACCAGGGTCCTCCATCCTCACTGCCTGCTCATTGGCCAGGAGCTCCTTTTAATCTCAAGCTCAGAACTGCAGTCTTGGCTTGAGCAAAATGTAGATCTATGTGTTTCAGTTTTGTTCCCAGATTGTTGCTTAGGTTTCCTGGGTTGAAAGCAGACCTGACCTGTTACTTTCCCTTATAGTTGCTGGACTGCTGGTAGAACCTGTCATGGCCACCGTTCTGCCTAGGCCACTCAGCTCAGACGTGGCAGGGCTGTGTCCAGTCGGTCAGGTCACTGCCCGGCTCATGTTGCCATCCTCGACTCCCAGCTTGCCTTTCCTTGTGAGGTCACTCAAATCTTGCTCTGATAAGCTTTGCTTTTACTGGAGTAATCTTGAGGATAGTATTTAGTACAAAACATAAAAATTATTCTCTCTCTACCTCAGTTAAAGGTGGCATTTTGAAAAGTGTTGAGGGTGCTCAGAAGTCTCTTTTAGCAGTGATTTTGGTATTTTGGAGAAAAAGGTAGTATGTAATTTGAATGAAACTTTACATTTCCCTAAGTGCCTGACTGCAACAATGTTTGTAAGCAGTGATAAGTGAGAACTCTTAAGTTCAATAAGTAGGAGGTGTCACTAATGTAAATACAGTTTAAACACTAGAGCAAAGAGCTTCAATGAGAAGAAGGATCCATGTCTCTTGAGTAGGTTGTTAATACCAGTAAAACCAGACAGCTTTTGAAGGATCAATTGTTTAAAAATAACCTTTAAGGGGGATCATGTTTTGAGACGGAGATGTAACTCTTTTAACATTTGGGTGGTTTAAAAACTTCTACCTAGAGGTCAAGAAGTCTCACTATCTAAGGGCAAGATTTCCAAATGCATTAGAGTTGCGTAGCACCCACATTCCTATGAGAGCTGATGGAAAGGATGCTATTAAAGGATGGTATTCCACTGAGGGAGGGGAGGCAGACCCTAAAATGTTAGGTTTAATCAGATGGAGCATGAAAGTGCCCTTTTCAGAATAATGCTGTACTGAATTTGATGGGAATGCTGACCTGAATTACAATGGGACCAAGAAGTACCAGGGACCCTAGTGGATCCTAGAGCACACAAAACTGTTAGCAGATTTTTATAACATAAAACAACTCTCTGCCACACCAAATCAGCTTACTCTTGCTGAAATCCATGGCCTCAGTTGCAATAATCAGTTATACTTACACTACTTTACTACATATTCCAACTGAGAATCTGTCCTAAAGTATGTGCTAACATCCCTAATTGACAGAAAATATTTCCAAGATTAAATACTGACCCAAACATCACCATCATCTCTTTAATATCAATTTTTACTGTACCATATGCCTGATAAAATACAGCTAGTGCAAGATAAGCAAACTACTGCCAAGGTGGAGAATCAGTTAAAGGATTCACTTTTCTTTTAAGCCTTGAAAATGCACTGAGAAAACAGGCTCTAGCAAAGGACCTTGGTGAACTATGGTCCATTGTCAGAAATGTTGCAGCCAGAGTTTCCAGAGAGAAGAAACTCTGTCATGATGGAATGGCTGTTTGCAGAGTTTCAGCCCACAGGTGTTTTGATGCTGGCACAGTTACTGGTGTGACTTCTACATTAAATCAATCTAAAGAGGGAGCCACAGCACAGGGCTTCTAAATTAAGTGGAATGTTCAGTAGCTCATGGCTTTTTGGCACTTGCTTATTGAGCACTGCTTTTTCAATTCTAGCATTTTCATGAGATGCAGTTATGATAAAATCAAAATTATATGGCCCTTTGACTTCTGTAACTCACTTACTACTACTATGAGTATTCTGTGGGTTGTATAAGAGTTAGAGGCCTTGATCACTGCCTTTTTAAGCATAGAAGAACTTATGCTGCTGTCCCAAAATATTTGTACTGAGTTGTCCAAGCCTTCTCCACGTGTAGTGAGTTATCTCACCTACTCCAAAAAGCTTAAGGAGATTCACTGCATGTGTACTGTTACCTTCAGGACATCTCCTGTTGGCTCTCAGTGAGTACAGATTTCCAGATGACTGCTGCAGCTCTTAGCCTGGCCAGTCCTTGAGATTCTACTTTTCTTTTAACTGCACAATTTAATGCACTTTCCAGAAAATAAGATAAAAAATTATGTAACTTGAGGTGAATCTCAGTGATAAAGCTATCCAGCATGGAATGAATTAGCTGCCACTATCTGAAAATCATTTGTGTGAGGTAAAAGCATTTTAAGTGATGAATTAAATATCATGCCTCTAGTTGCATGAATGAGCAAATAAAAAAGAACAGTATTGCCACATAGCTTGGTAAATCTTCCAGTGTACAGTTGTGTCATCTCAACAAAGGCCTCTTGTTTGCTTTTAGTTTCTAATTCCTATTTCATCCTTGGAAGAGCCTTCCTCCAGTAAACACTCCTTCAGTATTATCCATGCTGGATCTGATTCAGACTAATGAAGCAAAAAATCAGCTTCTCATACGTGGGCTGAATGAGCAGAATTACTCCGTTCTCCTGGTACAGTCTACCTCATCAGAGGTGCTTTTGAAGAAACAATTTTGTGTTCTTTCATGTTTCAGTCACTTTTTCTTCATCCAGGTCAGTCTGCGTAGAAGGCGGAAATTGGGAATTAATTATTGCCACCTGTGTTCCTTTGAAGCTTGTTTCTGCAAATATTGTTAGAGTCTGGATTCCATCCCTGCAATTTAAATGAACAATTGGCACTTTACTGACCCCATTTTCTTGTAGCTATTTCAGGAATTAGAGTGGTTAGCAAAGACCTTGATGGCAATAACAGCTTATAGTGCATGGCAGAATGATTACCGTGTTCATTCTGTCTCTGTTCTCAAACAGTAACTGGGTTTAAAGGGGAAAGAAGCTTTCTTCAATGTATTCAGGTTGTCCCTGCTTGGCTTAACAGCTCAAGTGCAGGCCTGAGACTCAGAAAACCTGAGTTCATATGTCATGGCTAGGCTTTGCGAATGAAGATTTGGGATGCCACTGGTGATTCTCATGCCTCTGCTTTACCAGGGACTATGGTCACTAGTGAATCCTTTCGTGCAGTGGTGTGAGACCTCCCATAGGGCCAGAAACACTCTATCTGGAAGAAAGCATCTAACTCTAATCTGTATCTGGCCTGTGGCAGAACTCCTGCAATTTTTTCAGATGGTCAACAGACAGATGGTATTATAGCCTGAGGCTCGGTTCCCAGAGTAGGAACAGGAGTGTGGCTCATTGAGCCTAGGGACAGTGTAGACTACCAGCACCTAAGTGCCTGGAAGGAGCCTATCCTGACTTGGAGCTGCAAGGCCAAAATCTGCCTGCATTGGGTGCAATGCCATCCTAGCAGACTGCTGTATGCACACTGAGTTTACTGTGGTTGTGCACATGTTCGGGAGTCTGCCCTTCAGGCCTCACTGGCTCTAAGGGTGGTGGGAATGGGGAATTTCTCTGCTGTACTGTGGTGAAGGAACAGATTGTGGAGTGACCAAAAAACCACAATAAGTCGCACTTTCAGTCCCATAGCCAGACAATCTGTGCCCTTCCAGGACCTTGTAGGAGATGTTAAATCAGTAGCTATACCAGTGCTGGCCTGCCTCATTGAGCACAGGGCATTTTCTTTGCATGGAACAATACATGCATAGTATGCTTTTTGTCAAAAAGAATAAAATTAAATGTCTCACAGGAATAATTAGACCATGATGAAAGGAAGCTGCTGATGAAACACCTTTGGGTCTGAAACCCTAACGGGGGCTATATTCTTGCATGCTTGTAAATGAGAACTGCACAAATTTTCTGTGGTACAGAGCCCCAGGACTCTCTTGGCATTATACTTTGCATGCTGTGAACTGTTTGTGTGCCACGAACTGTTCTCCCAGAACAGGTAACTGCACTACCACAGGATGGGAAGTGCCTTGCTTTCTACAGGCATTGCCTTTGCTGTGCAAAGCTGCGAGATGCATCACTTCCATACTGGCAGCTGGTAAGAGACCGGGAACTGAGCCTAGCTCCCAGACTAGTTCTTCCTCTTGTGATTGCTCTCACCGGTTCCTGTCTGCTGTGGAAAACTGAATCAGGCTCTCAGACTTGCTCAGACTCTTGATTTCTGGCCTGAGATTTCTCTGTGCTGAGTTTAATCAATTTAGTGGGAAATAAACTTGTGGACAGCAGCTTCCAAAGCACTCTTCTGACAATGTGCGATTTCCTGCTGCATTTGAACAAGCGTAACAAATGCAAAAAGAATGCATGCATGTATTCACAAGTCTTGTTCTGAATATTTTTCCCTTGAAAGAGGACAACTATTCTTTTATGGAACAATTTCCCACTGAAGGAAGAAAAATTTAACTACTCACCCACCTCATAATTATTAATTTACCATTAATAAGTCTTTCCTTTTTTTTTAGGTGCTGATAATTTGAAATTTTGCTACAAATGTCTGGCCTGTCAAAGCCTTCATATTAATTATAAGTAAATGTGGCTCCTCATTTTTATAAGGAAATAATAGTTTAATCTCAAGACTGTCACTTTTCATTGGGAATGATGAATGACATCTTGGGAATGACACTGACAGCAGTGTCAAACAGCTTATCACAGTTGATACTTCAAAGGCTCTCAGGCTTGGCTAATTGGTGAAACAATAAAATAAGGTGACCATCAGCAGCCTAGTGAGCAATTCCATTTATATTTTTCCCATTTGTAAGAGTCCAGGCTATTTTATGGAAGAATTACTAATTTGTGGGGGAACATAACTGAGCAGTTTATTTTGATCCCTGCCTTTGGAAGATAACTAAAGTCAGGTTGATTTTTTCGATTAGTGTGCACATAAATGCAGTTTTTCCAGAAATACACTCAGAACTGACATGAGATTTCTGGAAGATTAGCTTTTGCTAATTTGCATATTAACAGGCAGATCAGCAAAGATCCTCAGCAGACAGTAGGTGCCATTTTAGGAACTATGGCTAAATGCAATGGAGTCTTGAAAACATGGTACAAAATAGGGAGGATTTGGTATTGTTTTTCTCGCAGTACTTTCATTGCAAGTCCAGCCAAATATGTCACAGTTAAAGCTGCAGGAACTTGCTTTCTGCCAAACCTGGTGTCAGGCTTTGGCAGTGGAGGTGTTCTTGAAAATTTGGCCCTATAATATTGGTTGAAGCTGCCTTTCCAAGCTCTCTGGCTGCAAGTCACACTGTCACTTGCTCCTGATATGAAGCTCTATGAGCAATGTTCACATGGCCCCAGTGGGCTTCTGCTTGCTAGCTTGTGTGCTCTCTGTCTCTCACTGAGGCTCATCATCTCAATACCATGCTTTGAGCCAACACCTGTTGACAAAATATTATGTATGGACATCCACTGTCTAACCAACAGCCTCCCCAGGCCTCTGAATGCAGGTTGTTTCCACAGATGCTCATCTCTGACATCAGACATTTTGTTTTCCCTGGAGGTGGAGCCTTACAAGTTTTCCATGCTAGACCAGGATTTGGCTAAACAGATCCATTGTGACCATTTCTTAGTACTTGTTGGGGTTCTCATGTGAGGAAACCAGTGCCTGATTTTCTTAAAAACAAAGAATTTTTGTTTTATGAAACTTAACTGAAAGGGTTTTTAAAAAGCTAGCTGGCATGGTTAGTTTCCTCTAATCTGATACTCCCTCAAAGGCCAAATTAAGTAAACTTTCCTTCTTTGTGCAGGACCAAGGTACTATTGAGAAGAACTAGACAACTTCTGATTCTTGCTAGGACCTGAAAGTCACTCTGAGCCAAATGAAATCCCCATTTCTGTGTGTTTCTGATCATGGATCCACTTCACGTTTGAGGTGCATAAGCTCAAATCACGTGCTTCTACTGTACCTAAAAAGCAGCTGAGGGACTAAAAAGCATATAAAGATCCTCTTAAAAATCTGTTACTCCTTAATAAGGAGAAGAAAACCACTACTACACATCAACTGCATAGGTTGGTAGGTCATCCTTAAACATATCCATAAACATCCTTGAAGTCAGTAGAGCAGAAGCACTGTGCTGGCATTCATTGCCACTACCAATTGGCACTGCCAATGGAGAGTGTCAGGGAATCCCTTAAAACTGCCCTGTCTCAAGAGATGATGTGAGGTTTCGGGTGCAGAGAAGGAAATGGGGGAGTGATTTATCAGTGCCACAGAGAAAGTGGAACTTTCTGTGAAATAGGAAGAATTAGATTTCAAGTCTTCAGGGACCTTGTGTTTTTCCTCATTAAGCATAACATCTGGGGTATATGCAAAGCAGTTTTATCCTGCAGTTATTCTACAGGGTTTCTGCTTCACTACTGTGTCTCCATAGTTAGAAGATACTTATGAAATATGTAGGTGACTGTAGTGTCAGGATGAATGAACTGTCATAAAATCAGCAGATATGCAATGGTGCAAAACCATAATAGGCAAATATACACAGTTTTATGAAGATATACTTAAATGTTTAAAAGAAGGGTTGTGCATCTTCAAGATTTGACTCTCTTGTCAACTTCACATTTAAAAATATCTCCTAGGATGCAAATAACAACATTTTCATCCTGGGATCCTTTCTGGAGTTAGTTATTTTTCTCTTCTAAATTTGGAGCCCCTCACCCTTATTTTGTTCCTTGGGCTGAAATTTTCAAAGCAAGCAAAAGATTCAAACACAGACTCTTGGATTTGAAAATAAATCAAGGATGATCTGACCATCCAGGTTCATGATGATGCTTTGGAAATCCCTTTGGGTGATTTGTGGATGGAAAATCAGCTTAGTTATTCAGAAAAAACCTGGCATACACTTGGAAAGGAGAAAAACTGAATGACTTTAAGCTTTCCTGGTTTTTGCCCTATATGAACATGATATGAAAGGCTGCTTCTCTGCTCTGCTCGCAGAGAAAACAAATGGATGGTCAGAGACAGCAACTTCCAATGCATTAATGGTAAATTGAAAAAAATTGCATCAAAATAGGAGTCAAGAGTATAAATTCCCTTCACTCTCCATTTGGCCTGGAACAGCCTTGGACAGAAAGCATTGCATTGAAGTGAATGACAAGTGGGGGATGTAGGTGATGCTTAATGGTAGTGTGGGGAAAGAGGGCAAATGGTATTGGATTCTCACCACTAGCCCATGTGTCTTGCTGCTGGGATACAGTGGAGATGGATGGGAGGAGCCAGGAAGAAGTCATCTGGTGTAGGATGTTGCTTAATAGGCAAATAGCTAAAGCAAAGTGACAATATAAAGGCATAATAGTAAAATATAATCGAATTCCCATCAGCTTTTACTGGACAATAACTCTGGTCTGTGTTCTTGTATAAATCTGATACCCAGTGCTTTTCATCTCTTTCTTTCAGTCATATTTTCAGAGGTCACAGTCTCTCCACCAATGTGTTTTAGAGCAGCAACTGAGCTACTTTGGGACTTGGATGCTGTAGTGTTTCACTGAGTCAAACAATAGACATTGCCTCAAGGAGAGTCAGGGAGACTTGAGGGTCTGCAAGATCTTTATTTATTGTTTGTTTGGAGATAGACACACAGAAGGAATGAGACCCAGTAGGGTTTATACAAAACAGGAAAAGGAGTCCAGCTCCAGGACCCAGAGATGAGTTGGTTTGCCCAGCCATTTGTTGGGATTCTGTAGGATAGACTTTAATCCTGAGTTTCAAACCCCAGATAAATATTTCACAGGTAAGCACATTTTTCTTCTGCTTTTGGCTTGCAGGTGACCAGACCAAAACTTCATCAAAATGATCTTGACTTCAGATCACTGTAAATCAGAAGCCAGGGCCAGCAGATGAACACTGGAGAGATGGAGAAAAGCAGCGTGATGGACCTTGTCAATTTCTTCATGCATCAAGATGTAAGTCAGGACAGGTGGACATGGACATTTTAAAGGAGCATACTTTCAGCCTGCAGTCTAACCTCCTGTTCTACTTGATTATACCTGTCTGGCAATTCACTGGTACAAAAGGAAATACTGATTAGGAGATCTGTCATAGCATTGTATTTTCCCATATTAAATACAGTGGGGAAATCAAGAACAGAACTCTAAGTATTGAATTTCAGAAAGGGAAAATTTCTCAGCTATTGCAGCAGACTCTCATTTTCTAAACCATAGAAAGTACTATTAAAACATATAAAAATAATATCAGAGCACTACTGTAATTTGGGTGATTCTCTTCACTACCTTTCCCATGCTCCCAAACCACAGTCAGCAGGTGTGGTGTGCTGTGCTGTCTGCCCAGCTGCTCTCCAGCCAGCAAAGTGCTCTGGGGCAGACCCATTTCTTTCAGGTTTCTACCAGCAGCAGTATTTGAAGTCATTGGCTTTTTGACAGTCTGATGTTCAAAGTGTAACTTTTTAATTTCATCTCGGAGCAGCACAGCTAGTCACCATACTAAGATGATTAAATGTAGGTTTTTGCCTGTTGGACTTTAGCAGAGTGTTCCATGAGTGCACTCATACCAAGAAAGCTCTTGAAACAGTTGTCTGGCTCTGTAAGTATCCTGCCAATGAGGACTGGAAAGGCTGCAGTATTTATCTTGCTGATTTGTGGGCATTTAACTTTTCAGATGAGAGTCTTTTGTTGCAACAAAACCATTGACAAAGCTAAGCACCCACTGCAAGACTTTCTCAGATGAACCTCTCTCCTAAATCTCTCAGGATATGTGTTAAAAATTGCTGCACGTGTGAGTCATGCAGTCTCCCAGTATTACACAGATCCCCAAACCAAAGAAAAAAGAGAAACACCTCTCTAGACTCAGAAAAAAGCTCTTCCTTAGTCTGGAAAGGACTGAAGGCTCTGTATGATCCTTCTGTGGTACCATACAACAGGTTAATGGGGGAAAACCGCATCAGAGCCTTGTTTGGAAAATAAGGTGGATAAAGATCTATAGGCATTTCTGGTTTATTTGTAAATCAAGCAGTGGGTGGTATCTACATCAAAGAAACTTGAGAGTATGAGGTGTCTAAGCTTGGGTGAGAATTAAGCCCAGAGTTTTGAGGAGTTGCATTCTTGATATCAGGCCAAATCCTTCAGCACCAGAGCATGGCCAGGTCTTACCAGGTCAGGTTTACCCTCAGAGGTGACTTTGTGCAGCTGGAGATCCAATACCTTGTTTCTGAGCCTTTTTAGAGGAGCAGTGACTCAGCTGGAGCTCTTCCATCTGCTTGTGCCTGTGAAATACAGAAGTACGGGTGAACCTTTTCCTAGAGGCTAAGAGAAAGCAGACTCCTGTGCCAGCCTAATTTTCCTTTCACTCCTTTGGAAAGCTCAAATTGGGTATATAGTCCTGCTTTACAGGATTTGGCAGTGGAGAATCACCTGCCTTACACTTGAAAGGAAAAAAAAAAAAATTGTTAGTCATCCTTATCTGTTATTGACGATATCTTCTTGTAGAAGACAAGATTAGTGCTAGATAAGGCAAAAAATATTCTGAGTCTGAAAATGAAAAAAGGCAATCAAGAAAATTACAGTGGAGAGTAAACTTCTGCCTGCAAAGTTTATGTTTTGGAAGGTCAGTAGATAAGAGATGTTGCAGGTAATGTGGAAAGATCACTTATAGCACAGTTCTTATCTGAGCTAAACAAATGTAGCTCCCAACAGTATTTTCACTACAAGCCTCTTCTATGGCAGCAGTGCATGTAAAGGCTGCTTCTCCTAGATCAGTCCTTAGGACACTCTGTTGTCTTAAGCAAGCCTGATAAACGTAAACTAGTCATCGCTCTTGGGATATCCCAGGCTGGGGAGACATACAAATGACAAAGACTTTAGA
Organism: Neopelma chrysocephalum; assembly: GCF_003984885.1. NCBI lineage: Eukaryota > Metazoa > Chordata > Aves > Passeriformes > Pipridae > Neopelma > Neopelma chrysocephalum. The sequence goes on from NW_020897701.1 coordinate 3,246,246, forward strand.
AACTCTCAGCAAGAAAAGCTTCCTGGAGACGACTGAGGTCCACTAAAGTCCTGTTGGGGTGTAAATCTTTTCTATGCTCAGCACAATATGAGAAATAAGAGTAAGAAATGATGTCCAAGCTCAAAGGAACAGCTGGTTCTTGGTTCCCTTCACTGTGATCCTGCTCCCCTTCAAGCAGACCTCACTGCTGCTGTCTCTCCATCTTTCCAAAGCTGTTGTTGAGCCCATCCAACAACAGGACAGAAGCCCTCAGCTCTCTGGGAAGGATATTTTCCTTCTCTTAAAAGAACCACAGCAGAACCAGCTTCAAGTGCTGAGTGCCTAAACCAAATGATTGCACTAAAAGCCCTCTTGGGGGTCATTTCACACCTTGGTACAGTTGTCCTTAGCTGAGGTGGCCAGATTGTCAGAGGTGCTGGGCATGTGCACCAGGAAGTCTTTTTCATTGCCATTATTTTAATTGGGTGCCTTGGAGGCAAATTACTTCACAGGTTGATTAAATTTATGAATAATAATTATTTCATTAAGGTATACTCTACAATTAAGTACCTATCTTATTATATATATATTTTTCCTTCTAATCATGTCACTTCATGTAGTATCTACAGAAATAGCCACACCACTTTTGCTTAGGAATGATCAGAAGCAAGCTGAAATACAGGGCTAGAGAATACTGCAATCCTTCTGTTCCTATAATTAATTACATGTACAGGTGTTGTGCAACCCAGGTTACATTTGGTATGCTACCTTAAGAATGGAAGAATTGCACTTCTTTCTTGGTTTACATCTTTTTCTTCCTCAGGAAGAGGCATATTAAGAAGACAGCCGCTCAAGGGAGGTGATTGTCCTGCTCTGCTCTGCGCTGGTGTGGCCTTGCCTTGAATATTGTGTGCAGTTTTGGGCACCAAAATACAAGAAAGATATTAAGCTCTTAGAGGCTGTCCAAAGGAGGACAATGAGGACGGTGAAGGGCCTTGATGGGAAGCTGTATGAGGAGTGGCTGAGGTTACTTGGGCTGTTCAGCCTGGAGAAGAGGAGACTGAGGGGAGACCTCATTGCAGTCTACAATTTCCTTGTCAGAGGAAGAGGAGGGGCAGACACTGATCTCTTCTCTGTGGTGACCAGTGACAGGACTGGAGGAAATGGCCTGAAGTTGTGTCAGGGGAGGTTAAGTTGGATATTAGGAAAAGGTTCTTCACCCAGAGGGTGGTTGGGGCTGGAATAGGCTCCCCAGAGAAGTGGTCACAGCACCAAGCCTGAAAGAGTTAAAGGGGCATTTGGATGATATTTTCGTGCACATAGTGTGACTCTTGGGGATTGTCCTCTGCAGGGCCAGGAGCTGGACTCGATGATCCTTGTATGTCCCTTCCAACAGCATATTCTGTGATTCTGTGAGTTTAAAATGTACACTCTGGTTTTGGACTTACATGGATGGAGCACCTTTGTGTTCACAGTAATTCAAGGTAACACCTGATATTTTCACACAGATCTTGGAAGTTTTTTTAGAAGATGTAGAAGAGAAGAAAACCAGTCCATCTCCACTTGGTGGGCAAGTGCTCTTGCATCCCTAGGATGGCTCTGCAGCTGCCTCAGGTGATTTTCAGGGAAGGAAGCCACTAGGTTATAACCAGCATCTCTCTAGAAATCAGCAGCTGCTTGGCTTTGGTGATGCCTCCTCTACAAATAAATCAGTGCCTTGTGCTACGGAATATTTGGCTTGGCCTATTGAAAGTCACCTCACTTTTCTGGTTCACTTTACTGGCAAATGGATTCCCTGGGAACCAGGCTGTGTTCCTATTGGTTCTGGTCAGTAGCAGCTTCCCATTGGAGGCAGCCTCATGTGTCAGCCCCAGAGACAAATCCTGAAGCACTGGAAAATCAAAAAGCACTGAAAAAAATGCAGGTTCACCTCCCTGCTCTCTAAACAATTGTGCATATTGGTGTACATCAGAGAGAGAAGGCATGATGGACACTGCAGGAAAGTGCCACTTCATGACAACCAAGTGAGCATCTTTCCTCAGCAGGTCTGGGAGAGTTTCCTCCTTCACATGATGGCTACTGCCTCTCCTGCCAGAGATGGAGCATATTTATTCCTCTTTTAATGTACAGTACAACTCTGAGCTATTTAAAGCCTTTTTGCTGCAAGCAAAGCCCAGGAAGAGCAAAGTACAGAGAGAGGTACACCTTAAGGCACACTACGGCTGGTTAGCAAGTTCTGCAGATGTGAGAAATGCTCTGCTGGCACAAGCAGATCAATTCAACAAGACCATGGGAAAAACATGAGTTCAGATCTGCCTCTGCTGTTAAAATAAAGAAGAGAAATTAAACATGTAAAAGTTCAAGTTGTTGGCAGGACAACTAAATGAAAAAAACAGGAGCATTACTGATTTGGAGGGTAGTATAAAGAAATCCACATTGTTCGTCTGTTGTCGGCCAAAACACCAGCACAAGGAGTGCATTTTGCCCCACATGAACAGATCCTTATTCCTTAAATGGTAAACTTTATGAATCCTCACCTTTAGTCTAGCATCTGCAGGTATGTCAGATACTGTCCTGTTCGTGACTGAGCAACAGGACTTTGAACATCCCTTACACTTCCCAGAGGGAAGCTGGGGCAAGCACTGCAGCATAAACCACCATCCCTGTTAAAACACCTTCTAGGTTGGGAGAAACGAGTATGTCTAAATTCAGCTGTAACTGATTTTATTTCTATCCTGTGTTTCAGCTGAGGTTGCAGGTCTGGACATTAATTTGGATACTAATAGCCCAAGATTAGTGAATATGTTCTCCGCATAACTGCATAAATGATGTCTGCTGAAACACAGCAAAAATGTCATTCTCTATGTCAAGATGCTCACCATCAATGATGAATTGTTGGATCTGTGTATTAATCTGGGTCTGATAAAAACAGGCAGAGGACTTCCTATGAAGATTTTTTTTCTGAGGATTGCTATTAATATTATTTATCAGCTTAGTAGTACGCAATAGGAGGAGGTCTGTTTTAGGCCTCTCTTAACTTTCAGTTCAGCAATGCACATAGCAGTGAGTGTTGGGAAATTTGGTGTTGTCACTCCTGTGGGAGAAGCAAAGTGTCAATAAGGTACACACGAGTTAGCAATTTCACTTCAAGCTTCCCATAAATAAGCCTCAGCCTCCTGCTGTACATCAGAGTGATGAAGAGGTGAGTGTTGCAGCTCGATTCCCATGATAGTCATTTATTTTTTCTTTTGACTTAAGGAAATGTCAGCCTGCTCTTGACATACGTGAAATATCTGCACTGTGGCCTGAAAGACCTGTTTCAGGACTTGGTAGAGGACGTATTTCATGTTCCCATTTAATTTCTCTTTTTCTTTTTTTTTCTTAGTCTTGGATAAACTGTTTGCTAATGACTTGCTTTAATGTTTCAGATTGTATTGTATAAAACACTGCTCTTAGTCATACAAAGTAACTGCCAAGTTACAATTGTCTTTCATTAATATTAGCAAGGCTATCCAAGTGAGAACAAAATAACTTAATAAAGATCCTCTTCCCTGCTACTATTCCCCCTTTGCTCAACTCCATCTTTCTTTTTCAGAGTTCATTTCTACGGTAAACCCAAAAAGCAAGTTCCAGCCATGTCTGTACATTGAGAAGCTGCTCTCTTTCTCTGATCTCCGCCATTTATTTTACTGGAGTGACTCAGAATAAAGCAATTTAAACAGGAAAAACAACACTCTCAGAATCTCAGAATCACAGAATCACAGAATCTGCTGAGTTGGAAGGGACCCACAAGAGACACATGATGTGCCTGAGAGTATCATCCGAACACTTCTCAGACTCTGGCAGGTTTGGTGCTGTGACCAGCATGTTTTTTTTTCCTGCTTGTGCCACAGTTAGGGAGGCTGTGGCAGGTCTTTTCACATTAAGGTATTTCTTGCCAGGGAACCCAGAGTCAATGCTGTTGCCTTTCCAGGGTCTCAGATGGGGACGGTGTGTGTTGCTGGCCCTGCCTTGCTCCAACTGTTGCCCTGAGCCAGGGGAAGTGATGCCTGGGTCAGCAGTGAATTTGGGAACTCCCTGAACAGCATCCAGCCATGATCAGAACACCTCCCTTTTAGCTCAAATCACATGAATTAAATAAGAAAACTGGTTTTCTACAGCAACCTGGGTTTTTTGAGCCATTTACAAACCCTGGGGCAATCCTGCCCCTCCCAAGCTGGCACAGACCCCGAGGGCAGAGGCAGACTCACCAGCAGGATTTGCTTGTCTCCAGACACTGCTCAAGCAGATTCCCTAGGGGCATTAACAGAGCAGGTGAGATACAGGCTCAGAAACACATAGTGCTTACTCTTTCCCATCCCCACAATTTCAGCCTGAACAGAACCTGTGTTGTATCACAGAAGAAATGTCAGCTATATACAAACTTGTTGTGAGAAGTTAGAAAATATTTTAATCAGCTTTCTCCTATCTGGAAATATTATTTTACTTGTTGTTTTCCTTTACTACTAAAGTGTTTTAGACTATTGATCTTTGGTAAATAGATCTACTCAAGAGTGGCTGTGTAGTAACACATAGGCTAACAATCCCTTGGGGGACTGAACTGAGGGAATGTCTGTTCTGAACTGAGGGAATGTCAGCTAGAAAGTCAGTTCTTGACTATGCAAGGTCTGGAGAGACTCATGCAGAGCTGGGGCAGGAGGCTCACTGCAGCTTTTATGCTCAGGCAGCACACTGGCTGGGGCTGCTCAGACAGCAGGATGACTCAGGCATGCACCCCAAGCAGCTGTCCTGCACCTCACCAGGACAACTGAGAGGATGAGGCAATAGAGGAGCTGAGTGCCAGAGAAAGGACTTGTGCATAACAGTGTTCTTTGTGCAGCCTGTGGTCAAGTGAGTCATTGCCCATAACCCTTACCTGAGTCTAAGCATTTCCAGCATATGTTGGAGCAGAGAAGGAGCTGATCAAACACTCGGAGTGAGAAATTGCCAACCATTTGAGAATAGGTGGAGGAATGAGAAAAGGAACTGGATAAAGTTTCAGTGACCTGAAGTAAAGTGAGATGAAGAGGAGTTGTACTTCCTGCCATGGCAGGATGCTCTGAGCACACAGTGGACCAGAAACAATGAGTGGTGGAACAAGCCAAATGCTGAACATCAACAGCATCTGAGGCTGTGGGAAGTGACCTGAGTTCTTGGCAAAGGAATCCAATACGGCCAAGCTCTAGAATAGCAGCAACAGTGGGATTTTTGAAATGCCAGTGTTATTTTTCAGAGTGAAACAGATTAATGATGTTTAGAATCAGGTCACTGATTGCTTTGGGGACTGTACCTTTACCTTTGATAACCCTCATTCTGGGAAAAAATATCAATTAGGGCTTATTTAAAGGCGGTTGACCTTTTTAACTTGCACTGCTGTGTGAGAGATAGTCATGATCTATGAAGAACCTAGGGAAATGTATTTTGTTTACCCAGAGAAGAAGATTACAGAGAAATTATCTCTGGTTTTATAAGACTCACATGCTGACCTAAGGCTGAACACCCCATCTTTTTGTAGTGTTCAGGGCCAGGCAGGATGGAGCTTTGGACAATCTGGCCTAGTGGAAGGTGTCCCTGCCCATGACGGGAAGGTTGGTGATCTTTAAGTTCACTTCCAGTCCAAATCATTCTTTGATCCTATGATTCTGTTCTATTTGGCCTTCTCAAGCCAGAGCAAGCCTGTAAAGACAAAATCCCTGCGGCTCTGAAGGTCTCTCATAGTGGAGAGATAGAACCAGAAGAAGGGAGATCCTCAATCCAAATCCAAGATGGTGGCAACAGGAACGTTCATCTTCATTCCCAAGCAGGGAAGTCAGCCATCAGGTTTAGTCAAGTCAATTCCTCTGCCTGTTTCTGGGAAATAATTATTCTGTATTGTGCAGAATAATGCATCTTATTTATACCTTAATTCTTAACAAAACTAGTTGTGCATTAAAGGGAGGTTTTGTACCTGCAGCTTTCATTCTGTCTTCTGAGAAACATCTGTCCTGGTTTCAGCTGGGACAGAGTTGATCTTCTTTCTAGTAGCTGGTGCAGTGCTGTGTTTTGGATTCAGCATGAGAGTAATGTGGATTTAGTTGTTGCTCAGTAGGGCTTACCCTAAATCAAGGACTTTTCAGTTTCCCATGCTCTGCCAGGGAGAGGGTATACAAGAAGCCAGGAGGGAGCACAGCCAGGACAGCTGACCTGAACTGGCCAAAGGGATAGTCCATACCATGGAACATCATGCTCAGTATATAGACTGGGGACAGTTGGCTGGGAGGTGCCAATTGCCACTCAGGGACTAACTGGGCATTGGTCACAGGCTGGTGAGCAACTGTATTGTGTATCACTTGTGTTTCTTGGCCCTTATTCCTCTGTTATCGTTATTATTGATATATTTTACTTTATTTCAATTCTTAAACTGTTCTTATCTCAACCCATGGGTTTAACTTGCCAGTGTTTTGAGCGCTGCTTGTCATGTGTGATGGACTGAAATGTTGGTAATGTTTAAACACTGCCAAAATCATAGAAAGACTTTTTATTAAACTAAAAGGAAAGAACTGCCTGTCTGCAACCACGAAAGCCTGACTGGAATTTGGACTGTGACGGGGGACTTGAGACAAGAATATTGTCTAATCATTTCAAGTCTGAGGACAAGTAAACAAGGTTCAGGAAAGAAGAATGTATCTGTGTTAAGAATCAGCCCTAGCTGGGCTCAGGGGGTGGTGGAGGAGAAGGGTTTTGGATGTGTGATGGTGAAATCTCTCCACACCAAAGTGAAGGAGTAAACCACCCCCACACTCCAGGAACACAACATACACATGGGACATTCATGTGAGAGGCAGCTGAGAAGGGTCATAAACCATCAAAGACCCCCCAAAGTGCCTCCTCAACTCGTTCCTGAGGCCTTCTACCACCAGAGGACTGCATGTGATCCAAGTCAAGTAACAAATCCAGAGCCTGTCACACGAGACTGCAAAGCTTCCCCCCCACCCCCAGGGGTATTAATCCATGTATATTAATCCACTGGACTCTATGTTTTGTGGGACCCTCACCACCAAGAAGACCAGAAGAACCAGACCGATGGGATGCTGCTGGGTTACATGAAGTAGTAATACATTTTCTGTTTTAATCTCTCTCGGTCACTTTCTTTCTTCTCCCCCTTCCTTTTTCCAATTTTTTTTTCTCTCTCTTTCTCCAACTCATATTTATCATTAAATAAAACCCATACTATTGACTTTGGCATCTGGGCTCATTTGTACCTTAATTTGGGCAGAGGCATTTCTATATAATTTTAATAACCGGATCATAACACTGTGACACAGCTTTGGCCACATCCGTGGCCTTGCAGTGTGGCCACTGCTGCCTCTTGCAAGAACAAGTGCTGCACTTCTTGCAGTGGGGACCAGCCATCAGATGGTCTGTCACCTTACTGGTGACTGACAGGCAGGGTCTCCAGGAGTCCCATGAGTCTCTAGATGTTCTGGGGGCCATGCCAGGGGCTGATGAAGATGAGGTGGCATGGGGTCCCAGGGCATCTGCGCGGAGTGGGCCTGGGCAGATTTGAGCTCCAGCAGCCAGTGGACCCCAAGTGCTGCCTGGGGCTCCTGGACTGCTCTTTGACACCACACGTGGGGCTGGGCAGGTTGGGGCTCAGCCCTGGGGTCTCAGCTGGATGTTTGTGGAGCCCAAGACCCAGCTCCAGGGGCCCATTTTGGGGCTCAGCAGCACAGAATGAGTTGGGCGTTTCCCAGGCTGGAAAATGGAGCCCAAGTTCTGCATATTTGGGGCTGGGAAATGGGCCCCTGAGGCTGGGGTGGGGGGTGGGAGCAGAGGCTGAGTCGGCTGTTTCTGGGGTCAGACTCAGGGGCTGGGCTGGTCACTGGTGTAGGAAAGTGGGAGGGCATTGGGGGCTGGGCAGGGTGCATGGACCCCTCAGGAAGTGAGGTTCTGGGTGTGTTGGTCCCCAGAGTTTGGGAGGCAGGTGTGCACCAGGTTGAATTCAATGCCTAAGAGAGTGCTTAGGGGTAAAAAACATTTTTCACACCATCTTTGCATCTCAACTGTTTCTTCAAGGTGTGTATAACAGCTGGAATAGCAATTAATTCATTAGTCCATACACAATTATGACAGTCCATATTCATATACAAATTTCAACAGTGATTTATGACCTTGTCTAAAGCCAAGACCGTTTGAACACACAGAATTGAACTCGACCTGGTGCTGACATGAACTGGAGCTGAAGAGGAGCTGTGGACAAACTGAGCCAAAATTAACTGGAGCAGTCTATGAGCTGGACCTGAAACAAACCAGAGAAGAAACATGGGAGGCCACTGAATGAGCTGAAGGCAAAATTGAACTGAAGCCGAAATGAGCTGGAGCCATCCACAAACTGGAGCTGTCCATGAGCTGGACCTGAAACAAACGCGGGCTGAAACCACTGACCCGAAGCTGCAACCGAGCTGGAGCTGCAGTCCCTGCGGTGTCTCTGGCTGAGGGCAGGCAGCGCAGTCCCCAGCCACGCACAGCGCAGGGCTCCACACCCCACAGGAGGTCTTTCAGGCACGGGTGGCTCTTCCGTCTGTCTGTCTGTCCCTGCACAGGGAGAGATGTGGGACAATCAGAGCTCCCTATGGCACAGTACTGTCCAAAGAGCCCCTCCAAACCCTGCTGCTTCTTAGGCACGGGCAGCTCTTCCTCCCACTTCACAGCGCTTCTGGCAGCAGCTCCCCGGTGCTGTGCATCCACAACCAGAGAGTGGGAGAGAGCCAGGAGGTGGCTGAAAACCCACCCAGCCAACCCACGCAGTGGCAGCAGTGACAGCACTGACCGACGATCAGCAGTCCCGAGAATCCCGGCGGGCGGAGCCAGAGCGGCGCCTGCCGCAGGCCACCCGCGGGTCCTGGTAGGAGCGCCCCGCCGGGAGCCGAGGGTCCGGCCCCGGGAGGAGACCCCCCGAGGGGTCCCGGGGACTTTCCTGGCAGTTTCGGCACCGACTCAGGGAGGGTCGGTTTGTCCCGGTTTCCCTCGCCCGGCGCCGCCCGGAGCCCCGGGAGCGGCACGGCGGAACCATCGCCCCCTGGCGCCACAAACGGGCACGGCGGCACGGCCGGCGGCAGGAGGACCCCGCGGGCTCGGGGCCGGCAGGGAATCTCGAGATGGGAGTGGGAATTACGGTACCTAAGGAAACTTTGCTTTTGCCAGCGGGCTGGGGCAAGCTGGGAGACAGGCCAGGCGCCTGCAGACTGTCTAGGAAGGAGGGGCACTGCTGGTGGAGCTTAATTTTCACAGAGATGACGCTGGATATTGTGTTGGCCGCAGGAAATCCCAGTGGCACACGCACATGCGTGCCCAAGGTGATATCCTTCCTGGTGCTCAGGTGGTAGGAACATAGTGTTATTTTTCCTAATCAGTGTTAATATTAACTCAATTACAGCTGTCTGACACTGCAGACAGAGCAAATACTGAGATCCCATGCAGAATAAATTCATATCACCTCACTTTAAATATCGAGTGGCATAAACCTGCCAAAAATTTTGTTTTGTTAATTAAACTGTTACGAGAGAAATGGCCAGCAGAGAAACAGCTTCGAAATATCTTGCCCAAATACAATAATGTCTAATCAGAAGGGAGATGGAAAGTCCAAAATTACTTTCTCCACAACACAGAGGTCTCCTTTGCCACTCTAGGCATATGTGACAGAGACATGGGATGCTCTGCACCTCACAGGGCTGCCCCATCCTCTGAACTCAGTTCTGTGGCAGGGGAGTTCCCACTTTCAACCTCTTCAGCTCCCTAAATCTCCTGCCTTTGGGCCCAGTCCAATGTGGGCAAAGCAACCAGTGCATAGGCAAGCAGAAAGGGGTTTCTGTTGCTCATTTACATTGCTTTCTCTGTCTTACTGGGTGGTTACCCATCTGTTTGGCCATGCACATGTTAAAAACAGTGAAAGATCTCAGCTTGGCACATCCCGCATCCTCATAGGCCACCAGTCCCCGATGTTTTAATTGAACATAAATAGAGTTACAGGTAAGAAGTCAGTCCAAAGATGGAGGAAGGAATTCAACCTTTTCGCAAGAGACATTTCTTCCACTTGGCACTTCCACTTGGACTTTCTTCCACTTCTGGGATGTCTCAAGCCTCCTTCCCTGTGAAAAAATGCTTTTATGGGGAAATACCCAATCCTCCCAGCAGCCACACACCTGCTGTGTGGGACAGTGATGTTCCCCTGCTCTCTTTCACCTGGAAGCATCACTTGGGGATCCGGTCATTCCCATGGACAACATATGTGGGCAGCAACTGGGTATGGCGGCAAAAAGCTGTTTTTGAGGCTGTGCTCTTGCCTATGCTTCTGCTCCCTGCCTCTCCCAGGCAGGAACCATCCATGCTTGCACAAATCCTCTTTGGTCTTCATTCAAAAGGGCCTGAGAAGTCCTGAGCTACCAATAATAATTGCTAAATACACTGAGCAATGGAGATTAACACATTTTGAACACTTTTCACCCTAAGCAAAAAGCTTGCAGAAAAATATTCTGAGATTCTTTATCTAAATCCATAATGCTGCCTCCACACTAAAGAAAAAATGAGAATTTGGTAATTTCTTGCCTTGATACCTGGCAGGCAAATTAAGCAATGTTTTTATAGCTTAGACCTCCTCAACCAGTCTGGGTAAAACACAGCTCCTGCCTGGCTACTTGGGGGCTTGTGTTTCGTGACACTGTGCAAAGGCAAAAGGCAGTCTTCCAAGAAACTCTTGGGTTTCTGGCTCCTGCCCCTCTGCTGCCATGAAGCTTCTACACAAGGAATGTTCTAGTGTTGGCTTCCTGCTGGTGGGTTTTCAGCAGCAGGTACCGACCTGGCTCTATCTTAAGGCTTTGCTTCATACCATTTTTCTGTTCCTCTTGTCTTTGCCTCTCTGTAAAAGCCCCTACTAATGGCAGATAAGGAAAGCTGACTGCAGCCACCATGGCTGGATGACCACCCACAACCACGTTAGTATCCCCCAAGGAGGAGGAAGCATCCAGCATTGCTCCCAGGCCATGCAGATGTGCCCAAAACTGCTGCAATAGACAATGCAATGGTACAAGAGGATGGGGTGAATAGGGCTTGAAGTCACAAAACCTCCTAAGTATAACTCAGCCTTGCAGGGATTGCTCCAGCCCAAATGCAAATGCTGCTAGTGCCTCCTCCTTCTCCAGAGCTGACATTTCCTAAGCAGAGCTCTGTTCTTTGACCTCTCTCTGTAAATATTGACATTGCATTCACATGGATAATAGATTTCTGTCTGCTTTTACAGCATCTGAATGTTTCCACCAGGACTGTTACTACTTCTTATGGTTGGAAATGCACCTGCACCAGCTGTGAGGCTCAGCATAAACCCCTGACAGCCCAAATCCCCCAGTCTCTTAACAGACCGCCACTGCCTCACCACTGCGAAGCCCAGATTCATCTTGAGACAGTGGTTAAGAAATACTCTCCTGACCATTTCTTTTTCTTGGGAAAAGAGAAAAACTCATGAATTTGACTGCCTTCCTCCTAAATCCCTTCCTCTCTCCAAAGCACATAGTCCCAAGCCAAATATCCAGCCTGAAAAATTACATGCCTGTCACACGTGACCCACACAGCCCCCTAGAATAACCCTGCAGTGATACCTGAGCCTCCCAAAAGAGAAATAACTTGAGGGTTTTTTTTTCTAGTAACAATGCAGCTGTTTATAGCTATTTCTCCCCAAAATGAGATCATTCCCCATCCCCACCACCCAGGGATGAGCCCCAGCACTTGCTCTAATTCTTTGACTCTGGCAAAACTTCACTGCAAAGCATCAGCCTCATCTTTCTGCTCCGTGAGGTCCCTCTTACCATGCCAGATGTCTCCATTAAAAGCAAAATGGTTTGGTGAAGCCTAAAAGGAGCTTCCTAAGCCTCTGCTCTCCATAGTATGAACATTTCACAGGCTCTTGGAGAGCAGCTTGAGGCAGGGCTTCAGAGACCTAGTGCTGACTGGTGTGCGAGCACTGAGCAGTCCACCTGAAAAAGAGTACTCGGGAGCTGGCTTTGCAAAAATATCTGATTGTCCCAGTTGACTCAGCCCCTTTGCCATCATATTCAGACCTTGTTTTCCGCCATCTCTCCTACTTTCTTTAACGTGCCAGAGGAAGATCAGCTATCACCTGGCCAGCACGTGCAGGGCACTGCTTGCCCTGCGATGTCAGGGGAGGGGAGCTGCTGCTGCACTTTTTAAAGATACCTTAATATTCCATGATGGCCAGTTATATTCTTGAAGGTTGGACCACACGGCATCAGCTCATTTCCTTTGCACACACCGCTTGGGCTATGGCCACAAGGAAAAGGCAGATATCTTTAAGAATATCTGAAGGGCTCCCTAAATGCGTCCCTTTGTGATATGGCCATTGCCTTCCACAGGGTCAACTCGACACACTCGTGAGAGGTTTGGTGTTCAGTGCGGCCATACAGGCAAGATGATTCCCCTCTCCGCCCCCAGCTTTCCCTTGCTTCATGCTCCTGTGTGGAGGCATTGCATTAGGGATGTGCCAGAAGCATCTTTCCCTTGTTGCTAGCTCCATACAGAGGAATAACCATCCCCCCCTTTTTTTTAAAGACATCTGGCATGCACTGAGCAGAAAAAATATGGCAAGCTGGAACTTCCTTCACTGGGAGAAGTGCACAATATTATTTGGGCCAAATCTAAAGTTTCTCACTCATGATTTTTGCATATGAATGGGAATTCAGGCTTGGTCTCTGGAGGGACCATCATTATATGCATTATCAGACAGCTGGGCTTTAGAAAAAGAGGGAAAGCAGAAAGAAAATAGATGTTTATTCTGTACTTAGGCAAATTCACAGGAGGGGAATCATCTCCCATTCTCGATGCAGCAAATGCTTTGCTCTCTATAGACTGAATACATTCACTCATCAAGGCGTATTGAGTACCTGCTTATTAGCACAAGTTCGGTTCCCTCTCTGCACACACAAATACAAGTCCTCAGTGTGACCCATCTGGAGAGATTCTTTTGCTTTCTCTTGTTTGGGGAAGCACAAGATCATATTTTTAGAGCATTAACTTTGGTTTGATAAAGGCTATCATATATGTAATATATTTAAGACATTTTATATTTTTCTATTTTTATTATACATAGGTTTTATAATTCAAAAAAATATTCTCTTATGCATTTTTATAACCTCCCTCCATGCTGTCACATCTCAAAACCGGGAAATTTGCAGTGCCCTATGGTAAACCTTCTGGGAAAAATAAAAGGGTTTTTTTAAGGGTCAGCTTCAAATGAAAATTCTGATCAAATCAAATCACAGGGCTGGGGAAACAAAAAAAACACCACATTTTTCATTTGACTCCTGATTTATCAGCCTCTACAAACTCACCACTTCATCAGTGGGATGGTTCTGCAGTGTGAAAAATAACCTGGAGCACAACGACCTTTCTCTTTATCTTTCTTTTAGACAATAAGATGCCTCCACTCCTTGAGTAGGTGAATAATATTGAAAAAAGAGCTTACACTGTCATAACTGTGCCCTGCCATCTTTGGGGACCAGATGTCCATACAACACCATGGCTGATGGAGGCATTTCAGCTTGCTGCTCAGCTTCCTGAAAGTTTTTGCCCATGTTCCACAGTCTCCTGCTGCAGCACCATGGCTGCATGGAAAGGGGCCACAACCCGGTCCTACCCGTCCCAAAATTCAGCTGTACTTGGGCTTTCCAAATTTACAGGGATGGAGGGGTCACCAGGACAATTAGCTCTTTTTTTCTAGTCTTATTTTTACACCCAAATCTGCTTCCAATGATCAGGTCTCATGTTTTGTGGGTTTTTTTTCCCCTTTTCAGCAGTATTGGGGTGTGCACATTCCCAACCAGCAACTTGCAAAGCCCTGGGGCCCTCAAATCCCCTCTATCCCAAACCACAGTGGCAACACTCACAATGGCACCTTGCAATAAACTGAATTTTTGAAAGGAAAGGTCTGGCTTTAAAGAACTAGGATGCAGTGCCAAGAGGACTCACAGTATCCCTGGGTGGTACCTGGGGATCTCAGCCACTCATTACAGGAATGCTTCCCTTGCTGAAGAAGCTGGGCTGCTTATCGGCTGCTTATCGGATATGAGAATCGCTGGAGTGTGGATGATAAACTAGCAGGAGACAGGGCTCTTTTCTGCCCCCATGCCCTCTGCAGCTAAAGTCTGGATCTGAACGTGCTCTCTTGCCATAATTTATTTCCCCATTACATTTCTGACCAGGGTCCTGGCTTTGCAGCTATTGCTGTCAGCCTTTTGTCTTTCTGATTATGCTAACACCAGCACTTGAATGCTAATTGCCTTCCCTGATGAAGCAATCACAATTTCAAGGTGCTAGGGAGGGATGGATCGTGGGTGAGAGCTTTGCTCCTGGCTGGAGCCCTGCCTGGGGTGCAAAGCTCGGGGGCCAAGGATTCGGTGTCTCTCTGGTTGTGCAATGAAGCACAGCTCTTAGTTAGGAATGGGAGAAGGATGAAATTCTCACAGCACTGATTTCTGTGCCCAGCAACTATTCATGTTGATTTGGGACACTGCACCCCTAGCACTGCCCTCCTGAGGGACATCCTAACTTTGCCTGTGCCAGAGCCAACAACCTTTCCTCACAGAGAAGATGTACAATTATTTTATTTATTAATTTTATTTTATTGATTTCTGCTGGAATATGTGTAGTTGCTGCTACAAAAAGACTTGTGATTTTGGCTCTACAGCCCTGTTCTCCAAATTCTGGGTTTCAAAAGGTTGAAGGCACCACTCACACTTCCCTTTCCCCTTGCTGGGCCAAGGTAAGGATCCACCTGGGCACGTTCAGGACCTAAAGTCACCCAAACCAGGTTTTAGCAGGTACTGAGTGAGCCAGTCCCTGTGTAGGGCTTGGTGCACACACAGTTGCTCACAAACCCTGGCTGTGGAAGCCTGTTTTTCCACTGCAAAACACTAAACGCCCTCAAAAGAGCCATTGTTTCCAAGCCAAATAAACATATTCCTTTCCCAGCTGGGCACCCTGGATCAACCTTTAGGTCTGTGAGTGACTTTCAAGCCCAAAAGCCATGACCAAACCAGGATGAAAGCCATGCCTATGGCTCCCCTCCTTCTAATTTCTCCTGATCACTTGCCAAATGCATGTTCCTAGCCACTTTATCCAGCCCATTCAATCTTCCCTTCCCTGCTTTGATGGCTGGGGACTGCCCAGTGGGATGGAACTTGGTGGGATTTTAACACTAGTGAGAACATCCATCCGTTCTGCATTCCTCCCCTCCCCCCTGAGTCATTAATTCATGCTAGGACAGGAACATTAATGAAGGCCAAATCCTTCCCAGTGCCAAACCTTGGCAATCTTCATCTATCCTCCCTGCTGGGCCTAAACCACCCCTTTTCAGCCAAATCCAGTGTCACTACTGGGCTATTTGCTGCCATTCACCATTTATCAGTCATGCCCTAATTCTTGTCTTAATTAAAATTGAGTTTATTATCCAGTGCTTCTGCATGTGTGTGCATAAATATCCATGCATCTCTCTCTATATATATTCATCAATTCACATCTATCCATCCATATCCATCCCTATGCATATGCCTCCTTACCCCTCCTCCTACAATATTGGTACCATGAATCTTATCCCATTTGAAAGACATTAGCAAGCCCTAAGCAAGTCCCAAGCTCCTACATGTCTCGTGCAAAGGGACCACAGGATGCCACTTTGGCAACATTTTGCCCACTGGATGTGAGAGGCTGTTCCCTATCTTCTGTTTTTAAATGAATATGTAATTTCCCTATCTTCCTTTTTTTTCCCCAACAAAATATTTTTACCTTGCATGCCCTTTTCCTCAGTGGCTCCACACACTGTATTTCCACAGGAGTAAATGATTAAACTTTAGAGCCCGGAGTTTCATGTTTAAATGTCAAGCTTGAAACACAGTGCCTCAGAAGAGAAATCAATAGGATTTCAATTTTCTTGTAATAAATACAGCCTTCATTGGGAGCAAACCAAGAAAACGGCAGGCAGCCCATCTCACAGTTTTGCTGCTTTTTTTTTTCAGCTTGGCAGATTTTTCTTTTGGTTTTGTAGTTAAAAAAATAAGCTGTGAGAGAAATAAGTCATCTTCACCAGCACAAATGCATTCACTGGCCATTTATGGAGGAGCTCTGAGAGTTTTGCGGTCAAAAAAACCTGGTTGGAGCTGCTAATAGATTATCAAAGCATCACGTCAGTGTAAGAAAGCATCTTCTTTTATTACGCTCAATTTGCTCAATATTATTATAGCTGATGCTATGAATAGTTGAGCTGACCCCGGCTAGAGGTGAGGAAATGATAGGGTAAGAAAATCATCTGCATGGGCACCTTGTTCTCCTCCACAGCTGGCTCACAGGACTTACTGGGAGGAAAATAATGAGCCCTATGTTAATGGGCTATCAAAGGTCACTGTATTGCAGGGGCCTGCAGCCACCAATGTCCAGTGGGTCCCAAAGGAATCGCACCAAATGCTCCAACTGGAAGCATTATATATTATAGAGACAATGGGTACCTTCAGTGAGCATCAGAAATTAAATCCTGTTTCTCCAAGGTTTTTTTCCCTGGAGACCCTATGCCATGCAATAACTATAAGCACACCCTGCTCTGCTCTCAGGGATGCAAAATGAGCAAAGCCTTTTGCTGGCCATGCTGCTTTAGCTACCATTTCCTACCTGATGCCAGCTCCGATTTCCTACCTGATCTCAGCGTGGGATCGCTTTGTCTTCACGTATCGAGGTTTGAGCTCTGGCAGCAGATGCATTATTAAAATTGCACACTTGGAAGCACACATGTACCTGCTGAGAGAACTGCCACAGGGAACACCGCCTTTGCAGCACTCATCCCTGCACTGAGTTTCCCAGTGTAGCCCTCTTTTTCTGGTCTTACCTCATTCTGAGCTGTTTCTGTGTGCCTCAGTGTCATTCACTTCCCACACTAACCTGTCTGCTGGTGCAGTAGTTTGTCCTAGCATCTCCCTAAGTCCCACACCACATCCCAGGCTTTGCAGATAAGGTGGTTTCTCTCCTCCCACCCATCCATTTTACCAAGCAGGTACAACGTGTGCCCTTCTCCAGTCCTCGAGGTCTGTCTCCCTCCTCATGTCAACAAAGATGAATCACCCCAGGATCAGGTTGTGCTGTTTCTGCTGCTTCTTAATGCACTTGAGGGTGACTTTCAACAGGCTTCGTTGACTTGAATAAATCTATCTCATTCTTTCATCTCTTCTTCTGCTTGCTGGTCCTTTTTTTTTTTTTTTGTGGAAGTATCCAGTCACAGTTTATGCATTGCATGCTATTTATGCAGTTCAGCCCATGAAAAATACATGAAGAGTCCCTTGCTCTTTCTCCTCATGGCTTCATAAATCTTGCATTGCTTTCTGCATGGCAGCTCAGCTTCATGGGGTGATAGGGAGCAGCCTCCCCGCTGCTCCTGCCCTGGGGCCACAGCATCCTCTGGGGATTCTGGCACTAGCCAGAAGGCTTGAACCCCATCCAGGTTGGCAGAGGAGGGGGAGATTCAGAGCCCACTGAGCCCCATTTTTAGGTTACTGGATAGGAAAAATAAGAAAGAGTTGTTGTTTTGCTGCCCTGTAATGTTGCAGCATGGGGGTCATCTCGCTTTTCAGTTCATTTCAGCTTTACTGAAAACAAGAACGATGGAGAGAATAATATTACCTTGTTCACAGCTTGTTAAGCATTCTCAGGAGTTGGGCAGCTGTGCATTTATTGCAGGGACCAGACAGAGGCTGTGCAGAAGAACCATGCAAAAAATAAGTCAGGCACCTGCTTAAGGACCCTTTGTGCAGGTAAAGCACCTTACCTTTCTGTGCAGGTAAATTTATTAGCTGGTGCCTGCAGATTATAAGTGCCTCTTCTCACACTGAGCCTAGCAGTGGAAAATAATAGGCAAACTTTGAGTTGAGATTTGTATAAGAGTTGGTCCCAAACCAACTGGAGCACAAAGCCCCGAGGAAATTGCCTAATTCCTTAGTGCTCACTTAAAATGGAGCATTGTTGTGGAAGGAATTTGCAGCCAGCTCTCATCTTTATTGGTAGTAATAGCAAGTGTTGTTCATTTGCATCCTAATTCCCTTCTTCCTCCTGCTGGTCGAGGACCATGAGTCAGAGGCAGCTGCTGTCATGGATGTGTCTTCATGAGGGCACCATCCCTATTTATATGGCAGCTGAAATCAGGGAAACCTTGTAAAACACACTTGTTCCTCAAGATTTCATTTGCTGCCTTTCATTTTTTTACATGGAAGCTTCTAGAGGTGGTGAACGTTCCTGTTTTCCCCACGAACTCAACCTCACCTGTCAAATGCCTCCCCATCACCTGCAAAGCTGTTTCAGTTTCTTTAAAGAAGTTTCCCCATTTTTGTATTTTCCCCTTAGCAGGCTGTCTGCCTCCATGACGCTATCAAGGATGCTGCCTACATGGGGCAAGTTAACACTGTTTTTTCCCCTGTCCTCAGAGCCCTCCAATTCCTTCCAGCATCTGTCACCATTGTGGTCCAGCAGCAGACAACCTCAGGCTGAATAAGAAAACACTGAATGGGGACTGGCGTGTCAATCCAGAGAGATTTTAGCCAAGTTGCTGACAACTTCAGTTTGCTAACCCAACTGACCTTGTGCTCCCTTAATATATAAGGCAGCATTCTTCTGCTGTCCCAGCCTATCACGCCTTTCCTGGCCACGGTATGAGTGTACCACCACCCATCATCTGCCACGGTTTCCCATTATGTCAGGAGAAACAGTACATCCTCATCTGCAGGTCTTCCCTTTATCCTCTAGCAGCGGACAAGAAGATGGTAGCTGCCCATCTGTTATACCTTTCCAATGCCAATCTTTTTCCCCCTTGTCCCTCGGCCTTTCCCACCTATGGGTTTTCTCACCTCTCTTTAAGGCTGGCCTATGCCACTTTGCAGCATGTGGTTGCCCCCAAATCCATGGGGCAAGGGATGTGGTAGAGGATGTTCCAGCTGGCCATGGGTCTGCTGGGGTCCCACCCCAAAAAAATTCAGAGAAAATCAGACCCTGTGAGTAATAAAAAAAAAAATCACAAAAAATTGGTATTTCTGAGGGATGTGTGGCCAGGGGCTGTTCTGGGGCTTGGTTGTTTCAGCAGGCCCTTTGCCCCACAAACCAGATGAAAAAGCATATTTTTCCCCGGAAAAACAGAGGAAAGAGAGAACAGCCTGTAACAAGGTAGGATGTGTTTGTGTGGGTCGACACATCTCCCTCATCCCAAAGGCCCTTCTTTCCCCCAGGAACCACAAGATTGGCACCAAGTCTGTGTTTAGGAGAGAAAAAATAAAGAGAATTTATTTCCTTTCCTTTATTTCCTGATGCTTCATGGAAAGCCGAGGGGGTATGAATGTGTGTGATCCACAACTGGATGTTACTGTTAGTGAAAGGGTTTTATTTTTATGAAAAAAATAGAAAATTTCGTATCTTACACTACAAGAAACCCCAAACATGTACACAAAATGCACAGAGAGCATCCAAGGAAGGAGAAGGGGGGAGGAATAAATACAGCAATGCTACAGCCTCCTATAAGTTAAGACACTGATGCAAGGAGCTGAGACAGATGCTGTGGCTCTGGCAGCACTGGATGCACCAGCTCCTGCCCTACCTGCCCTAAGGAATTATGATAAAGGATTGGGAACTAAGCGTTAATTTTAAGAGTGCTACTGACGTATTTTATATATGCTTTAACAACTAATTTCAAGTTCACAGTAGTCCAAGGAGTCACAATTTCTTGACCACTGGGACTTTCTACATTATATTCAACACTGAATAGAGAAAAAAAATTTTTACCTTCATTTTTTGTTCTTCTGGTCACTAACATATGAAAAATTTTAAACTGATTTTTTTGCCTTTTAGATGAGTCTTCCTTTTTAATGCTCAGGTAGTTTTTCCAAGTGGTAGCTGCACAATGAAAAGGCATCAATCTACAAAAGCCATTCTTGGGGACACTTCCTTCTCCCAAAATAAAAAACTGTATCAAAAAGAGTAATTTTACCTCCCAGATCTTTTAAAATACCTTTCTCATAACTATCAGCAAAATATACTGCAAAAAAAAGAATTTGTTGGCTCAGCTGCAGCAGTAGCAAGCTGGAAAAGCAAAGTGCTAGGACTTACCATAGGCAGGAAATTCACCTGCAGCCCTTTCCAAGAGCATAACCAGCAAAGTTACTGTCATCTTGTTCTGCTGCACCCCAATACCTATGATCATGCCCAACACATGGAGTACTTGTAGTTCTTGGATGGGAACCGAAAACCTCCATTGTCTCTGGAATTCACTCATGGATATAGAAGCCGTAATTTTTAGACACTACTCATTAAAACACCATTTTGTTTTACTTTTGGCTCCAAGACAAAGTCTGTTATATAGAGATCTGTAGCAAAAACAGCTCTTGAAATAAATAGAAAAGGTTATTTATTTATTTATTGGAGGAAGCGAGAAGAGGTGCCCTATTTACAAATGCAGTCTGGCTTAAGAACAGTTTTGTTTTCCACCGGTTCCTCATTTTGAAGGTTATTTCAGTATCTGGTATGCATCCCAGTCATACAAATGATCGAAAGGGGATTTTGCTGTTAAAAGCCCAGGAAAAAAGACCAAACCCAACTCCTCCCACAGAGCCAACAGGTAAGGAATGAGATGATGAGCAGAAAGTGCTGCATATTTGCTAATAGCATCCTGGTGCTGCCAATGGATGCAGGCAAATAAACGATTCCTCATGATGAAATGAGTTGTTTCTGTCTTCCCACAGGTTATTTTCCCAAGCGTTGCAGACAGGGAGGCACAAATAATCCCAAGACTGTTCTGCTGACAGCTCTAATAATCTTATTTATTATATGACAAATCTCTTTTCCGTGCTGAAATTGTTATGTCTTGATACCCCCTTCCTCTTTTGTGGTCTGGTGGCTGCTAAAATGAAACAACAGGATGAGAAATCACACCATCAAGATTTGTTAGACCTTGCCATGGCTCCTCTCCCTCCTATTTCTCCCAATTGCTGAGGAACTCAGCAGTAGCTTGCAGAGGAGGAGGAGGCCATTTCAGAACAGGCAAATATTGCCTAAAGAAGCCCTGCTGAAAGCAAGCAAACCCCTGCTGCTAAGAGAAAACCACACTCAGCTCTCTTTTCCTAGACATTTCCCTTTTCTTTGGAAAACATTCTTAGTATCAAATCTTATCCAAAGGCTTGGGGGAAATGGAAGAAAGACTTTGAAACAGCTGAAGGTGTCTTGCAACTCCTGCTTCTGCAACACATGAAGGATTCAGGCCTCTTTTCAGCACTGTATGAGCTCCTTGGGCTCTGCTCTGCAGCACTGGGGACAAAGGGAGCTACAGCAACTCAGTATATTGATGTTATTGCCAAGGAAGGATGCCACAAGATGCTACCCAATCTCTAAGGAAGCAATATATCTACAGAAACAGCAAAAACTTCGCATCCGTTGAGCTGCTTTAAAATTTTTACCAAAATCTTCACAAAATAAAAGCCCAACTTATGAAAATGAAATTAATCTAATCTACAATAAAAGGAGAAGGACAGCCTCAAACTGTTTCTTGCTGTGATTCCCAAGGGATCAGATTGCCCTCAGGTCCCTCTGAAAATAGCAGCCATGGGCATCAATGGACACATTGAACCTCAGCTACAACCTAGTGCTGACCCGAGCCATACTAGCCCCAGATGAATGGGATCTCCTTGCCCTCAGGATGCCATCACTGTGACCATGTGGGGCTGCTCTGCTCTTACCTCCCCTCTGTGCTCTGCTCCAAAATGACGAGGTCCATAGCCAAACCAAAAACGCATGGAGAGACAACCTGGGACAGCACAGCTCCAAAAATAATCCCACTGTGGAAGAAATACTACAAAATCTCCATGCTAGATTAACACGGGGTCCTTTCGACACTGCGATTCAGGACTTAACCCCCATCATGAGTAGAGGAACAGCAAAATTCCTTCCTTCCAGCTAAAACCATCTCATGCCTTCTCTCCTGGGCTCCGGGAACAGAGGTGATGGCTGCACTGAGTGACAGCTACTGGGCTAAAATGCTGGTATAGAGGCAATCCCACACTATCTTTGGCCAGGACACAGGAAAATCGATGCCATGTTGTCGCTGGAGGCCACCAAGAACCAGAACTTTTCTTCTGGATGTCCCTAGCCCATGGTGGGAAGGAAGAGGGGGGCAACATCTTTTATTTAAGCAGACTCCTTCTACCTCATATACGCAATCAAAACTTCTGAAGGTGTTATATGTTGCTCAAATGAAACAGCAGCAAAAATACAAAGCATAGGCGTAACACAAAAGGGAGACAAAACAAAGTGAAAGAGGGGAAAAAAAGGAATAAACCAAGAAAAGAGCCCCAATCTTGTACCTGATGCGTAGCAAACTGTACAGTATATACATCTTCATCACACATTATCCTCCTTGAAGAGCAAACAAAAAGAACTTGGTAACACAGAGGAAAGAAAAAAAAATATACACCCTGTATTGTATTTGCCATGGAGCAAGCAACATGTTTATATGCTAGTCTCTATAACTTAATGCTGTGTAACAGCATTTTTTTTCTTTAAATTTACAAAACAAAATATCTATTGAGAAATAATCTAATATTGCTCTTCAATACACTTCTGTAGACAAGTAAGACTTGAAGTTAAACTTCAGCAAACTGCAGCTATTGGGAGCCCATGAATGGCTACAAAAATCCTCTGCTCAAATCAGTCCTTGGAAGTATTACCATGTGCTGCTGTAATTCAGTATATAAGGTGCTATATATATATATATATATATATATATATATATATGTACCTCCCATGTTCAACAATGTGTGGTGGGGAGGCATGTTGTTATCACCACTGAAGCTTAAGAGACTGGTTAACCTCATGTACAGCAGATTCGTTTCCATGTTCCATGCATCTTACATTGACTTCATGAAAATGAGGACACAAACAGGAAGAAAAGGAAAACTTTAGTCAAACACTGCTTTAGAAACACTGCATCAGAAGCCAATGTCCTTCAGGTACAGGAACCACTGAATTTCCCTTTTTATCTTTTCTTGAGTTTTTTTTAGTCAAAATAAATCTCAGGGCTAGTGTACAAAGTGCAGGACCGACCCACTTGAGGAAGCAACTTTAGAACCGAGTTACAATGGCACCATCCCATTCACCAACTGGACCTTCATCTCTTGAAGGCTGCTCATTATCTTCTTCTGGTGACCAACAAGTGTCACTCCCAGGCGTCTCAAATCCCTGTGGGAGAAAGCAGACGTTGGTTCCATGGACCTCTCAGGCACACGCTGCCGCGCACACCACGCTCTGCATGTGCTGAGGCTGCTGCTAGCGCCTACCTGTCACCATTGGCAGCTCCTGAAGCCAAGTTTAGTTGGCAAGTTTTATTTTCCCCATTTGTAAAAAATTTTTTTTATGGCTGACAGCATCTCAGAGAGGTGACGATTTGAACGAGATCACCTCACTGTCCAAGGAGAAAGGCTGGACAGCAAAGCGTCAGCATCATCTTTGGCCAAGGATTCTGCTAGGCGTGAAAAGTCCTATTTCCAAGAGAAAAGCCACATAAAAAAGCCTGTGTTGCAGTTTCCTCTTCTCATGGGAGAGGTTGGTATTTGATCTCAGATACAAGCAGTAAGAAGTGAGGTCAGTCCATGCTTCCTTTCTCTTCAGATAAGGCAAAGCCAAAGAAACACAAATGGCAAAAGCTTCAAGCATGGCCACCAGCCTGATGACCCCCTAAAGTCAACAGGAATTGGCAAATCAGCTCCCCTCTGGATCTTTGCAAATCTTCCCATAAACCCACATTTCATTTTTTTGCTTTGAGTGAATTCTATAAACCAAAGGCATTTGTGTTGAATCTGCCTACTGGGCTGCCATCGCAGGAAAGCTGTAAAATAAGCTAGCTTATGTAAAATGCAGAATCAGAAGGAATATTTCTTTTCTCATGAACTCAGCCCTCTAAAGGCAATCACCAAGATTCACGTGAACGGCGTGAAAGAGGCACCTCCAGGGGACAATTTATTCCATCCAAAGACAGGAGTGGGACAAGTTGTCTCCTAGAGATACTACAGCAGGACCTTGGGTGATTAGATTCAATGACACATCTAAAGCCAAGTAAGGTCATCAGTTATGGCAGAGTATAATTGCATAGATTTCTTACTAGGTGGAAAAGTGTTAACAAAGAAATTGTAGGAATAAAAGCTCAGAAGAAACATCAAGACAATTGCGCGTGTGTTTCCAGCACAAGATACAGAAACTGCTAGAGAAGCAGTTTAACTTATAGGAGACATGGTGTTTTGTCTGAAGACTTCCAAAAGAGAAATATCAGCCCTTTGCTTTCTCTTTCCAGACTGGACTGAAAAAAGGATGTTTCAAAGTCAGGCCTTACTGTCCTGCCAATACACTCATGAATCCTAGACTGTTGACACGCTGTGGGCAAGTCTTTTAGGACAAAGCTCTTCACTGAAAGCCAATGAGACCTGACCTCCTTGAATACGCAGCTGTTTTTTGGAAACCATGCTGGCACATTCATGCAAAGGCTGGGGATCACTACTAACACCTGGGAGCCCAACCATTCCCTGAGACATATTGCAAATGTGGCCTTCAGTTCATAGCATGGCTGTGTGCTGGACTGCAGGTGTACATGTGTAGTGGCCACCAAAATATTTTCATGCAATGCATGAGCTGCCCATGGAGGTGTACCTCTCTCAGCAGCTTCACATTCTGGACAGAAACTCCTGTGCAAGCACAACCAACCATCCATGTCCAAAAATTCACAGATGAACATTGCTTTGAATAAAAAGCAATCCTGAGTGAAGGCTAATACATTAACACATAAACTAGTTGAAGCCAAAAATTAGATCTGTTGTTCTCCAAGGACTATCATGTTTTCAGCCTTTTGATTTGGAAAATACCAGATTTTTTGCTTCAGGCTAAACACATAATTTCATTATTGTACCCTTTTTCAGCAGCGCATCTCAATGATGCAAAAGGAAATCACAATGTAAGGGGCATGGAGCAAAGGAGGTCAATGAGACACATCAGCAGTGCTCCTTACCCGGCAAAGAAAAGGTTGCAGCACCTGTAAAAGTTCTCTACCTTCTCAGAGGGACATGCTTTCATTTCTGCCTCCACTGATTTATGAAACTAGTTCAACAAGCCATCTTAATAACGAAGGAAAATGAAGTAATGCTATTGTTACATGCAATTTATTTTATGTACACAGCACAGTTGGAAGTTCACACCAAAGATAAAAAAAACAAAAACAACAAAAAATCCCAACAAACCCAAAAACCAACACAGTATAGGACCTGATTTTTAAAAGAGCCAACATCCATCTTCCCCCTGCTGAGTGCTGCTCTGCTGGCACTTTTTGAAAATTCAGCTTTGTTTTTCAGGTAGCTAAAGTGCAAGCTGAGCTCTTTTGAAAATCCAGTACCATGTACTTCAGAGATGTATAATTTCTGATACTCTTGCATGTTATGCCGAAAAAAATAGCCTGAAACCTTGAGAAAGGCATGTATGTCTTCGCATTTCACACACAGTCCCATCAGTCTAATAAAAAACTGCCTACTCACTACAAAGCCTTTCCCCCCCCCCATATAGTATCCCCTTAACTCAATATCCTTGAGGATTGCCTCATTGATTTACAAGAGGGAAAGAAGAAAGAAAGAGTTTCTGGTTTCAATCCATTAGCTGCTCACCAGGGGATCCAGTCTATTTTTTTTTTGAATATCAAATCCTCTCGAATGTGAAGCCACCAGCCAAAGACATGGAGACTCCTCAGAGAGGCGAAAAACACTACTGTGGGGTCTTTCACCTTTGCACAGACGAACCAGAAGACAAAGCTCCTGAGCCAGATGCTCACCTAGTATAAAATCAGCAGCTTTATTCAAAAGCCACCTTGCGCATAGCAAAGACAACAACAAAACTTTCCAAAAACTGCCCAGAGAACATAGGAGCTTTAATTCCCATTTTTAAGCATGACTTACAGGACATTGCACCCTCCTGTGCATCCAGTGCTGAAGGACTTGAAGCAGCATAAGGCAGAAGCCAATTTTAAACAGAATTGGGTGAGCAAACCAGTTTGTTTGGGGACAAAAACCTCCCAGCAACTTCTGTACCAAAAGGCTGCAAAACAGCTGTTCTCAACCTCCAGTCCAGAGCTGTCTGGCTCATGTTACTGCAGCCAAGTGGTAATTTCACTGGGCTCAGCTCTGCAGAGGGAGAAAAGGTACAGCTAAGACCCGTGGGCAAACAACACTTGCAATCAGGATGCAGGCTGCACCTTGCTGTGGAAGTGACCCAACCACTGGTGCTGGGTTTTGTGTGTGCTGCTGCAGCAGAGATACGTGCACCCATGTGCTGTGTGGCCTCCCTGCTTCAAAATACTTGACCTCCCCAGCCATGAGACAACTTTTATTCTTATTTTAGGGAGAAAATCTCCCCTTTTCATTTCTTTCAGTCACACTGGGCTGAAAATGAAACCAAGCAGGAATCCAAATCCCTTGTCAACATAGTACTAAAAGGCTGATCTAAGGTGACCAAAAAGCCAAGGAAATAAAGGGGAAAATTGCTGTGGGTTCATCCCAAACAGCCTGTATACAGCTGCACACATGCTGCTCTCTTGCCACAGCCTTACACAGAAGTCCAGCTGCAACGTGACAGTGACAACACAGTATCCCCTTCCCTGCAATATCCTCCATTTGCAAGGGTTGAATTCACAGTCTCCACGTTGTAAGAAATATATTTAAAACATTTTATTTACAAATAGAACTACTTGTACACCATGGACCAGTTTGCCAAACACAGCGTAGACTAGGACTGGATTTCCACATAAAATACAACCCCCTCACCAGCCGGTTAGTCATGCAAGAAAAAGGGACAGGTTCCTGAATGATCTCCATGGCTGGCAGCCATCAACCTACCATAGATGTTTTCTATTTCATCTCCCATCCAGGCCAGATTCCACCACTCTTCTGAGCACGGTATTTCTACAATTGCTCATGCAGACTGGGACTACTCATGGAGTTAGTTAGTTGTCAGTTTGAGTGGAGGGGAAACAAGAAGAACCTCAAAGACCTTCAGACGATGCTAAAGAGAGAGGAATCCCCTTGCTAGGGACTATTGCATGAAATGAGGACTTAAAAAAATTGTTTTAAGAGTTCATCTGCTCTTATTCATAATTCCCATTCCACTTGATTACAAGATGAGAATTTTTTCAGAAGCAGACACAGCATCACAATCTCAGGACTGAGATTTCAGGTTAAGAATAAGCATCTAGAGCAGGTGAACTCTTAAATGCTCTTCATTCAGTATAATGTTTAATAAATAATTTATTTTATTTTAGAAGAAAAAATATATACAAGGCAAAGCAACACAGCACATATTATTACAAATATTCAGAGCTCTTCATCTAATAACAAACAACAGGGTGTCCTGAGATTCAGTGAGTACAGATCTTTCAAAAGGTGAAAATATGTAGTCCACATGGTTAGTAATTGGTCCAGTCAAGGATCAGACTGAAACTCATGTCATGGATCTATCTATTCTTGAGTATTGTCCTCGTAAAGTTATTCTTGCAGTGGATTGAAAGAGCTCCAGACACACTCAAAGTCACTAGGTGGTCCACAAGTTTAAAGAGCAGGTCTGGTCCACTGGAAAGGCTCCCTTCAAGTCTGATATCCAGTTGGAAAGAGGGGGTGGAGGGTGAGGCTCCACTTTTCACAGGGTGATTCATCCCTTTGCAAGAATTAGAGCTAAATGTAGAAATCACTCTTTGTTTGAACACATACATTTTCAGGTCTTTGCTTAAGCAGGCAGAGCTTAGGACTTGGGGCGATATTCATCAGTTTTTAATCTTTTGCTTTCAGAAATTTGTCACTAATACTACTCTTTTCTGAAATAAATGCACCAAGCCATTAGTCTGAAAGAATCAGGGTGATAATCAGGATTTTGCTTTGCATGACAAGGGAGGGAGGATTAAAAAAAAAAAAAGCTGAACATCT
This sequence comes from Neopelma chrysocephalum, assembly GCF_003984885.1. Lineage (NCBI taxonomy): Eukaryota > Metazoa > Chordata > Aves > Passeriformes > Pipridae > Neopelma > Neopelma chrysocephalum. The sequence continues at coordinate 3,274,322 of NW_020897701.1, forward strand.
ACTATCTCAACCCTATCTCAACCACGTCCTATAAAGAAGCCATAAGCTGGGCACCCACAGTGACCAGTCCTGTGAGCGTTTTGGCCAACCCCTCCTACAGCACCAGTAATTTTTTTTTTTTTCAGTAGATTTTAGGAATTCTTTACATTCATAATATTTTTTTTCTCCTGCCTTTTCTGGCAGCAATTATCGAGTTCTCCTTTCTCCATCTAATTTCTACATCTATCTCCTACACAGTTTGAATTTGGTGAAGATCATTTTGGATGGTAATTGAAGGCAACTTCTTAAATTGTAAAGACTGTTTTACTGATATCATCTGGGGAAAGCAAGCTTCTTTCAGATGTTCAGATCATCTTTTCACCTGATCCCCCCAAGTCCCAGCTCTGGAATATACAGAACAGTTGCCTCTATTAAAAATGACAAGGAACATTTAACCTGAATTCTCCTTTGCAGAGTACAAAATGTTTTGTTGTTCCCTTTTACAGGGAGAAAAAAATATTAAAACCTCCAGAAAACTAAAACCACCAGTATATCAACCTTTTAAGAACTTTGCTTATTCTGTTTATTTTCTGGGGAACCCACGAGAGTCTCAGCTGAGGGCATTAGGAGCCATTTTTCTCCCTTACTTTGTTTTTTAAGAGCAATCTGCTAGTTTACATCAATCTGAGCATGTGCTTCAGGCCTTCAATATGTGATGCTTTCCCTCTTTAGCCACTATGATGGTTTCTCTTTTTTTTTTTTAATAGCTGAGAAACTTGCCTTTTGGTTTTTTTTTTTACTGTATCTGAGAGACATGAGAGAAGTTTTGATTTGGATGGCTAGTTGGCTTTTTAATTAGTCTTCCACTGTTTTCCCTAAAATAGACCTGAGTGGGGTCAAGCCTTCTTGCTAAGCCACCACTGCAACACAAAGGTATGTGGGCTGAGAGAGAGAAAAACCAAGCAAGCATCTCTGCAAGCACCTCTGTCCACAGGTAGCTGGGGTGGGGACAGGGAATTTATTTACTGGCATGGATAACTAACTAGCTTGAATTAGTTTCAACCTTTTTTTCAGTTTCAGCTAAAATGCAAGATTGATCCATGAAATGCTTCATTTCAGTTTAAAAAAACTCAAACAACCAAAATCCAGAAGCTCCCTGGGCTCGTAGGCATCAGCTCCTTTGCACTGCTCTGCTGCTGTAAAAGCCCAGAAGAAAGCTGAAGCTGAGCAGCTCAGACATGTTGTCTCCACTGGGGTGAGTAGGATGACACTTGTGCTACAGAGAACATACTGGGACCTGGTGAGGGGGCCTTAGAGGAGGTTTGCAGCTGGAGGTCAGAGCATCTCTGGCAGCTGTTATTTCATTGAAGGCTTTCAGACCAACTTGCCTTTCTGGCTAGAACTGTACAGATAATGGGTTCCTTGGTTCACTGCCAACTAGAACAACCATTTTGAAACACATTTTGGGGAGCCTGAAAAGATCTTGGGGTATATTTTTGAAATTTCTGGAATACCAAAGAGTAAACACAGGGAAATAGTTGAGTTTTAAAGTCAAATTAAGAGAAAATTTCATATCTGAAATTGAGGAATTGGGAGGTCAGGAATAGTTTTGTCAGCAGCATGGAAAGCTAAGAGTGTGTCAGCACAGAGGGATGGTAAGACTGTTTGAAGTTACATGAGTAACTTCTAATTTGCTGTCAAAAATGCCCACTAACTTGGGCTTAAACTCAACATTTTCTCTGATCCAAACCAAAGCATTTCACTTCTGAGCATTTAATTTAGAGCTCTTGAAATTACATAAAATTCTAAAGAGGAACAAACTAGAAGCCTAGTTGTCTTTTCTGACATGGCTAGTTCAGCTAAACAGCAATAAATCTGTGATGTATTTTAGACAGTCTGTATTTTCTACCAGAATTTGCTCTGGTTATAAGACTGAGGTGGTATAGTAGATGAGAATGCTCCTTTTCTCTTAAATTACTGCTTCATCCTATCCCTCTTCTTCCCATTCAACCACTAAGTACTGCTGCTGTGTGGGCATCCTGGGGATGGTCCTCTTCCTTGGTTAACATTTGTAGATTACCAATCTAAACTGTGGAGTCCTCAAAAGCCAAAGTAATGTGGCATGTAATCGCAGGACTAGGCTGGGAAGCAACATGTAAGAATCTCAGGAACTCAAAAAAGGATCTAGGTAGAAATCCATGCACCCTGACTTCCCAGACAGTTGCTAGAGAGGATTTCATCCCTAGTTCAGGGTTTTCATGAGTCCAGGTGTAAGGGGCAAATACTGATAACATGAGTGAAGCAAATAAAATCAGTGTGAGAGCAGATATGTTCCTACACTCCCTCCATGTATGTAATGCAAAACTGAACTCCACAGAGATATTACCAACCTGCATCACAGGCAAAGGACCTCCTATGCTGTACAGTGAGCTCCACAGCAAGCCCTGTGGCAGACAGGAAGAAATGCTGCAGTTCTGTGGGGTGTGGGGATTTTTCTTGTTTTACCCTTAACCCTCAGTGCCAATTCTGTATGTGCACTGGTAATTTGCATGTGGTCAGAGGAGACACAACCTTCTCCCAAGCAGTGCAGAGCATAATTCTTTCCATTCTGCCCTAATGCCTGCAGTAAACTCAGCTCAAATTAAACCCAGCTAGAAAGGCAGGCTTTGAGGTGAGTTTGAGAAAGCGGCAGGCAGTAGGAGAAAAATCTGGCATAATTACACAAGCAAGTCAGGCAGTTAAAGGTTGAACATAACAAATTATCAGCCCCAAGGCATTTAGCAAGTAATTTTAGTGCTGTTGCCCCAACTGCTGTCATACCCACGTGCAAAATCCAAGGGCACATTCAGAAGAAAGAGTCTCAGCCAGGAAGTCTGTCCCCTAGAGCTGTGGGTTTGCTGATGCTCTTCTGTTGGCATTGGCTGTATCTATTTCTGTTACTGTTGAATACTATTTCCATGCCTTACTGGGCTTGACTGTCCACTTGGTTACATCCAGAACAACTGTGAAACCAGCTAATCTGGTGTGCAGCCAGTATATCTCAGCAGGGACTCTAGCACCCATACACTTACTAGTAGGGTGGGGATTTTATTTGTTGGTAACCCCAAATAATCAACTGCTATTATGTTGAGAGGACGGCCTGGCAATTACTCAAAATCATGCATTAATATCTCTGAGTAAAAGAGTCAGAGTGCTGGCTGCCAATGTAGTAAGTTTTAGTCTTGCCTGCACTTATCATCAATAGAGGTGCTACAAGAGAAACTGCTGACTGCAAACAAAGGGTAATATTTTCCCTTTCTGCAGTCTCATCCCTGCATATTTTTGAATGGTTTGTCTTCCTCCCTCTCTTCCCCTTGCAATTCCAAAAAATGAGGTGAAAATGATCTGAGCATTACTTACTCTAGGGTCACCTGAGCCACTGCATCCATTGAACTGTATCCATTCTCCATGAAGATCTCTGTGTATCGGCCCATTTTGATGGCTTCTAGCCACTCACCCACCGATCTGTAGGCACCACTCCCAACTGGACTGTGCTCCACCAACAGATTTGATACTCTAAAGACAAGCAAAAACAAAGAAACAAACAGAATCAGTATCAAGATGTACACAACATGACTCAAGTTACTTGTACTTTTATATGGTAAAGATGATTCTCTTGTACCATTTTCAGTGGTTGCTGCAGCCTAAATCCTCCCAGCAGGCTTGTTATGCAATGTATCAAACACACCACTTCACCTGTAACTTCACTCACTTTTGAGTTAGTTCCTGTCATCTCTGGTCCTACCAAAAGCAGAAAATGGAGGGAAGATTGCTGGGGTCCATCAGCGCTGGTCACTTTTTAAGCAACACTCCTAAGGGCACAGGAACAGGCAATTCCCAAATGTCAGAAGTCAAGCAGGCGACGCAGAAGGCCAGCTTGGTTGAGCAGCAATCTCCTTTGAAGCTAAGGCAAAAAAGGAAGGTATATGCCAAGTGGAAGCAAGGTCAAGTGACACTGGGAAAAATACAGAGATTCTGTTTGCCTCTGCAGGGAGAAAATTCATGTGGCCAAAGCTCAACTGGAGTTGAAGCTGGCCAGAAACCGGGGGCAATAAAAAGAGTTCAAATATATTAATGGCAACTGGCAGTATAGAAAAAACATCAGAACACTACAGGATGAGGATGGTCATCTCACAAACAGGGACAGAGACAAGGCAGAGGTGTTTAATGCATTCTTTGCCTCTGTCTTCAGCACGGATGACAGACCAAGGGGATCTCAGTGCCCTGAGTTGGAGGACCATGACTGTGAGAATGATCAACTCCCAGTCGACCCTGAAATTGTGCGGGATCTGCTGCTCCAGCTGGATCCCTCCAAATGTATGGGGTCTGATGAGATTCATCCAAGAATCCTCAAAGAGCTGGCTGATGTAATTGTAAACCCTCTCTCAGTGATTTTTGAGCAGTCCTGGGAATCTGAAGAGGTCTCAGCTGACTCAAAGCTGGTAAACGTTGTTCCAATTTTCAAGAAGGGCAAGAAGGAGGACCCTGGAATATGCAGGCCTGTCAGTCTCACTTCAGTGTCTGGTAAAGTTATGGAGAAGATTATTCTGGGAGGTATTGAAAATCACCTGAAGAACACTGTCATTAGTGAGCCAGCATGGCTTCATGAGAGAAAAGTCCTGCTTATCAAACCTGATTTCCTTTTATAACAAGGTAACCCACCTAGTTGATCAAGGGAAGACAGTTGAGGTGGTCTTTTTGGATTTCAGTAAAGCTTTTGACACTGTCTCTTACAGTATCCTTCTGGACAAAATGTCCAGCACACCTGGATAAACACATCATGTGGTGGGTGAAAAATTGGCTCAGGGGTCCGAGCACTAAGGGTAATACTGAATGGGGTTACATCAGGCTGGCATCTGGTCACTAGTGGACTGGTCACCTAGGGCTCCATCTTAGGCCCTGTGCTCTTCAACATCTTCATTAATGACTCGGTCGTAGGACTGGAAGGGATACTAAGGGAGTTTGCGGATGACACAAAACTGGGAGGAGCTGTTGACTCCCTCAAAGGCAGGGGTGCCCTGCAAGAGAGACCTTGACAAATTAGAGGACTGGGCAATCACCAACCATATGAAGTTCAACAAGAGGAAGTGCTGGATTCTACACCTGGGATGGGGCAACACTGGATGTACATAGAGACTGGTGAATGAGATGCTGGAGAGCAGTGCCATGGAAAGGGACCTGGGGGTCCTGGTCGAGTCAGCAGTGCCCTGGTAGCCAGGAGGGCCAACTGTGTCCTGGGGGCATTAGGCAAAGCATCATCAGCCGGTTGAGGGAGGAGATTGTCCTGCTCTGGTCTGCACTGGTGTGGCCTTGCCTTGAATATTGTGTGCAGTTTTGGGCACCACAATATAAGAAAGATATTCAGCTACTGGAGAGTGTCCAAAGGAGGGCAACAAAGATGGTTGAGGAGAAGCGGTATGAGGAGCAGCTGAGGTCACTTGGACTGTTCAGCCTGAAGAAGAGGAGACTGAGGGGAGACCTCATTGCAGTCTACAACTTTCTCATGAGGGGAAGAAGAGGGGCAGGCACTGATCTCTTCTCTGTGGTGACCAGTGACAGGACCTGAAGCAATGGCCTGAAGTTGTGTCAGGGGGAGTTTAGGTTGGATATTAGGAAAAGGTTCTTCACCCAGAGGGTGTTTGGGTGCTGGAACAGGCTCCCCAGAGAAGTGGTCACAGCACCAAGCCTGACAGAGTTCAACAAACATTTGGGCAATACTCTTGGGCACATGGTGTGACTCTTGGGGATGGTCCTGTGCAGAGCCAGGAGTTGGACTCGATGATCCTTGTGGGTCTGTTCCAACTCAGCATATTCCGTAATTCTGTGATCCCTGTTACTTCTTGGCTACAAGCAGGTTCCCCCAGTCACTCTTAATTCAAAGTCTTCAGTTTCACTCCTCCTGCTCTGTTTTCTTCCTCTGCCTTTAAAGCTCATAATTAACTTAAGGCAGCCCAGAGCCTGGAAGCTGAAACCCAAATTACATTTCCCGGCAGTGTCCATCAATGGTAGGCTGCTGTTAACACTTCAGAGGCTGCTCCTGCACAGTCATGTGGGGGTTTCAGATGCAGACAACATCCAGCGGGCCCTGCAGAGAGCAGCAATGCTCCAACCATGCTCCAGCCCTGAAACCAGAGGTAAACTGCTCCCTTACTCCAGACCTCGCCATGGCAATTGCTACCTGCTCAGTTATGCCATGCACGGAAGAAGCAATTCAGGCAAATAATAACCCTTCACCGTGGCCGAAGCATCGATAGAGTACCTAGCACAAGCAACTCGTGCCACGGACAGGTCCACCACCCTACTAATGATGTGCAGAGAGCAGAGAGAGCTTGTCCAAGGTCAGCCAGGAAAGAAACTAGATTTGCCGCCTGCTTTGTAAAGCGGGACATACAGCTAACATAAGCCTAGTGCGAAGATTATTATCCACAGGTAAAAAATTTCCTGGATCAGCCTCTGATGGTGAGTATTACATTTATAAGACTTTCAACTAGAAGGGGAGCTGGGATATTACATTATTATAGCACTTCAGGAATCTTCACATATTTTATGAGCACATTAGTATTATTTGTTTACTTAATAGCAATGCTGAAGGGTCCAATAAAATGTGAATACTTGCAGTACCAAGAACATAATGGCTTCCCATAACATTTTATACACATGAGAAATTCAAAACTCCTAAGTAATCATAATGAGAAGTGGATTTTCATCACTAATGTCAGGAGGTACCTACTGATGTGCACATGCTGTAATGTAGAGAGTGACTTCCTCCCTTATTTGCATTAATGAGAATTTCCATAAAGAACACATTACATATATAAAAAAATACTTTACAGCTGCTCTACATTGAAATTATGATTCATTTTGAATTACTGTGTTCTGGGCACAGCAATCTATGAGTACGGAAATACAGCCCCAAAGCCTGGCTGCTCAGGTGCTCCATCCATATCAAAAATACAGCAGCTCTGAAAGGCAGAGGATTGGAATTGCAGGGACCTGTTCATGGAATAAAACATCAGCAAAATGCTTAGCAGCTCAAGAAAATGGTTTGTTGCCTATTTTCCTCTTTTCTGGCATAACAGTTTGGTATAAAAGAGTGCAGGAGCCACTGCATAACAGGCCTGGAAAATAACTGTTCTGAACTGAAAATAAAAGAAAAACATCACATATTTTATGCTATCATAAACCTCTTCCTGCAGGTTTGCTGGCACTGACATTACATCTAATTGCTAATAAGAGTAATTTCTTCTTCAGACAGTAAATGATGCATGTAAAATAGCCTGAGGAATCAGATCCATCTTGTATTTAAAAATTAACAGAGATTTCAGGTTCTTCTCTTTTAGTGCATAAAATGCCAAATGTGGGGACATGCCACTGTGGGGATGTCCAGCTGCAACAGGTGAAATGGGCCACATTTCTAGCTGTGCAAGACCCACTTGGAAGGTGTGAAGACAAATGACTATAAGCTCACAATAGTATATCTGTTTTGGTCCGCACCACCAGTCTAACCTCAGCTTATTTCCCTCACACCTGTCCTAGGAAAACAACATCTCTTTTTTTTTCCCTTTTCTGAGAATAAGCCTTTCTGAAGGGCCTTATCCAGTGTTAATTAGGGGAGCCCCACTGCCACCAGTGAAGCATCAGTGATATACATATTCATTACTCCTTCATGACCTTGCAAGGGACTGAGTGAATAGCAACACTGATGGCTCATAGAAAAAGCCTGTCCAAGACTCCAGTAAGGTGGAGAAACCAGTACTAAAACTCACTAAAAAATATTTAGCTCTTTTCCCCCTAGTGCAGCTTTATTTCTTGACTGTGCTTACCTTACTTGTAGCTGTGTAGCTATTCAGATTCACGTTTAAAGTGAACTGGCTGCTCTATTTATTTAATGTGGTTTTAGTGAAGTGTTTGAGTCCGTTGGAAACCACAAAGATCCTCTCATGATTACCAAGTCTCTCACAACTTTTAGTGGCATCTAGCACGCCTGGGAGTACTTGTGAAAGGATGTACCTGGACATCTGCGAGCTTTGCACATCCAAAAAGTTTACCCAAGAGATAATCTTCATTTGTATTACCAAAATAAAGTCAACAGGCAGACAATTTGAGTAGCATTTACTTCATGCACTCAAGTCTTGCTGTCTCTAACCTTGGAGTAGAGCACAGGTAGTTTTATCATAGACCAACAAATACTGCTGAAACTCCTCTTTCTAAAAGACAGACCACAGTAATTTTCTTTGTGGCAGTAGCACTGCATTTAGAGTAAGTGAACTGCTCACCTGGCTGCCGACTGCAACAGAAAAAGCTGATTTGAGAAAACTCTCCTGGACATAATGAAGCTGGAGGAACATCCACCCACAGATGCACACAGGTTAAATAATCAGAGAGAATTCAGCCCCAGAGGTGGGTATTCAGACAAGGAGCTTGCTCTGAGAAATGGTTCTGGCTTGCGTTTGTACCTGCTTGATGCATTAACCAATGTCTTCAAGCTGCTTGGGTTACGGATGAGCTTGTCCAACATGCTGACAATTTCGTCAAACTTGGGCCTGCTGTTGCGGTCTTTCTGCCAGCAGTCGAGCATTAGTTGGTAAAGAGCAGCAGGGCAGTCCATGGGACTTGGCAGGCGATAGCCTTCCTCCACAGCTTTAATCACCTATGGGAGACAAAACACAAGGCTTTTCTTCCTCTCGCCTTTTTCCCAAATGCAACTTGACTTAAATACAGAACTTTGGAACCAGCAATAAACTCATGTAGAATCCTGCCACGCCCCAATTCTGCGTATAAAAGGCAAGCCAACTGAACCCTCTATCTTTCATATTTTCTATGGGACATGTTGAATAACTTAATTTTTGGTCACTGCAAAGTGAATCTAGAAAGCCAAGGCACTGCTGCAACCAGGGGGCCAGATCGTCAGGTTGTACTTGTTCAAAGCTCAGTTGTGGTCCATAGGTTATATGGCAGGAAACTCTTGGAGCCTATGCTAAGTCCACAAAAAGCAACCTACAGGGCTTTCTGGCATCTTCATGGAGTGCACTGATTTTGTTTATTCAGATGTTGGTTTCTTTTTAAATGAAAAGGCATGTGCTAGACCACAAATTTGTATTACAGTAATAAACGTCTGACTGTATTTCAAAAGAGACTTTGAATGCTAATTGATGGATGGATTCAAGGCAGGGGCAGAACAACCATCTCATATATCATTCAATACTGTCTGGGTCTAGTCGTTTCTCAGTGTGGCCACATTTCTGCCAGGAATTTAAAATGTCAGCCCAAGAGTATGTAAATTAAAACCAGGGGAGCTGTTGCACTGATTTCAAATACAAACCATCTATGGTTTTATATCTAAAACAAGTGGTATGCACATGTGCTGCCTGCCCTCTTGAAAGGCAGAAATGAATAAATGAGGGCAGAATTGAAGAAAGCAACTTGTTCTCCCCAGTTTGGGGCAGATTTACAGCAGGGCTCCAAGCCCAGCAGTTCCCATTTTGAACCATTACAATTTTCAGGAGAATGCGGCTCACATTTCAAGCCGCAAGGGTCTGCGTCTGTGCCAAGAGAGTTCCAGCAGCCCATCTTCACACCCTCTACTCCCAAGACTCCTTGACCAAAAGAGGGTGGAAGCAGATATTTGCTATGTGGAAAACCACAGTGCTTCACTGTGGGACTCCAAGAACTGAATGACACAGATGACATTCATTCTAGGCACCATCTCATGATTTGAAAACATCCTGTGTTTAAAAAGAAGGCTAAGGAGTTAGCATGGAAGTTGTTTTCATGATCTTTAGACCTAGATGAGCAGTACAGGAAGAGCTGCATCAGGCTGGCATTGCATTTCAGAAGGCTCCAAAATTCAGGACGGCATGAATTGCTTTCGAATTGTTTGTTCTCCTTCACAGAGCTTTTTGTTAAGTGGAAGAGTCCTAGGAATGAGCCAGGCTGGCTGAGCAGCAGCAGCAGGAACCTCAAACTCCCTAAGGATGTACGCAGTAAAGAGGCAGTTAGGCGAGGCTTTATGATCTCCTCCAAGGGTAGCAAGCACATCTGAAGATCTCGGCCACAACATAAGCAGTCTTTGTGCACCCATCTAAGATTTCATCTGTCGGTGGAGCAGTTGCACCGCTCTCCACCCAACCTACACTTGCAAGACACTCTCTTCTAAGGCCTGGCTGTTGCTCCCAGCATCGACACCCAGCCCCACCACAGTATGGTATCTGCACTGTCTGTTCTTCACATCATGCTTTTCAGCTGGTCCCTGATTCCAAATTTGCAGCTGCCCTATAAAAAAAGCCTTGGTGTGGCACAGCCATGAGAATATTATTTGCTGTGTCCACGTGTGTATTTATAACAATAATGGATCCCCCTCCAGCTGTAGCAGAAAGAAAATAGTAGCAAGACAGGGAGCAGACCATCTGGCACCAGCTCAGAATATCTGAACTACATCTGCAGTGGGGTTATGCATGTTTGATATTCCTGGCAGTAACAGCACAATCAATAGCGTTAACTCAATTTACAGGATGTCGTTCATCCTGGCGATACAATGCAAATGGTATCAAAATACTGCGAGGAGCTAGGACGCTGAAATACCCTCCTGCATCTGAAGCTACCCACTGAGTTCTAGCAATAAGACAAGCAAAAGAATGAAATAAAAAAGACCAAGTCACTTGTAGTCAACACAATGCTTAGAAAATGAGAAAGTGGTACATTTGCTGTTCCATTCATTGGTGTGTACTGCTTTGTAAGACTTGAGGAGCTAAAATTTGCACCTAAGGAGGCATTTTTGTCCCTCTCCCTCTTCTGGACAAGCATTACTCACTTATGGATTGGGATGTCTGAACTGGATGTTTGTGAGAGGACATTTGGGATAGTCCATTCCAGTAAACCAAAGCAACACTTTTAGCTCTGTGTTTCATAATCCACCACTCTGAATACTATAAAGCAATCACTGTGATCATTTATCTTAGCAACCTGTGCAACACGGGTCACGAAATTCCTCTCAAAAATTCCTGCATCAAAGCTTTTTCTTGTAGTCAAACCAAAGCATATTTTTAGAGGGCCATCCAGAGAACAGTTATGACTTTAAAATGTGGTTTGTGGCCTTTGCAGTTACAACACTGCTACCCTCTTGCACTGCACCTCCTTTAAAGCAATCCATCTGTAACATGGTGAGAATAATTTTTCTCATCATCACTTCTGCTTGCAAATGATGTGCTTTAATTACAAGCCATGCAACAAGAAACTCTGGTGCAACAGAGTCCAAAACTCATGTGACCCCTTGGTCCTCTGCACAAAAGCCAATGCTGTATCTAATACCACCGACTCTTCTCTCAACACAAGCAGGGGAGGAAAGAAGTAGAGGAGATGAAAGAGGAAGGCAAAAATTGCAGGAGGAACATGCCCTAGCCCTGAATTAAGGTCCGAGGCCACCACCATCCAGGCACTTGCCATCTGCACGTAGGCAGAGGCAAATAACACACAAGCAAAGCTTGAGCAGGAACTGATGCTCATAAATATCTCACCAGTCCTCTGCTTTCTGCTTTCACACCAGGCAAGTGTGAAATTCACCCTATGCCCCACAGTGTATGGAGGCATTTGGGTTTTTTGAAACAGTTCTGCAAAGCGTGGATGTTCATATGTTATGATCCAGACAAGGGACTCCCCTGGCCATGGAGCATTATTTCACTGGCACCAGCCTTAATCTTAGCCTGGCATTTACTGAACAACATCTGTGCCATGCCAGTGCATCAGCACTAAAGATAGTTACAGTGCTCAGTGTGAGTGAAAAAGCTTGGCTCTCAAGTGCTGCATTCTCTGTACAGACTATGGAAGAAAGTCGCTGTATTTGATTGAGATAAATCCCTGTGTAGACACATACTGCTTTACCAAACTTCCTGCAAATGTGACAGCCTCAGAATGCAGAAGCGGTGGGGCATTCATGCCAAACAACGTGCTCAGGTGGCGTGACCGTCTCTAAGGTACCACTTGTTTCCATGCCTGGACTCAAAGTGAGATGAGAGAGCAGCTCAGCATGACAGGTAGTAACATCCACTGATGGCAAAGGCTCGCAAAGAAAATGCAGGAGACACAGAATGCTCAGCCAGAGCCTTTGCTGCCAGTGAAACGGCAGAAAGTCATGGGGATAGGGATGCTGCTTAAAAAAAGAAGAAAGGATAAAACATCAGATGATGTGATCAGAGGAAACCCATGGTGAAAACCATGGTGGTAGGATCTCCACAGGCAGCAGGGCTGCCCCGCATGCCTCATGGTGAATCCGACCTCATGAGCTAGTTGGCATTCTCAGAGACCTTCACTGTCATGGTTCTTGGAGATGTGAAGAGGCAGGAGGGGTCTAGAAAATCTGGCAACCCCAGGCTTAAGTTTTTTACCCTTGGACAAGAACAGATTTTGATGGTGAGCTCAGGGTTGAATGTAGCCCTGAAGTAAGAACAAGAGATCCTTAGCCAGGCTGGGATTGGAGCTGAAGTCAGACAGGAGACAGTGTCCCCAGGCACCTCCCTGTTTGGAGATCCTTCAGAGAGCGGCCTTCAGGTCAGAAGCTCAAGGGGGCAATGGAACCTCGGAGCAAGGAGACACTACTGGAAGGGTAGTGTACAAATGAATCATAAGAGCTTTTGTTAGCACAAACTTACAAGATGTTCACAACAGGAGCAAAACTACTCTCTTGAGATCAGCAATGCACGAACAACCAAGATGCAGCTCTGTGGACTGCTGTCACTAGATCAAATCACCCAGCTTTTGTGCACGGAAACAAAGCCCTTACCATGACTCCCTTGAGTTGCTGCTTTACATGGCAGCAGGGGTTTGAACACACAATTGAAATGCTGCCAGTTTATCAGCTTCTATCCCCTGGCAGGCCTTTGTCATTAAGCAGAGGAGGGACAGGCTCCAGCTCTAACAACATTAGTGAAGCTCCAGCAGTCTGCTGGGGGAAGCAGGCTTGCCTCTGTGCAGACACATTTCCCTCTGTGCACAGCCTGTTCTGGGTTGCTGCAAAAAAAAGGAGCATCAAATGGGAGGATCATTTCTGTCTGGCATGGGGGAGCAAAGCCATTTTTACAGCAGCTCTCCTCATCTTGTCCCCACTCTGCCTCTCTGATTGCAGAATGAATGCTGAGCCCTCAAAGTCCCATCACACAGCAACTCTCACACGTGCTTACATCTTGGTTTGTCATTTCCCAGTAAGGCCTCTCGCCGTAGGACATCACCTCCCACATTACGATGCCATAGCTCCAGACGTCACTGGCCGATGTGAATTTGCGGAAGGCAATTGCTTCAGGTGCTGTCCATCGGATGGGGATCTTCCCTCCCTAAATGGAAAAGAAATGGAAAAAACCCACAAAAAACAGATTGCAGAGGAGGGCAGAGAACATGCAAAAGAAGACGAAACAGCTCTCCTCAGAGCACCAAGGGATGTTATTTTCTTTCTGGAAAGAGACATCGAATTTTAAAGTAAATCTGTTTGACAGCATGGGGCCCCTTTCCACATTATCTCAGCCCATAAGCATTTGTAGGCTGCCTACTAATTGGCTGTCCTGAAGGTTTGTTGTTTGAATGTTGTTTGAATGCTGGGACATGTATAGGATCAACATCTCAATTATGTTGCATGGGTTGGTAAGGGAATACAGTTCCTCCATTTCTGAGAGCAAGCGGGGGAGGAACAGACAGCTCTGAAGCCAAGGAAGACTTTGATCTAATGAGGGCTTCATGCAAATTGCTGCGGAAGTAATGCCTTTTTTTTTTTTAAATGCAGTCCCGATCCTGCAGAGGGATCTGTGTAGGCACAGAAATCTGTGTGTGCAAAGACCAGCCTGCTTAGCCTCTGCTGTGGGACTGAAAATGATGCCACAGCAGTCAAATGTGCTTTGCTGTTTCATTTTCCCCTTTCTATCATTTTAGAAATCAAACTTCAGACCAGCTCTGAGAAGGAAAAGGGGAAGGAAAGGGGATTCTGGACTAAGGAATACTTTTCTCATTGGGTTTAAAGAGTTGTCTCCCTTGATTTATATAAAAAAATATTTTACTGTGAAGTCCCTTCCTCTTACTGTTGAGCTAAATATTGCAAGGTCTCCCTGAATACCCCCTCACAGTGTTTGTTATTGGAAAAATAACAGGGTTTGGAACATGCTTCCAAAGCAACTTTTACAAATTCTCTTCTTCCAATAGTCATTCACAGCCTTATCAGGGCATGCCTTAAGTGAAGGGCCAGATTCTCAGCAGTGCCAATTAGCACATGGCAGCACACTGCAGCCACAGCAGAGCTGGCCGAGAGCCCTCCAGCCTGCAGGGAAGTGCTAGTCCAGCTGTGCACTGAGTCCCATTGTGGGGCTGTGACTGCCAAGAGCTGAAAGACCTTTCCCAGATCTCTGCAGGAACTGGCAATGTGACTTAAGAGAGCTCCCACCACCTGCAAAACAATACCCTTGGAAAAACATGCTAATAGGACATGTCCAGGTGTGCCAATCACTGCCATTAATATTGGAGGCTCTCTCCAAGTCTGTGCTGCTGAGGATGGGTCCTGTCCACTCCCTCTCTTCAGTGCTGGGGCCATGTGGCCTCGCACTAGGATAGGTGGGCTGATGTCCTGAAATGATTGACGGAGGATGAACAGGGGCAGAGTACTGAGGCTGGAGAAGCTCTTTCTCAGATTGGGAGAAATTACCCTCAAATTACTCAGGGTAACGTTGGGGGCAACGTGCATTATTTGCAATGGGCATTCATTACACACTTACCAACGTTTTAAAACAGTCAAATTATTCCGAAGACCATGGCTTACATCTCCACAAGGGTACCTGAGCAAAGCAATTGCTCTTTCCTCCCTTTGGTATTCACCAAAGAGGTCAGAGTAGAGCTGGAAACATGGCAACTTTGCAAAGTCTGCTATTTGACTCATGTACCCAACCTGAACTTGGAATTTATTAATGAAATTCTGCCTTATTTGGCTACCCCCACTATAAATTTAAGGCTTTTGCAAAAATAATTTGATAACAATTAACTGTTAACATCAGATCAAACCCTCATGCACAGTTTAGAGGCCCTGGATTTGTAGAAACCTCTTTGCTGAACACTGAAATGTGGTAGGGAATAAGGTTTTCTTGATCCCAATCCTAACTATATCCTCCTAACTCACCCTGGTTGTGTATGCTGCTTCAGGGTCATCTTCTAGGACTCTGGAGAGGCCGAAGTCTGACACCTTGCAGACTAAGTTACTGTTGATCAGGATATTCCTGGCGGCCAGATCCCTGTGTACATAACCCATGTCAGAGAGGTACTTCATTCCTGATGCAATGCCTCGTAGCATCCCAACCAGCTGAATGACTGTGAACTGCCCATCATTCTTCTGCAAAAGGAAGGAGACATTTGATGAGTTGAGAGTCTCTGTACCCTCAGAATTGTGCGTACATGAATAAAAATGCAAAGGCAAGTCTCCAGGGAAGAAAATCAGGAAAATTAATAATTCATTACTTTCACGCTCTGACCACAAAGCTTTTCTAAGTTTCACTGTTTAGATTAGGATCTCTCGAGACAAAGCTAAGGAAATGTAGTTCTTTTAACTGGAGATCAAGGAGCGAGCTGTTTCCACTGGTGACTGATAAAGAGACTGTGACACTTGTAGTTATGTGTATAAGAGAACCAGGATGGGCTG
The DNA here is from genome assembly GCF_003984885.1 of Neopelma chrysocephalum. Lineage (NCBI taxonomy): Eukaryota > Metazoa > Chordata > Aves > Passeriformes > Pipridae > Neopelma > Neopelma chrysocephalum. The sequence continues at coordinate 3,289,998 of NW_020897701.1, forward strand.
TTTCTCAGCCAGCCCAACTGAATGGTATCGAACTGCAAAATCCTACCTGTAAAATATTCACATGTGAATATTTGGGGGTAGGGGCTCTTCCTCATGTTGTCACATTGCATTTCTAACCACTTCCCCTATCTTCCCTTTTCTAGCTCTTACGTTTCATGAAAAAACTCTGTCAAGTTTGCCATGCAGTGTGGATGTGCTCTTGAAACACATCAAATTTTTCAGGAGAAGTTAATCATTTCCATGCAGGCAACTGCCTTCTAAAATAAACATAATATCCTCCAATTTATTCTTGTCTGTTTATATCAACATATGCACCAGGTCCTTCATGATGCTGTGCAAATGTAGATCAAACAGACGACTGAGTTACTCCTCCCTCCAGACGGCACCAATACCCAGGAAACATTTTCATTGATATTAACCCTCCGCAAACAACCCAAACCTTAACGAAGGTCCCTCTGGAAAAAGAATCTAAGTATTACCTTTAAAAATGTATCCAGAGAACCATTCTCCATGTATTCAGTCACTATCATTACTGGTTTGCCTGGAAAAAAAAAAGTGCACGAGTTTGTAAGCAATTTATTTAAAAAACATGAAAATACAGAAGTCTTTTCATAGTGCATCTGCATTTGAATATACAGGCATGCAACAGTAAATCTATACCAAGACACTGCTGTCCCAGCAGGAGGACAAGTGTTTTTTCCCAGAATATATATAGAAGTAGGGGAATTGAGGAGGAGGGGATGAAAAAGTAATCCCATATTGTTAGAGGTACCAAGCCCTAGAGTGTTTAGATGATGATTGAGGAAGAGGTTGCAAGCTGAACCCAGGCAACCCTCTTCTTAGCTTCACCAAGAAGCTGAAAGCTTGCAGAGGCCAAATTGCACACAGCAACCTCTTTGGACTCTTCCCTAGAACTTTAACACCCAGAAGTAACAACGGGAGCCCAACAGGAGCAACCAGGATGATTTGAAGCTTGAGCTTGGTAGCCACCAAAATCAAGACCAGGAAAGGATGGGATTACATCCCTTCTAATTCAAGTAATTCCATGTGACTACCTTTGTAAACACAACTGGAAGTAAGAAAAGGAATATTTACACTGCAGAACAAAAGCTAGTCAAGTATGGAATGAGTGCAAGTCGAAATCAAAGTTCTTAACAAAAGATCTGGTCTCCTACTGTTGACAGGAATAATAATGTTTTTCCAAATCTGTTTGATTAATTTTCATGCCCGAGTCATTTTAATGGTAATTATATATAGTTTTTCCTCAGTTTTTAGATCTAATTTCTCGCTAGCTTGCCACAATGGCATAGCAATAATTAATGTGGTGCGCTCCACTCCTTGTAAATTCAATGAAATCTTATAAGAACATGTAAATTATTTTTTATTTAAATCAATTTCCATTAGCTAGCAAGAAGCACAGACAAAAGAGGAGCTGCCAATTATTTGTAAAGTGCATTATAAATGTCTTTCATAGAAATGATCAACGAGAGCTGCTGCGTGTCACAACATGCACAGGAAGGTAAATACTAAAAATTGGCACATGTTCTACCATTTAGATAGATCTTAATTTTTCCCACTTTACCATTACCTTAACTATTTTACCTAATTTACTGCTTAATTATCTACACAACAAAGGCAATTTTGAAGCTGTCCATCAAAATACTCATTGCTGTGCAAACACTACCTTTGCAGCATGAGGGACCTGTGCTGCTTCAATTCTTTTAAGTTCCTATCACAGCTATTGCCTGAGCTTGAAACTTGCCAAAAGTATTACTCTTAATATGAGAAATGCACTTTGGGACCATGAAGAATATTGAGTCCCAAATAAAATAACGGGCCCCATCTTCAAGGATGACAGCCATCTGTCTACGCACAACATGGGCTACACATGGGAGGGAGCCATTGCTATTGGTTGGTAAATGTGTCAGTGGATTTGCAGGGAAGAAAAATTCCAGGTATGCCTCAAATTTAATTTTTCTTTTTTTGTTTTTAAACACTAAACACCCATCTGTAGCATGGTGCCCCTTATCTCTGACACTTCAAGGCAAGCGTTGCAGTGAGAATGGTGTCTTGTTACGCCACCACCGTGGGGGACCTCCTCCAGACTTCTGCCTTTGGCTGCCATCAGAGAAAAGAAAATAAGATTTTGGCACTTATGTTTCATTATCTGACTGCTGCAGGTTGACAGTAATCACGGAATAAATTAACCCCATATCCAAGAGCGTGGAAATAAAGACACAAATAGATAGCTTTCAACAAAGTAAATTAAAAGTAAACATTGGCCCTTCTAAAGCACTGGGCTGACTCTCCGTGTCAGCAGGGCTCCCTCCTGCTGGCATTACATGGCCATAAAATGTATGTGGATGACACTCATATCAATGTACTAATGCAATGTGCGCACCGTCAGCACAACCAAATGGCATGCAAATGAAAACAGGACTGTCACTACCTTTGTAAAGCAGAAATAGCTAAGGGCTTGTCTGCAAGGGGACAATGAAGATGGTTAATCCAAATTAACTAAGGTGTGCATTTGAACTATATTAGTTAAATGGTATGAAGCCCCTGCATGATATTATCTTTCAGAATTAAAAATGGCCTAATTCGATTTCACTTAATTTACTTCCAAAGTAAATCATGATGCAGCAAAGACATTTTACCCCAAGATCTGAATCTACAATAGGCCAATGAATGAAACACTGAAGGGAAAAAGAAGTTAAAAAATACTTTGAGACAGCAACATAGTTTGTGATTCAAGAAGGTTGTTTTAGTGCATGTAAAAGAAAAGAAAAAAAGCTGTGAAGATGCTGCTGGAAGAAATTTTGAACGGAATAAACTAGCATGTACTGAGCTAATGACAAGCTAAGGGTGCATGTACCCACCCTGCATCCAAACTCCAGTTGCTTCAAGTCTAATTCAGAAGCAGAGCTCCTGGTGTTTCCGCAGTCTTTGGAGCAGACAGTCACTTCATATAAAAGGCAGCTTGCTAGGGAGGAACATTCTCTCTGAAAGTGGGATTCCCATCCACCCCCTGAGGCCCCAGCGGCCAGAAAGACTCAAGCCCATGCCAGTAGCAGCTTTCATGGATGTCTAATCATCAGTCTCTTCCTACCCAATATTCCACATCCCTGGAGGACTAGAAATTGGAGCTTTTATGTATTAAGGGTTACACAAGGTGTCCCTGATATTTATTCAATTTTTAGGAGAAATCTATTTTGCTTATTTGTTTTTTCTCTTAAAAGTCTTAGGAAATGCAATTTCACAGAAAAAAATGCAAGAAAAGGCTGCTGATTGCAAAACAGCATTGATTTTGTGTAGGTTATAAGGATGTGAACCAGACAAACAGCTAGCATCTCTATACTTTGCCTAGTGCAGCTCTGAAAAAGAACTAATGTTGGAGACACTTCCTCTGATTAATGACAAATAGTACCAACAGCAGTCATGTGGCACCAAACGCCACCCCTTGAACAGCAGTAATTAAGCTCTGATGTTGCCAAACATGAAGACAAGAGGGGAGACAGCCATTCACACTTGTGAGGCTGGTGCTTCTTCACTTAAGGGACATCTTAAAATAAAGTAGTGGCTCTTTTCGACAAAACAATCCTTGATGCAAATAATGTAGATCCTCCGAGGCTTTAAAATGAATGAGTAACAACACCTTTGCACATTTTCCACAGCCTCAGCACAGCACCAACAGCCAGAGAGGCTTGGACTGTGCAAATTTGGATGTGCTGTCTTTTTCCCTGCCCTTATCTTCAGTGCATACAGTAATTTGGAAAAGAACTGGGTTGGGAAAGTTATGGAAGGTTTTGCTAACTAAAAAGTCAGACCCCAGTAACTCTTGTGCTGAGATGTTTTGCCAACATTTCACATTTTCCTCAAGCCCTCAACCCCACTCATAATCTATATGCCAGCATCATGGGCAACTACTACCAGGGGCATCACTATTAGATCCCAAGGGGATCTTGCCTTAACTGTGGTTTTATACAATCCTGTCATTTTCAGCTATAATCCTGTTCTGCTTCTGGAAACCTTCTGTTCTTGCTTACATCCTATGTGAGTGATCACTAGACTCAGTATTACCCTCCTGTGGGCTTTGCTTCAGTGGTTTCTCAAAACATGATCACTGGAAATCATCAGGGGTTGTGGGATTGGTTCCCCCCTCTCCCATACTCTTGGTAGCAAAATCTTTCTCATTTCCTTGCCTGAGAAATCACTTCCTACTTCCTAGCACATCTTTGCTCACCCTAGGGATCAAGTGGTTTCAAAAGTGAACAAATAAAGGCAGGAATAAGAGGCAAGTCTGCTTAGAAAACTTAGTAGTTGGCTTGGTGTTGCTGTGTTCAAAATGCTCTTGCATTTTGCAGGTGGTATTTGCTGCTGAACTACTTGCAAGGCGGGAATCAGGCAGCATACTCCACTGGCATCCAGACATCCCAGGCGTATTGCCATCTCTATCATCTACACACTGCATGAGACTGGTCAAAAACACCTCCCGTTTCTGTGTCCTTTGATTTTGGGCCTTCAAAGAGGGGTTTTCTCTTAAACCATGCATATTATGCCGAAGTGAGGTCTGCAGAGGCAGTTACAGTTTTGTATCATTTTAGGTATTATCTATCCATTGCAGCTCAATGAACACCAAAACCCTTTGGGCACAAGCCCCCTTTACCGTGTTGGGGAGCCTGTTTCTGGCTGGACCTATCAAGTGTGACACTTCAGGCAACGGAGTTCCTTTTTTTTGAGGAATTAAGAAAGGTGCAGTCAAAAAGTGAGTAACTTCCGTCTTCTTCCCCTGACCAACTCTCCCATCAGCCAGAGTTCAAGAACAGCAGCCCACAGCAACTTGTACCTACTTTTTGTGACGACACCTTCCAGGTGGATGATGTTGGGGTGGTCAAACTGCCCCATGATGCTTGCTTCTCCCAAGAAATCTCTTCTCTGTTTCTCTGTGTAGCCCACCTTCAGGGTTTTGATAGCCACAGGAAACTCACGCTTTCCCTGCAGCTTCAACCGTCCACTGCAGACTTCCCCAAATTCACCTTCAGAGAAAAGTCAGAAAAGACGGGATCACAGCATGTCCAGGGAACGCATGACGCATATGTGTCTACAGGATGCAGCTCAGTCTCAGCTGATCAAAAGCAGGCAGGGCTGCTCTGCACTCATGGATGTGGATTGCTGAACATCACAGTATCACCATCTCAAATAGCTGGTGTACCAAAAGCCAAGTAATTCATAACCATAAGAAAACTGGGAATAAAAATGTATTTTTCCTTCATTTAAAGAGCTATGCTTTATATTCTACTGAGCCTTTTTTTTAATTTCATACTTTTGTCTACTAGATGAAAAAGTCCTGTCACATTCTATACCATGGCCCTGTATGGATAGGTGTAAAACACAAACCACTTGCTTCTTAACCTTCCTTTGGTAAGTTACATAGATGGAATGCTGTTAGCTTTTCACACTAACATATATTTTCGTAGAATATAAACCCTTTACAATTTTATGACTACTTTTAAAAAAAGTAACCCAAATGGATCTTTTTTTCTGGTGAATAGTAAATTACCCCCAAACCCATAATTTTACATCATGGAAAATACTCCTAAAGTTGGATGCAAGTCTAAACAAACAGCTGGAATGAAAATAGAGTTTCTTCTTTTAACCAAGGAAGTTTAAAGCTTTGGACTTTGGTTTGTGCTTTTTTAATCTCCCAGATGACTTCTTAAATTTTTCTTCAAGACTGACCTTTATGAGGGAGGTGAAAAAGGTTAAAATGGCAAAAAAAGAGTGAAAATTAAGTGACTCATTTCCCTTAGCATCCACTGAAATGACTCAGCTTGATCCAAACGTGACCATTTTCTGACACTTTCAGTTCAGTTACTGCATTTCAAAACTGCAAAGAGAGGTTTGTCCCAAACTTCAGTTGGAACATGCTCATCATCACTTGCAGGGTAACTAGCAGCTCAAATATTTCATGGCCCTTCCCATATCTCTTATATTAAGAAAGCCAACCCTTCATGTTGCTAAGGGTCATGAAATGCATTTCCATACCAGCTCCAATAACTCTTTCAATAGTTATGCATGAAGCTTCAATCTCCTTAGCAAACTCGTGGACAGCTTGATTAGGGTCCTCATAGGTGTGGGGATCAATGTAGGTCCTTACTCCAGGCAGCTTAACTGCAGACACAAATTTAAAACATTAATAGTGCATGACAATACAGAAGACGGGCATTACACACTCCTGTCCCTTGAACTCTGCTTTGATGGAAAACATTGCAGCAAGGAAGCCTATTTCTATGGTGAAAATTAATACTATTCTTGGAAAATGATATTTAGCTTATATGTGATGCATGTGCAACTTCACTGTATTTAGAAAAGTACATCACAGTGCTCAGCTGGAATGATGTACAGCAAGTCCCTTTTGGTGCTGTGTAATGGGCTGGTCGGGGGTCTGGTGCAAAAGGATCCCTTTCTGGAACTGGAGAGAGTACACCAGGAGGAAAAGTGCAAAAACCAAGATGTTACAGGAGCAACTTGTGAAGCAAGTTGGATGGATAGGGGTTGAAGGAGAGCTGAAATAAATTATGCCCTACCAGTCACATATTAGTTAATTAATCAGCCACATTATTTCAGATGGCGTTACTGAGATTTAAATGAACTGCATATTTGCAGTACAAAGCCTGTGGGTTGTACCAGTATAAATATAATCGATAGCAGGCTTTTTCTCCAGGATTTGAGAGGGGGAAAAAGTATTTTCATTATCCATATTATAAGTTTGTTTTGACAATCATTAAGGCTACTCACATGAAGAATTGCTCATCAGTCTAATGAGACAGCTACATTACATTGTGGCTCTTAATTGATTTGCTTCCTGCTGCCTTCATTACACAGCACTAATGGAAATTTGACTTTCACTCAAGATGCGTTTGCCTTTTCCACCCCAAAAGGCACCTCACTGTTACCCATGTCCAGATCCCACAGCACTTGATGAAGGAAGGCTCTTCAAACGCTGGCTTTGCATGAACAGAAGGACTGATAGTAACCATGAGATTTACTTTCTAGCATCACTGCAGAGGGTTTTTGTATACAAGGCATCAACACAGCACTTCTGAAAGCTTCCTAGGAGCAAGAAGTAGGTGTTATTCCTCACACCTCTGCAGAGGCATCCAATGCAAAGAGTAGCAGTGGGCTTGGTCCTCATGGCTGGCTGGGTTGAAGCAAGGGTATCAAACAGGTATTTTGGACTGATGCATCCAGACCACAAAAACGTAGAGTTTTTACATGCTGACCAGGCAAAATTAATAGCACCATGGGTCACACAGCAAAGACAGAGGAACAAACCAAAATGGCTCACTAGAGAGATCTGTTGAAAATGTACAGGTGTGAATAGCTCAGCGCATATAAGGGCTGTTCAAATCTTCAGTTCTCTGTGGGGCTTACAGCAGGGGCAGGGGGGACCTACTGAACAAATGATTCTTTTGTACATTACCAGCAAAACTATATTTTTTTTCAGAAAACCATGTCTCAGTTGTATTTCTTATTACCACAGAAAGCCAAAGACACATATATACATGTTTTCTCTTTACTCACTGTGGCCGTTATGAAAATGCATCTTTTCTTCTTCTGGATCTTGTTTAGCCTTGCTATAGCCACATCGCCTGAAAAAAAATCCAAACACAACAGAAGAGCGTTGTTGTCTCTGGTATGGTAGAACTCCGTTCTTTACTTCGAATCACACAAAACACAAATCCAACCTCTCTAGTGGCTCTATTGCTGCTGTCCCAGTTTTAGCTCATCAAACTACTTGCAATTTTTCTAATGGGATTCAGGGCCCAAGGCCCATAGATTTTCAATAGGACTTGTGTTTCCAAATCCCAGAGATGCTTCTGAACAACTCCACTCTACCTTACATGTAATGCAGCTATTATTAAGAAGAAAAAAAAAGCCAGAACAGGAAGGACAATGGAAGGGGAATGGGATGCAACATAAGAATTGAAGAAACAAGATCTCCTGGACTGCAGAGCTTTTGCAAGGCACTACGTTGTATGTCTTGCATGCTCCCCTTCATCCACTGGGCATTTGCAAGGAACTTGAAATTTTGATTCTTTAGAAAACAGCCTTGTGTGAACATTAACACCTTATACACATGCAAAGTAATGGCTTAAACCAAATCAAAACCTGTTGCCTCACTGCCTTCAAGGGTCTCCTATGTATTTCTTGCTCTGCACAGAATTTCCTGCACATCTCCTGACTTTCCACCATTCACCCTCTGCCCAGCAGAATAAAGATGGAAGAAGACACGCAGTCCCTCCCTGACCTATCTTGCTCCCACCGTAGCACTAGACAGTGCAAGGATGCTGCTGAATCCTACCACAGCGTTGCAACCACAGTCTTATTGGAATTGCATCTCCCTCAGGGCATCCTCCTATTAGTCTTTGGTTAGTCTTCCCCGGCTCAGCCCTCATTCTTCTTGTTGGTTTTCTAGGCAATGACTTTGCATTGGCATTACACTTTTTATTTGGTGGCATTTCTGAGATCTGCTTCACTTAGACAACCACAAAGGAAGCCACAAGATAACTGTATAGAGAAGGAGAATTGCTATAAACACACATACATTAAAAAATATGGGATCAGGTAGGTAGGATGCACATATATATGCCAGTCATTTCAAGGACCTGATATGACAACTGGGTATGGGAACTGGATCATCCTTACAGCAAACTGCATGGACATGAGACTGAGGGACACTGCTTGGTAGAGTGAAAAACCTGAAAGAGACACCTGCAAGCCAGTCAGCATGCAGTGGGATTGCTAGCTGGCAACCTCAAAGAAAGTCTCAGATTACTAAGAAGCCACTTAAAGCTGAGAAACTTGGAGACTTCTCTTCCATTACCCGTGATTTTTGAGCTAGGGGCATGTGAACACTCCAGCATCACTCACAGCAAGGAGGAGCATATGATTAGCAGAAACAAAACTGCAATTAGGAGGAGGCAGTAATAGGCATCTGCATGAAACATGCCCTCAGCATGAAGTCCTATTACAGGGAACTGCTGTCTGCCTGGATGCAAGGGGCCCAGCAGCCTTTTGGCTATAGGATTTTGGCACTGGGTTTGTGAAACTATCACAGTTACAAACAAAATCCGGAACATGACAAAACTCTGTCACTGAGCTGGACCCAGCAGAGCTGGACGCCAGGGGGTTGAGAAGGGGAAAACCAATATGAGCTTCTGGGGCTACTCCAGGGAAGAGGAAGCTTACCTTGGGGAGAAGGGGAGACCTGTGTCATAGGGAGAGGAAGGAAAAACAGAGATTGCAAAGGTTGTGCAAGCACAGGGGAATGGATCAAGATAAGGTGCAGAAGACAAGGGGAAAGCTGACAGGCAGTCCGGGGACACAGGCAGGGAGATAAACAGATTGCAATTGATAAACAGCCAGGCTATCCATGCAGGGCACGATTTCAGCAGTAGCAACCAAGCTGAGATCATCACACTTTGAATGCAAAACCCACGAGAACGGCAATGAGGTGCCCGGACACACGGCTCAGTTATCTGCGCATCTGTGCTCATTGCCTTTCTCCAGCAGCAGCAGTGCCATTTCCTGAGATAGGGTCCTGCATAATTAACTCAAACCCTAAGCACTAGGTCTACATGGAGACCCTGGGAGTAAGGCTCACTTCAAAGCACATTCTGGTGTTCACAAACCCTCTCCTTCATTATTGTACTACCTCCCCCTTTAACTGAATAAACTAGAGATATGAGTTTCAGTAACAAGTCCCACTTCTGGGAACCCCATTTTTTGTTGCTGCAAGTTGCCAAAAGTGACATCAATTTTCTGCAGAAGTAATTTTTCTGGACAAAGGCATATAACTCAATTTTTCTTTTAAAAATACACAAATATTTCAATTCATCCTTTTACCAAATGCACATATCCAAGATTTCTTCTCTTTGCCTTTTGAAGCAAATGCCCTCATCTCTTCTTTAGGTTTGGAGTACTTCACCTACAAAGATGCTTTTCTACCATCATCCTTTGTATGACCTGCATCTCCCGATTCTTCGACCATAAAGATGGAGGAGACAGAAATGGGGAACATGCCATCCCTTGCATCCAGTGATTTAAGCACACCTTGATGCACAACAGTCCATGTTTTTCTGCCCAGGGACACACTCAAAGGGCCAATTCAAACCACTTGGCTCCAGCTGTACCCTTCTCTCAAGCTGGGTAACACATACAGCAACACGTCATATTAGCATATGAAATCAGGCTCTGGGGCACCCAAAGAATCGTTAAAACAAGCTTTGACAAGACATATCAAAGTGAAATGGCAGCTAGTGGACTGTGACTGTCAAGCAACAGTTGGGTGTCACTAATAAAGCTCGCTGCAAAACCTGCCTGTTGCAATCACTTGTGCCCTTCTCAAACTCACTTTCTTAAACTATCCAGAGAAACATGCCATGTATTTGCTAACTAAACTGCACTTAGTCCCTTCTTGACCTTCAGGTGCTTTAAATAACACACACAAGCAGTTTTTTCTCCTTTTTCCCCAACTAAATCCCATAAAAATCTTCAATTTCAGATTAACAGTCCTGATTCACTTGGTGAATCTTACTGGCAGATGAAAGATTCTAAATATTGTGGCTTTGCAATACATTTTGGGAGAAGAAAAAGCTCCCAACTGTTTGTGAAATAATCCATTTCTGCACGTTCATTTGTTCTTACTATTTAATGGTAAAGTTGCGAGTCAAAAGCTTCGATGGAAGACTCATTCTCCAGTTTATTATCATTGTACATACTATAGATTTCCTATATCTTTTCTATATCATGCATAGCAAAAGCATGAATATCCTGACACTCATTTCATCTCCCACTGAGCTGGAGACACTCAGCCAAAAAGGTAACATAATTCAGCAGCACACCTGAATATCAATTAATTTACTCCTGTTGTGGATTTCTCCCAGTTTCTCTGTCTAGAAAGCAGGTGTCTTCCTTGCACAGCTCCGTGTTTTTCAATAAAGGTATCAGAGGAAAAAAAAAGTGAGACTTTAAATATTCTTAAGGCATCATGTCTTATTTAAAAACTACTTGCAAATTGGCAGGCAGCTCGTAAAATATTTATGGAGCAGATTATAAAAGTGAAGTTGTAAAATGATCCCTATATAGGTTTATAAAATATAAAACGGACAGGCAGAGAGATGAAGAATCCAGCTGGGAAACCAATGCCCACTACCTTGCATGGCAGAAGCCAACTCATGGAGAAAAATCCTCCAAGACGTGAGGTAGGAAGATATTTGCTCTCTCTGGACCGATGGAGATTCTTTGTGTCTGCCCTGTGCTTCAGGGTGCCCTTGCTGGGTTGTGTGTGGCCCCTCCATCACTTGAGGCATCCCCCTGAAAAACAGAGAATGCCCAAGGGAAGGAGTTTTCATCTCCCTAGCTGGGGCCACCACTCTGGTCACAACCCAGGCAAGACACAGTCAGGGGACTGTGAATGTGGACCTTGGACATCCAACCCCAAGGTGGTGATGTGGAAGAGTTTTACATGCTTTTTTAACAGGCATAGGCCAAAGCATCTCAGCACACAGCCTAGGCATTACTGGAAATGCAAGCAGGGACAGCATTTAGACATCCCCAATGAGGAAAGGGACTTCATTTTGCTAGATGCAGTCAGTCCAATCGAATAGGTTGTGCCCTGAAAGTAGCATGCAATCTCCTATCCCAGCTGCAGAGATTTATACATGTATTTAATCTCTTAAATATGAGATTAACGAAGTATGTGTGCTTCTCTGAAACAGAGACAAAACACCACTTGTTTTGCAGGGGTGAGACCTTCACTGAGAAGTACACCTTCTCAATAAATCAGCTTTGAGGAATGCATCCAACCCACCTCAAGCTGTCATTTTACAGGAGGTTTGCAAGGACTGCAAGATTGTCGTTTTACGAGGGGTTGGTGCTCATTTCAGACTATTTGTTCCAAGATGGTAAATCAATAAAGCTGCATACGTGTTGCAGGGTAGGACTATGTTCCATGCAGAGGAACAAACAAACACAGATCCATCCATCTGGCCAAGATCCTGTCGCCTCAGCTCATGTGTGGAGACAATAACTTGTTCAGTAAATAGCTTCATCCTTGATAAACAATACCGATATTGAGAGGCAGAAGCAAAAGCCTATCACTTGTGATGTTGGTCCATGTTCAGCATTTGCCTTTACTGCTTAAATCCTAGAATAAATTCAGTATCACAAAATCAGGGACTGGTGTAAAACTAACAGCTTTTATACTGGAAGTTACTTCCCATTTTTCTGTTCACTTTTCTCCTGCACGAGATCAGAAGAGCAGTAAAAGGTCTGGTGACGACAAGCTAAGATCTTCAGCTCAGTGCAAAGATACACTAGATGGCTGGCCTGAGAGGAACCAGAACAGATTCCCTTCCTAAGGGCTGCAGGCTCAGAATCTTCTTAGCTGCTTTCCCAGCACTGCTGTCCACCTCTACACAGTGTGACCCTGTCTTTGACCCCTGATTAACTTGGATGCCTTACAAAGGAAGTTTCACAAATCCAGCAGTGGTATTTTTAGCCTTTAGACCTTCCCTGCCTTTGTAGTGAATGACTCCCTACTTTCCTAGACCACTGCCAGAACAATTAAAAATAATTTAAACAAGATACCATTTTCCCCGCTTACAGGAAGCTCCCTCTGAAGTGATCTCCATAAATCTCTCTAAAAAGGTTGTCGTGCCTTCCTATAGCAGAGCCAATGACATCTGTGCCTTTAAGTAACTTTTCCCATTTTCCCCTCCCAGCTTGTTCCTACATTAGTCTCTGCTGCTTAGGAGGAAACCTGCAGAGGGTGTTTTCCAGGTCAGCCAAGTTTTCTTTATGTCTCTCTCTTCTTCGTAGCCATCCAGTGCATTCCTGGTCTCCTCTGAGAAGTATTTTCCATTGCTGTCACACTCTGGTTGGGGGCCTTGCTGAAGACATTTGAAGCATGACTTGCAGCAAGGGACTGCTTGTGCACTGGTGGCACAGGCATGACAGACAACAGAAGTACCAGGAGGTTTTCTTTCAGCACAATCATTGTCAAAATGGTGGCTCACATACCAGAACAACATTTTGCAGGCACACACTTTGAGTTGAGCACTAACTGAAAAGTCACAAATACCAACTGAAAAATGCTCCATCAGGGGAAAAAACCCACAAACCCCCCTTCTGTTTTAGGGCCTTTGGGATTCGCATTCACAAAGTTCTCCCTGGTTCAGGCCTCTGTCAAAGCAAAAATACAGCACTAGAGGACCCAAAAATGGTCCACCTTAGAGACTGCTGTGCCCTACAGCAAGGACTGCACCACAACCCAGCTACCAACATGCAAAGCCTCAGCATCCCCCAGAAAACACAGTAGAAGAGTTTCACATCTCTCACCAGCTGTGCTGAAAAACCATCCCAATTTAACAATGCATGTGGGATGTCTCAGACCTTCTATGGTCTCAAGCAGCTACTTGATGGGGATGGTGATTTCATGAGTCTCAGGAGATTTGGGAAGATCTCTGCACAGATTACAGTCAATTCAGGGGCCTAAAATGCATTCCCTTTGGGAAGCAACTCAACTTGCGTCCAGACAAACCAACGTGATTAAAATCACCCCTCCTTTGATTAGTTAGAAAAGAGGGGAGAATACAAGAGAGTAGAAACTGGTGAGGCAGCCCAGATGGTGGCAAGAACAGGACAGCATGCAGTATGGACACGCACCTCTTGATGCCCGCAGAGATATGTCCAATACTGCTGGAGCATATCGTTGGCAAACAGCATCATGTCATTGCTGTGTATGTCATACATTGACATGTATGTCGATGACATACAGTTCATTCCACTGACATGCATGTTACATGCCACTAAATACCTTTCCACTCCCACCTACCCCCTGCCTCCTCTCTGGGGGCAAATTACCTCCCCGTCCCCTTTTAATGACAAGAAGCAGAACTTGATGAGTGTCCAGCATATGTGATGTTTTATTAGACACCTGGTGCAGTGTCTGGATTGATCATGTCATAACATATTGTCTTTTTTTCCCCTCTTGCTGGAGACACACTCTGCTTTGGGTCATGCTATTTCCAGTTGTTGAGATAGACAAGCTTGGTACAGAGATCAGATGAGAAAGTGATTTCCAGACCAATACAAGAAAGGAAGGGAGAGGCAGACTGCGCACAGAAAACATGGATGGAGGACACGAAGTAGGAGCCAGCACAGGTGGGAACACTGACCATGTTAGGCTCGGATAGGCAACAGCACGAAGAGAAGAAGCCCACCCACAGCCATGATCGCAGCAACTGAAAAGCAAACAAAAAGGCCCAGGATAAGGAATAATCCCACCGTCCTGGCAAGGTGCAAATACATTTGCAACATTTTTATATGCACTTCTTCTTTCTTATTGCAACTATTATTTGGACCTTAACACCCTGGGTTGCAAGATTTTCACAGCATGTTGCTATCATTGCAGAAAAATGCCTTGGGGAGAGTGTATAGATCCTGGTCCTGTAAAGCAATTAACCATGTGCTTCCTGTACTTGAGTACCACAGTTAGGATTAACGGGGCCACCCATGTGCTTAAACTTAAGCACCTGCCTTGAAGCAGGCAAAGTGACTTTTTTCCACAAGCGTGCATGTGGTACAAATACAATCTCCTTTGAAAAAAGAAAAGTACTGGATGAATACAAACCCCTGCTTTTGCAGACCCTTATGCATGTACTCAACTCACAGAGCCCTTTCTGCATCTCCTTGTATCAGCGAAGCTTTGCACCCACTTTAGGTATCTGCAGAGGCAGGACCTTGTGAGTCATGCGAGAGCATTCAGCCTAAATAAACTCAAAATATGGTGAGCTGAAAGGCACTGCATGCATCTACAGCTTGCCTTTGAAGGCTGCTCAGCCATTACTCTAGTCTAATTAGACTTTGGGTTCACCTGGCATCAGTAACCCAAGGCTGGCTGCACCCTTTATCCTTGTCAGAAAATGTGCACAGATAATTTTTCTGTTACCAAATCTATTAAGATAATTCACCCTGAAAAAGAACATAGGGCAGAAGAAACAGCAGAAAGGACTTCAGTACAAGCAAGAGCCCAATGGTGTAGATATGCTCCAGTTAGATCTCACTCATAATTTCTCCTCAGTCATCATAACATGTCGTTCTCAAAAAAAATTCTGTGCACATCAGACTTTTATACAGTTTAACTTACAATGCCTAAATACATTAAAATAGCTTATTTAGACAGAATTAACATTCTGCAACTGCACTGCCTTAAATTATGATGCAAAATAACTTCAGGCATGCAATGATTTACAGAATTATATACTGGATTATGTGCTTACTTAAATTAGAGCTGGTGAAGAATGTCTTCTAAGCTCCTTTTGCATCAGCAAAACAACTTGCTAACATTTTCTAAACAGCAATGCCAATATTTCTTACTATAATTGACAATATTTTCTATTTTCATAATACCCCAGCTTGTGCAGTCATACTAATATGGAAGCAGATCAGTTTTCTCTAAACCACTCCACTGATCCAAGTTAACACCAGAGGTCCAAACCCCAAAAGCGCACAAAGGGAAGCCAAGCACTATGCATTTTGAATCAATTTTGTAATTTTCTTCTTTTAACCTTGCAGGATTTGAGTGCAGGGAACTGGTGCATCTCCATAAGATCACTGTGGCTGTGACACTTATGTTTCAGATAGGAGGCCCTTTTCCCCCAGGCATTTTCTCATGGTTGCTGCCCGTCCTACACCCCCACACCACTCAGCATGCAAAGTCAAAGTTTTTGAAACAACAGTTCAATTAACCTGAAAAGCAACCACTTCCTTAAAATGAAAAGAGCTCGCTGTTTTCTTAAACAAAGAAAACTCTTTGAGCACCTCATCAGCAACTGGGCTGCTCTGAGACAAAATCAATTCACTGCACTGAATGCAGAGCACTTCAGATCTCACTCTCTTTATATGGAAGAAAAAAATGCTGAAGTGCAAGGGAAATGTGCCTCAATGCAGCCTTGCTCCAGCACACACATCAGCTATACAGCTGTGGTCAAAATACTCTGAATTTTAACATTATGGGAAATCTAAAGTGCTTAGAAAAAAACTAAACTGTATCAGCAGACAACAAAATTCACTTTCCAGTCCAAGGAGTGCTAGGAAAGGTAAGTGAACCTACTAATTGGACTGAACAGTTAGGACAAAGGAAGATTTATTACTACTCATGTTAAAAGGATGGCTTGACTCGGTAGATAAACTTCAGAATATAAAAATCCTGAGTCAAACAAAACTGGTGTTAAACTCCAGCAACCCCAACATGCACCTTGTGGCCATTACATTTGGGTGCTGATGGCTTTGAGGAGGGGTCAAATTTCCCATCTCCTCACTTCATGCAGGGTTTTCTTAAATCTAGAAACTGAGGAGCTGAAAGCAAAAGTTTTCCAGACAAGATCAAATGCTGTGGATAAGACACTGGTGTTTAATGAAATACACCTGGACCTCTTCAGAGGACTTTTAGCCAGCAAGCTGACCTATACCAGGGAGCAATAAGAGTGGAACTGAGCACTGTAAACATCAAATTTATCTGCAAAGTCTCCTCCAGCCTCACTGAATCCACCAGCAGACTCTGAGGAGAGCTTGTGGGGATGCTCTTGGTCAGGAGTCCACTCGATCTGCTGCAGGATAACAGATGACATGCCCACGTAACAGTGGAAGTTATTGAGCAAACACCTGCAGTGTTAAATCCCCTTTGCTGGGAAAGATCAAGGTGCTGAGGCGACGCCAACTCCAAATGCCAAGCTGTCTTCAAACAAGGTGTGACAAGGCTCTGAGCCCTGGCATCAAGAAAAGGGCTGCAGACAGGTAGAGAAAATGCAGAAGAGCCTGGAGCTCCAGTGACACTTCCAGGATCTCCACAGCCTGCTGGCACTGCCCTGTTCCTTGTCTAGCCCAACTCTACTGCTTTCAGTTACCTTGGGCACACAAAGATAACACTCCTCCTCCAGTTCTAGCTAAGGTGACCCCTGAAATGCTTATGTGGTTTCCAAACCCAACCGTCCAGAGAGCAAACTTTAACAAACGTATGTTAGGAGGACTTACCAACAAACTCGGCATTGTTTCAAACCTTGGGCTACATGCTTTATTAATGAAATGTATAAATATCATGGGCCCCAACAACTGTGCCTACCATTAATGCAATTAATTTACCACAAGTCTGCAGATGACCTGGTGAGCATTTGGAATTAAACTACATTTTTAGCTGCTAGATAGAATTCAGAGAGGCTCTGCCATATATAGCTGTGGCTTTTAAGAGTTATAAGTTGAAGTCTAGGAATTATGATAAATGAAAGCCTTGTTTGTTGCTTTTAATAAGCTGTTCTAATGGGATGCTCTTCAGAGGTTTGCAATTAAAGACTGAAATACTTGAGGGTGCCTGGGAAGATTTTTCTAATCCTTCATGCAGCCTTGAGGGATGGCAATGATTGCTTCCAGCATCTCCAGGTCAGGAGGCCAGCACTACACCTGGCAATTTGCGAGTCAACATGCTTGCTTTAAACATCAGAGAAGCAGCATTACACACTGTGAGCTGCTAGGAATATATTCCCATTTTGTCCAGAAGTATATGAATGTTTAAGGAGTCACCTGCTCTTCCTGCTGAGCTATCCTAGTTCACATGTTAAAGCACGTCTTTGCACTGTTCAAGAATGCAGAAGCCCAAGCAGATGATATCTATGTAATCACTATGGGAAGGAAAGCAACGTCTTCAGGGAAAGGAGCTGGACTTGGAAAGACCTCTGGCATTATACTTTTCTATAAGATGTAAAAGACGTGAAAAAGTACAGATAACCTTTTTTTCTAGGTAAGAGGCCAAGTGCTGCAACATGGTGAACCCCCAGGAGAGGTCATGCTTCTGATTTCTAGCATTCAAAGCAAGGTGAAACATCCACATATTCAGAAGTGCAGAAGGACAAGAGTCTGACTTTCTTCTTCATCCTCTATCCACTTTACAGCCAAGACAAGACACTGTAAAACCCCACTTCTAAACACTACATCCACTTGGGGTGCTCAGCAGGAGCCTCGAGGTGCTACCACTTTCAGCTTGAAGGGCAGACCAGTTGCCTTCTCCAAGTGGAAACAGGACTTGCACAATGCCATCAAATACATCATTTGCATGAAGGTGAGAAGATTTTGTCACTTACTGCTGCACTACCCCACATTTTCCCTGCTCAGACAAAGTTTATGCCAGCCACTTATCTGTTCATGACAGTCCTTCTACGCCGTTCCCTTGGCTGCTGCCGGAGCAACTCAGAAATAATGCTTTCAAGCACAATGCCTCATGGGCTTGGAGCTTAATTACAGATTTGGTTAACTCTCACTTCCTGTCTGGACTGAAGTCATCTGAAGGCTGATTATCCTGGGTCCCTAAACCCGCCTCAAAACTGCGGAGTGTAGACTGGCTTGCAAAAGCCAAAAAGTGTTTAGAATAAAAGAGGAATAAGGTGTTTAAGTAGCCAAATTTGGCGAGCTGATCTCGGCAGGATGTTAGAGATGGGTACTACAGGCAGCAGATTTCCACACCAGTCCTAGGAAGGTATCACCCTGTGCAGAAGTGTGCACTGGAGCACTCTGCTTTCAGAGAATGGCATTGCACACCAGTGCTGTGAACGCTCCTCGCTGGGAAAATGTACCAGCAAAGAGGCTGTTAACGTGATGGAGGTAGTAAAAACCTTGACCCAAACAGAAGCAGGCCCAGACCCTGCCTGCTCTTGGTGGATGGGAATTTTGACTTGGCAAAGCAATAGCTTCCTCAACAAAATCCTTCCTCTTGTCAGGTGAATTGTGGGGAATATTTGGCAGCAGGCAGCATCATAAAGTGGCTATAAATCACGAGACAATGTCCTGCAGGAAGAAGGAAGAGCAGGCAAGAAATGTAGAGATAAAAATCCTTTAAAAAGTCCCAACTAACAAAAATTGTGACTCATGCTGGAAAAATTCTCTATGAAAAACATTATCTATAGACTGTCTCCTGTTTCCTATGGAAATATTAAAAAAGCAAACTATTTTAAGCCCTGACACAACTTGAAAAATAGGATGGGGGGAGGTTGTGGCAAAATTAATCCATTTTTACCTTCCACATCACAGAAGGTTGTAAACATTGCCCCAGCACCTAGGATATACATCACAATCTTTCACTCTCTCTATTCCCTGAAAGTCACTTTTTAACAAGATGCACATATTTGTGTCCCAAAAGTAGCCCTCTGCTACCACAGGCACTAATATTTAAAAGTCTAAATCAGCTAAGGTCAAGGATGGATACTCTGGTGCAGAAGCCCCTAATTGCCAATACCCAGTTGGCAAGATTTGACTTTGCTTTGTCTTTCAAAGGCTAGTTCCTTGCCAGAAAAAGACTTTCTATATATGCATGACACCATGAGAAGGGCAGTTCTTGTTGCTTCAAAATTATTTTTTTCTCAAGTTCTATGAAAAGCTCCCTCTGGTTCTCTGGAAGATCACTTGAGAAGAAAAGGTCATCCATAATGGGTAGCTGACTATAAATGCAGATGCACAGTACACTTCTTAGCTATTTTGAGCAGCTTTTGCAAACATGCACAGCATTGACCTAATACCATTCCCACTCTACTCCATAAAAGCCCATGCTTTTGTTTAGTGATACAAAGTTCAAAAGCCTGGGGGACTGGAGGGACCAGCGGACTCTTAACACTCACCCTAAGGCCCTGTCAGTTTTGCAAACAGGACTTGGTTTGAAGGACAAAAGAGGGGGAACTGCTCTGGAGCAGTCAGTCTCCTTCCCACAGTGCTGAAAACCTGGGTTTGTAGGGAGAAAGAGACCAATGGCACACAACAACAACTGAGGCACCTTATTGCTCCTGCGAGATGGAGCACAAAGATCTTTGTGACTGGATTGTCCAACACAGATTGTAAAATAAAAGTCAGTAACAATTTTAGATTAATATATATTTCAATAAGGAACAATAATGGCAACCGACATCTAATTCAAGCAAAATTTATAGCCTTGCTCTATCTGTAAAATGCACTGAGCTTTTGAGAACACATAATCCTAACAAAACAAAGATAGTAACAACTCCATGTTCTTGAATTCAATACTTGTAGCTGGTTTAATAATAGATTTTCAATCCACTTCTCTTTTTTTGCTGAGACAACTACAGTCTGATTTAGTGAATCTCTTTGATTTGTAATCCCGATTGTTACATTATTAATATGCCCTTGATGTAAGGAGCAGGATAACTTAAAAAAGTGATCAGCTATTTTGCTTGGCATTTATGACCTTGGTCAGAGGACATGTTATTTACAGGAAGAGTTTTTGGGAGCATCTGCAAGTAAATCAGCTCTGAAATGCAGCTTAATTGTTTAGGGCAAAGTACATTTAGTTTCAAATTCCCAGGAACCCCCAGCTTCAGACACAAAGTGCATTTCCACAGATGGACGCTGGCATGTGGAAATGCCACCGTGACTACTGTTCAACTGACCTTTGGTTTAGGGCCAGCTGCCAATGGGAAATGCCAAGCTGTTACTTACATCCATTCAGAAGTGAGAAAACTGCAGATACTTGAAAGTAATAAAAGGGGAAGAGCTGTGGTTCTGCCTTCGGGAACCTAGCAGAAAATAAAAAGCCTGAGACCCCAGAAAACTCCCAAGTCCTATAACTGGAGAGTACTTTCAGAGCTGCCAAGAGCAGGATGACATCCACTTTGCACCGCAGAACTGCTCTCAAGCCTCTGCTCACTGCAGCGTAGGACTTGGGAGAATAAGTGCAAAAAGATGTCATACAGCATCCTAGGGAGGAATACCCTAATACTGAGGTGCCCAGGGCCTCCCAGGGAGCCTGGGAGAAGCATGAAGTCAGCAAAGAGTAGCCTATTTGCAGGAGCTGGCCAAGTTACATCCTCTGCTACAGAGGAAGAGGGTTTTTCTCCTTAGCTCTGCTGCTGAGCAGTAGCTGGTCTCTTACACCGCAAGAAAAGACAGAGCCTGGGCTTTGCTTGGTGTGGCAAGCAGTGATGATTCCACCTGGAGTTTAAAATGGTTGTTTTTCTAAAAGCAAGTACGGGAAAGAATTAGGAAAGAAAATTTACCTCCCTGGAACGAGGTACTGGAGTAACATAACCACTCCAGAGATATAGGAAAGCATCTTCCAGAAACAGGTTAACAGATTCAGAAAGGGATTATCCCATGACTTGGAATCCATTTATTGTCCCTGCAGTGTCACAGCAGGAGAGTCACTCCACAAATTGTCTTGAATCCATAACCAAGGCAAAGCAGCATGAGTGATACATCTCAGTGGCATCTCTGCTTCTTCCAAACCGGAGCAATTTCTTTGTTTTGCTTTGTTTAATTTCAAATTGTCTGTCATCTTTCTGAGTTTCTGGGGTTTATTTTTCTGTTCTCACAAGTCACTCCACGTACTAGACGGGCTTTAAAATTCACAGAAACTCAAAACTGGCTGAAAAGCTCTGTGGTTTTGAAGCCAGTTTTCTAATGGACCAAACCTGGCTGCTGGAGGCTTCTCCACCACCTCCAGCTGAGGGACTGTGCTCGTCTCAGTTTAGGGGAAGGGTTCAAAAGATAAAAATGGACCAAGAGCTCAGCTCCCTGTGTCTGCCCCTTTCCACACATACAGTGTGGCACCATGGGGAAGCTCCTGGAAACCTGCAGCTGCCCTGGGGTCCATGGAGGAAGGTGTGAGTACAAGGGAGAAGGATTAAGGCTGCAGCAGAGGTGGTGATAGAACTCTAGCCAAAGGAGACAAAAGATAAAGAGCTAAGAGGAAAAACATCCTGGAAAGCCCATTAGACAAAAGGACAGAAAGACATAATTAACAAGTACTGCTGACAAACGGCTCAGGATTTGCAACCACTTGCTTGGACCAGAGAGGGTAGCAGTAAAAAGGAGACCTACAAGGGTACACACTCCCCAGAGGAGTCCTGAGTGCTTGCCAGACTGTGGGAAGAGCAAGAGTTACTGGTAGCCGCACAGTAGCGATCCCCATGGCCACAGAGGGGATCCTCCACCTGTGATTCACTCCCCAGACTCCTCCCTCCAGAGTTGCCAGCTTACATCCATAGCTTCCCTATGGTCCCACATGCAGTCTCCTGTTTGCACTGATACAAGCACACATCCAGGCTGAGGGAAGCCAAAGTTTACATTCACCTGCTCTGTTTGAGGAGGAATTTGAATCAAAACCTCTGCCTACTGTGTTCAGAGCCAAGTCTTTTGACTACAGCTTTCTGGTAGGGTCTGGTGTGAATTGCCTTTAGCCATTCACCCTCTCTCAACTCCTCTCTGCTGCTGCATGCTTCTCATGCAGACAGTAGCATTTACTTTTCCATTTTTAAGCCCAACAAGTCACTCAAAGCAGATGACAGGAGCTCTATCGGCTGAGCTGGAAGAGACTGTCAGTCTCTGACCTTGAGTGGAGATGAGTCTGGCACCACACTTACCTTTCAAGACAGGAAATAACTGTGTTTGTGTCCTTCCATGGATGCCTTATGCCTGGGGACCCAGCTGCTCAGCCTGGCTGGATTTCACTGCTCTGCATTCTCAGACTGATAGCCTACCTCCTCTGGTAAATAAGACCCTTGACCAACATACTCAGTGCAGTTCCTAAGCAGGTATCTGTAACACCTCTTAACTCTTAAAATATCCTGTAATTTACAGCCACCTTGCTAGACCTGAGCTTAAGACAGACCTGTATCATGAAAGCAACAGTGGGCTGATTGGTACTTTGGAAGCATAAATGTTTACTTTGCACTGAAAACAAATTCAGCCTTATCAGGAGATGCACTTCACAATGCTTTGCATGAAGGACATTGCATTGTTTGACTACTGCCACAAAAAAATGTACTAATATACATGTAGAATACAAAAAAAATGTCTTGCATGCTGGCTGCCACGCAAATTTGGTGTTGCATTACAAACCGATCCTGATACAAGCCAGATTTTGCCCCAGTACCACAATCTCTTGTTCACCAACAAATTCCATCAACTTCCATTTGAGTTGTGAAAGATAGTATAGCCCAGGCTTTCATCACTTGCCTATGTTTAAGCACATGAGAAGTCAGTGAGATTGTCTGATGGTTTGAAGCTGAGTGTCTCCCTTCGGGAGAGGAGTTCTCTGTATAATTTACTAACACTTGGGGAACACATCAGTAACCTACACATGAAAAATGAAATCCAGATCTGACCAAAACGTGAGGTATTTGGACATTATGGTGGGTTTCTTTCCATTTTCTTTGCAAGTGTTTTCTTGAAGTCGAGTTTTCTCTGTGAGCAAAGTCCATTGCAAGCTCTGAATGCAAACATATGGGGTTGAGGATATTTTACCTGTAATATGTTCTGCTTATTTTTAAAGGAATGTGAAAACACTCTTGTGATAATCGAGTCAAATAATCAGGGCCAGTCTATACACAGATGACAATCATTGGGAAGTGAACTACATCTGTGAGTGAGCCTTTGCCATTCCTACTTGTCCAAACAGATCAATCAGCCCACCCTTGTGCTATTTTACAGTGCTACTGCTTGAAAGCTTCATTCACATGCTGCTTTTGCCTAAATTGCACTAATCAGCTGAACAGATAAAAGTTATTACAAAAGTTGGAGAAGTATAAATACACAGCTTCTTCTCTTACCTTCCACTGAGAAGGAAACCGATAACCACAGCCAGCAGAATGACTCCCACTGTTACAGACACAACAATTATAGGAATCTGGCTCTGGTCACTGGATGCAGCTACTGCTGAGATGAGAAACAGAAAATGGAGATTAAGGTTAAAATGACAGTCAGCTCTCATACGAGTCTTTCTAGTGAGGCTGTCAGTGAGGTTTCAAGTCTTACCAGTTCGTTTCTTCTTCTATGGTTTGTGTTTTCTCCCTTTGCTGTCTGTTTCTAGTTTGGAAAGGATATGAGCGGAAAGAAAACAAACCCACATGCAACACTAAGCCAAAAATTCAACAAGATTGTATCTCATTGCTGAATTCAGAAACCAAATTGTTGCAAAATGCAGCCCTTGAGTTTGTGAACTCAAGTTTTTCTCCCTGAGTTAGCTGCATTAGAAATCATAGAGATAAAAGATGAAAACCCAACAGGCTCTCATTTGCAGAGAGAACATTTATGGAATGTTATTATTAAGAGACATGAGCAAGATCTCCAAGATAAAAAGACTACCTGCACTTCAAGAAGCTGTAAACAATTATAAACTAACTCCTTGTGGCATCTATATCACATGGCCAGAAGGTGCCCTCTGTAAAACAGGAATTTGCCAAGATACATACACTGGCTGGTCTTTTCATCAGCCAAAGGAAGTAAAACTCTTCCAGCCCATGCCTTGTAAAGAGCCCTTCTACCAAAAGGCAGGAGACAAATCCTGTGATAAAGATGCCAGCAGAAAGGTCAAGAAAGCCGTTTAAGAACTGAGTTTTGACAGTTAAGTAAGAGCAGGTGAGCAAGCTCCTGTAACCTGTAAAATGTAAATGCTAATACCCCTTGTATCTTGATTATCTGCCCTACACTGCAAGGGGAAGGAGCCTGTCTCTCCCCAGGGGTTTGCATATGGGGTTCCCCAAGTAGAAACCAAAGCCTCCTCACCTTGTCCTCTTTGCTGCCAGCTTATTTAGTGGTGTATATTTAACCACCCCAGGGCACAAATCTAGTGTTCTCCCTGCAAAACCAGGTCCCTGGTGCAGGCACTGCAGCTCTGCAGGGAGAAAACTCATTATAGCTCCTACCCTTGTGCCAGCCTGCAATGAAGCTTCATCCACTCTGGGGAGCAGCAGGAATCAATTGCATACTGAAGAAGCCTTTAACTAAATGATTGAACTAGAAAAGGATCCCTAACGCAGCATTAATGTTATGGAGGCTATAAAATAACTGAATATAGCCCCATATTAATTGTTAAAAGAAAAGAAAGACGAAAAGGTATGTCATTAAACATTGATCTGCAATGGGCCTCAAGTAGTTCTTCATATGGGAGCTCTTCAATGCTTAACTACGAGTGGGGTGGACCTGCTACAGCAATGTAAATG
Source organism: Neopelma chrysocephalum (assembly GCF_003984885.1). Taxonomy (NCBI): domain Eukaryota; kingdom Metazoa; phylum Chordata; class Aves; order Passeriformes; family Pipridae; genus Neopelma; species Neopelma chrysocephalum. The sequence goes on from NW_020897701.1 coordinate 3,315,059, forward strand.
ATTTCAGAAGGATGGGTCCTGATACATTAAATATTTAATGTTAACTGCTCCAAAACCCTGCCATCATCTGGAGATTTTATTAGCTTCACAAACTTATGGGGGCTCCTGAAGATGATGTTTCATTGCTTTCTTGACAAAATAATTAAAAACATTTAAAGGAGAATATTAAGCAGTAACTTTTTGCACAGCTCAAGGGATGGGGGAATCAAATAAATCCTGCTGTGATCTATGGCAGCTGGAAAGCCTTAATCCAAAGTCCCAAGTTGGGACCTTGCTGCTATTCAAAGTCAGGGACACATACACACCTTCATTACCCCTTCTCAACTTGGTGACGTGTTCCTAGTCCTACCCAGCAGACCAGCTGGATTAGCTCACCGATTCAGTCTAAACCCAGCTTTTGCTAAGGTTAGTTTTATTGAGGCTAGACAAGCTCAGTGGCATTTGGAAAGGAGGACAGTAACAAGTGGATGTATCCAGCAACAGCTTCCACTTAAATAAAAAATTTTCACTGAAAAATGCAGCCCTGGCTGCCTCATGGTGCTTTGCAGAATTGCACATGCAGGCAGCAGAAAGTAAAAATTCCCAAAGTTTGGAAGAAGGGAAAAGTCCAAAGCAGGCTATACCTTCCCCTGGACTGCATTTCTCAGGCTGTTGTTGTATACTTCCTCCAAGTGTATTAAAGATAACTACAGAAATCTTGCAAACTGGAAACAAAACCTGTTGTTCAGTCCAAATTATTTGGAGACTGTTTTTGATTCTCAGAACAGTCACTGACAGGTTTTCATCTGTGCTTAAATCAAAATAATTTGCTTTGGCTCTAACGTGAAGTTCAGATCTGAACTCTGAAGTAGCAGTGAGACTTGGATCTGTGCTTGTTTTCAGATTCTTCAGGACATGCAGGAAATCAGTGAGAGTCTGGTCACTCCTGACACTAATACTGACTTTATATAGGGCCTTGGGAAAAAAAAATCTTTTTATAAGGTTTTAAATGTCAAACAGAGATGTATTTTGTAAGATACTGAGGCTAACATTGTATTTAAATTCTAGCAAGAGTTTAAACATCTTGTTAAGTCTGGTCTCAGCCAGAGTTTGAGTCCAAGAGAAGAACAGTTCCCAGCTCCCAAACTTGGGACCATTCAGTAGGTATTCCTCTGACTACATCAGCAGCTCCTAGGTATCAGAGAAGTACCTATTTCTCTGCCTTTAAAATGCTAAAAGGACTAGGGTGCAGGTGCAACAAAATGACTCAAGACATTTCTAGTGTTTAAAGATATTTCCACATGATGTCCTCAAAAAAACCTGATGAACACATGACGGGCTTTATGGAAGTGCCACTATTTTGAGACCAGGACTGTAGGTACTAGATCAAATGTGCATATATTTCATGTATTACTCCTTAATAGCCTGGAACACTATTACTCAAATGACTTTAAACTAGAAACTTTCCAACTGAGAGCAAAACTATATATAATAATTTTTGACATAACATGATTTAGTTGCTACTTGTAGGGCACGATTAATGGTTAATACAATGAGATATACATTAAATAGACCATTCTTATTGCATTAATGTTTGCATCGTGATGCAATTTCCATATTATTAGCTCAATCACTGGCTCCACAGCTACATCTGCACATGTATAATGATTTGTTTAAAATCTATTACAGCTTCAATGGTAGCATGAATTGAAGAGACAACTTGGCATCTTCTTCTCAAAGATGATGAATTTTAAATGAACTGGACTAACAGTAATCAAAGTATTGATGAATTTAAATTTCCAAGGAAAACACAGAAAATAGTTTCTTTTCCACAGGAATGAATGGAGTATTTCCACCACAAAATTTCTCTCCCGTGCAAAATGTATAAAAAATTAATAAATGACAGCTGTACAAACTAAAAGTGGTACTTTCTGGTGGAGAAAATTATATTTGACACCTCAGCAAAAATGTTGTATTTGGGACAAAAAGAATTTCCCCACAGCTGTGCCTGAACACAGAAGAAAGAGCAGCTGAGCCTCTGCGTGCCTCAGGAATTCACTCTGCCACAGAATCTGTTCCAGAATCCAGACCTGGATAATCAGATTCAGTAAAAAAAAAAATATAGAAAATTTCAAACCCCACAAATCTATACCAGATCAAGCAGAAGTCCTGCACATGCAGTGCACATTTTTTTCCATTTCTGATCACTAGTCAAACTCCTTTCCTTGAGGCTGTGGCATTGGCAGCCAACAGAAACTATCTTTTAACTTGACAGGAACTTGCACCAAAAGATACTAATGCTTGTTAAACTCCTCCCCTTGCAGAGAGGCACTATTTCAGGTTTTTTCCCCCAAATACAGATATTTAAGAGAGCTCAGCATCCTCTGCAGAATACCATTAAGAGGCGTGGAGGAACAGATCTTAGCCCCTCTGTCCCTCCTGAGAGAAGAGCCCTTATCCTCTCTTGCATCAGCTCCCATAAATACAGGAGATTTCTAAGCAGGGAAAGCCTGAAGACCTCCTGCTCATGATGTGGGCTGAGGAGGCAAAGGACAGATATGTTCAGTGCACAGTCATGATGTGCCTGATGTTTCCAAAGTCAGGGGATGAAGCCAGTAAAAGGAAGAGCTCTCTGCAAAGATATCGATCCCCTGACTCGTTTCTGGTAACTGTTCCAGGACATGGGCCGACAGTAATTAAAAAGACTTACACACTGGGCTGGTTTCAAACTCAAATCTTCGGCTGAAGCCACCATAGCCGGCAGCCGTCCGGGCTCGGATCTGGAAGACGTACGCTGAACCCGGTTTCAAGCCATCTGCCGTAATTGTTGTCTCTTTGGATTTGATGATGGTGTAGCTCGTCTCCTGGTCCTTTTCCCAACACCCCCCCAAAAACCACAAAGTTCAAACACATAAATAATGGCTCTCAGAGAAGACAGATTCTTAACAACCCCCAGAGCAATGTTATAAAGGGTGACCGAAGCACGCATTTTTGAGGATTTTTCCTCGAAACCCCCTCTCTGAAGGTCCCTTCTGCAGTACAAAATATGAGTTCTCATTTTCAATTTATAATCAATGATTCTAGGAGGCATGCAACTGGCATCTGTAGTAGAAGCAGTTTTCCATCACTCAGGATGCACATGGCCTGGGGCAATGGCAAGGTTTATTATACAAAGATCAATCCCAAGGCACAGGGAAGATAAAAAAAGCCCCATCGCCTTAGAAAGGGATTTTAAATTTATACCAACACAGCTTTCCAGTAATGTATCCAGGCCTAAATAATAAATAATATATTATACATTGTACAACTTTATGCTGGCATTTCTAGAGCCAAGAATTAGACCTTGGGAAGGGAGTAATAAACCAAAACTCCAGGAAAATACCTAATTTTTGCATTGTTCTTCTGCAGCAATGAACTAGAAGAAAAACTGCTGAAATAAATCTTCATCTACATCAGTTTCTAATATGAAACAATTTCAGTTCTTTGATTAAAATTTTGCTCAAATGCTTGGTAATTACTCTTAGAATTATTTACTGTAACACATAATCTAGACAAGAGCTCATAAATTAAGGTCTACAAATTTGGAAACTGCTTTTTATTCACCATATCCTCTCATATCCAAATTATTTTGAGTTAAATTGGAGCTCTTAGTAATTCCCTACCAAGATTTCTGCATAGCTCTTAGGATCTGAACTGATTTTTTTTTTTTTTTCTTAATTTAATGGCCAACTTCCCATAGACAGTACTATGCTTGGCTAAGATGCTGGGAATCTCCAAATGTAAGATTACAGAACTTCTCATTTGAAAGCTGTTTTGGAGAAATGTGTACACACACACACACACACAAACACATATATATATGTGCCTTTTTTATCATATTAAAGAGTGATTCCTCTTACAGGACCGTGATCTGACAAAACTCAAACATTTAATATAGACAATTCTTGTCCCTTGGAAATTAATGCTGTGAATTTACCCTTATGAAGGGCTGAAAATCCAGAAAATAAAAATTATAGTAGCAACAAACAAAAAGGATTAAGGACAAAATCCCCAATCTAACTCAATGACTGGTTAAAAAGCAATAAGTCACATCTTTGCTTGTACGTCAGCCAGTTAGGTTTTCAATATACTGTTGGCTTCTGCAAACACTTAAACTCTTGCACTTTTCTATGGAAAATAATAAGCTTCACTATCAACCTGAATGAAATAAATCAAGACAGCATAAAGTTGGATTGGCTGGATCTACATCCCCATGAAGGAATTGCACTTCAAGAACTACTTAGTGAAGCTATTTGAGACTAGTTCTGGACCACAAATACAACATTTTTAGGGCCCCCATCCTGCCAATTTTTTGGAAAACAAACTAAGTAAAATGAAGGAATATATGGATTTTTTGGCTTTAATTATTTGCTCATTATCAAGGTTTCTAGAAGCTAATCTTCCCAAGCCACTCCATGGTAAGAACTCAATGTGCCACAACAGTCATTCAAACAAGGTAATAAAATAATTAGTAATGGATTCTTTCCAGCAACAGAATAACCTGATTCCTGCTTTGTGCTTTAATCTTGAAAACCTCAGCCCTATTTAAGTCACTCACACATCTAGTGCCCATTCACAAGCTCCCTCATCTGCGAAAATAATGTTGATTTTATCTTGATGGAGATTTATGAAATTCTTTTCCCTCTTTGCATGGACTGCTTGAGCAGGTCCCTCCCATGGTCAGAGAAAGAAGAGAGAAGGAATAAGGACTTAGTACTGGTTCATGTTCAGTGATTTCAGCTGGGTCATAGACAGAGCTAATGAAATATCTTCCTTAAAACAGAAATTCAACCCCCCCAAAAAGTGAATTGTGACTCAATTTCACTATTTTTTTCTTGTTTTCATGTAGAAAACCTGGGTGTTTCAGAAGAAAAAAGAACACCTTACCATTCCAGCTATGGCGAAAAACTGCTGTTTGGTCAACTCCTGCAAACCTGATTCAAGGAAATCTAAGATTTCCAAAGATTTAAGGCTGTATCACTCAAAATATACTATTCTGATAAAGGGCATTTGTAACCTATTTAATTTAAACTACATTAATTTTTTCAGGAAGAGTACAAGTTGATATTGGAAATGAAGACTAGGACAGGCAAGTTTTTGGGGAGAGTGCTTCCCATTAGATTGAGAACAAGAGCTGGAAAACCCAGGCAAGCTTTTAAGCCAGGATTCACTTCTTCATATCAGAGCATATACTATCTCTTCACAAAACCTTTCTTCTCTCCTTACACCGTGGATGAAAAATCAAGTGAGAAATTGAAATACCTAAGGCGAGGGATTGTCTGATGTTTCTGGGAGGAGACAGATGCTCAATCCCCAACCCCTCCTGTTTTTAACAAATGAGCAGGCTCTATCTTAATGTGATAAGGCCACAGAGGAATCTGACACGCATATTTAATGTATTTGTTCAAGAGAAGTGGCACACTAATGGAAAGCAACACCCCATTTCAAGTCTTCCTAATCATTTACTGCAAAATCAATCTGACATTGATTTATGCATAAAATCACTCCATTCCCTTCCATGACTCAAGTAATTACAACTAAAAGAAGAAAACAGTAAAGAGAAGGTACTTGGGATGCTCAGCAATCAGTCCATCACACCTTTTCAAAATATTTGATTTCGTATTCCAGGATGATGCCATTGGGTCGATCTGGCTCCTGCCAGGAAAGGGAGATGCTATTTTTAGTTATCTTCCCTTTTTTCACACTACTGACTGGAGAAGGTGCTGCAAGACAGGAGAAAAACAGAACAGACAAAAACCATTGTTAGCAAGATGGTCTGCCCTGGCCAAAGTCAAACTCATCAGTGCATCCTCAAACACAAGGTAATCCTTAGGTACTGCAGATCAACAGGGTCTGTTTTTACCTTGGTGGTATTTGCCTGTCTTTAACAACTGGACTTGCACAGATTTTCAGCAGCTGACCAGCATCACCAGTCCGAGCAAAGGAACAACACGAACTACTGTCAGCAGCTTATACATCGACCCTGTCTTTTCAAGCACTTTTCAAACACATCAACTCCACACCTTCCCTTTTCAAACACGTCAATCACTTACATTATCAGGATTACATATTGATTATGTTTTACTTTCTTCTGTCCGCTTTCAAGTTATATATTCTTCAGAAGATCTTAGATTACATGTGCTTCTTTTTTTTTTTTGGATTGCAAGTAGTTTAAGACTAGGCATCTTTTAGCCCCCTCCTTCCAGAAGCAAGGAATATTATGACCTTTATAATTCAATTGCTCTCCATAAATATCACTGGGGTGTTACAGTTCACATAGTGATGCTAATTCCTTGCAAATGGCAAAAGATTTTAATGGCAATCACAGTTCGGAAGTTCGTGGTGTGCTTGGGAAAGCCACAGCATGAAAGCAGCTATACCAGCTCTGCTTATTATTTTAAGATGCAGCTCTGAAAGGTTATCTGCCCTTTGCAGCACACATGTGCATCAGAAACAGGCTTGATCCTTTGTATTCAGTTCAATGTCTGCAGAGACTTCTTAAGTTGTGGTTGCTACCACCCTGCCAGCTCTCCAGCAAAAGTTGCTATGGGCAATGCAACCTTAACACTCCAGGTATTTCATGCCAGAGATTAGGAAACAACACTGAGTGAAAAGAAAAGGGGACAAGCAAAATTCAGTCTCTCATTTTCAGGGCCAAGAGCAGCTTCTCCAGAGATAAAAACAGCCCACGCCTGGCTGAGGGGCTTTGACTCACCCTTCACATGGGCCAGTTCCTGGCAAAGATGACAGGAGGCTGAGGAGACCCATGGCAAAGATTTTTGTGGCCATATGAGGAATGAAGTACAAAGAGCAGTAGCAAATGACCACATTTTATCTTTCAAAATGTATTTGGAACTATATTAAAAAAAAATTTCTCCTATATGCAGGACTAGCTAATTATCTTAATACTAAAAAAAACCCCAATACATTAAGTAAAATAGAGACAACAAATAAATTAATTTTTCCAGGTCTGATTTTAAGCCAAAAAGTAAGGGAAGAGCTCCAGACAATTATTTCTGGACTGAAGGCTAGGAGCAAGACTTCTCTTAATGCAAATTCCTGCACTTCAGTCTTCCTTCAGGCCCAGTTTTTCTCACTCCTGTTTACTAATTCTTCCCCAGACTGGCTCTTGGAGGATCCTGAAAGGTGTTGGCCATTTCCGTATTGACTTCTGCTGGAGTGCTGGCATCAGGCTGCACAGACAACGTTTGCCTGTCAGTTGTGCATCCACCACTATGCTCGCAACTGCTCCACTGAGTGAGTAAAAACCACCTTGATTTGAATGATGATCATATTATTTATGCAGGCGCTGTACAGTGATCGTCAACAATTTTTCATCTGCAAAAGTCACCTTACCCCCAGCTGACATCCTCTACCAGTTTTTGGGCTACGTGAAGGCAAATAACAACCTAAGTACAAATGGCTAATCTGATATAGAACTTAATTAATCCAGGTGCCTAAATATGCATTGTGCATTCATGAGCACAACAAGCTGAGTTGTGCGTGTGAGATATGTGGTCCATGCACATGTGTATGGTCAGATGTATTAGCTCACAGAAGACATAACGAGTAGTAAGATCCATTAAAACTGTATGAAGTTCTCTTCTAATGCAAGGGAGCTACATGATTTTCAGAGGCACTGGAAAACCAGTCTCACTGTGTGGTGATGGTGCCAAATAACAGAAGATTCTACAGTCCTAGTTAAAGAGACAATACTGATCACTTACCATTAGCCACTTAGATGCTATATATAGGGGGTGGAGCAACCAAAGTACTCAGAAAAAGAGACCTATGCCCTCTGGGACTGTTCTCCAATGCCCCTAAATCCCTGCAACACCTATTCCATGCTTACAGAGCTGGCAGCAGAGGTCTGGTAGGACAGAGAAAGTCAGTGTTGAGCATTAAACCTTTTTAAACTATTAGTAAAAGCAAACTTGAGAAGTGTATGGACGGGAGACCTCAGCCTTCCCTGGTATTGAATGCCTCTCAGAAAGGTGAAAACCATCCAATTCCCAGGATCAAAACTGCCGGACCAGATAATGGACTTTTCTTCCACTCTACTGAGGTTTCCTGAAGTGTTTATAGGGTCGAAGCTTACAAGTGCTTTAAAACCAAGAAAACAATGCAAGTGATCCCAAACTCTGCTGCAAAATCTTTCCCTGGGAGGTTCAGGGCAGTTTAGCTCTCCTTCATGCGCACCAGCATAGTACAACACAAAATAGACCCCCAGCCACCCAAAAACACCAATCAAACTTCCCACACTCCTTTAACAGAGCATTCTCTTTAAAAAGTAGTTTGCACAAAGCTTGGCTAGCTAACAACATCATGGACTTAAATCTCCTGGTGTGCAAGTCTCTAATATGTTCAATTGTGGCTCTACAGAATGCTCTGCTCTACCGGGAAATGGAGGGAAGATAAGAAAATGAGTAACACAACTCTCAAAGTAAATTAGAAAAGGAGTAACCCTACCCTTTTTGAATCGCCTTCAAAAGAAGCGTTAAAGTGTAACCGTGAGATAAAGGCCAATTAAGTAAATTCAATAAATCCCAGCAGTGCTAGCATGATATAGCAACTACTCTGCATCCTGAATGCACAGAGATCACAATGCTGTGAAGTGAAGGAAGGAAGGTATAAGTATTTTAGCTTTCTTTGTCAAACAAAATGTAATCCAATCCAGGCAAGTGGACAAAGTCTGCAATCATTCCATCTTAAAAGCCTGCAACTGGATACTGTGCTATATGATCTCAGAGAAATAAAAGGATTACTTGAGACTTGCTTTTCAAAGGTCATTGAGTCTGCAAGGGCAGCATCCTCTTAACAGAAAGAAGTCAAGCCACAGAACCCTTCCATTTGAAGTACAACATTTCAAAAAATAAATTCACGTAAGAGTCAAGATACATAAAGCTATAATTTCTCATGTTTCTTATGTAAGCAGACAGAAGTCTTGTTCAAATTCCTGCCTTGACACTACAAAAGGTGAATGTACATCGTGAATTGTTGACGCTGCTTTACAAGTAATGTGCACATATGCATTAATTTCCCAGCCACACACTGAAGATCAAAGAGGGATATTATATCATTTATGTTTATGTTTGCTATTTATGAAAACGGCCATGCGTGTGATGAAAGCAAACAGAAGATGTAACAAGGTGTGAAATTGCTAATGTACATTTTTGCTTTCCTGAGACCAAAAATTAATCAGGAAGCAAAGAAAAGCACAGAAAACTGATTCTACCTTTTTGTTCTGTTTCTAACGTTTTCTAAGAAGAATAAGGATACATACCAAATAAATAAATTGAAGTTTCTGCATAAGATGCATCATTAGTCACATCCGAATAACTACAGGAGATTAGTTCATGAGGAACAGACATTTTAAGACATTGTTCCTCTGCAACTTTTAATAATGACATTAGAACTGAATTAGCCATCTAGGCACCAAGCTCCATATTTATAACATACCATGCTGTGTCCCACTAATGTCTAACACACAATAATGCTTAGTGGAATAAAATGCTAATTATATTTTAAGAGAAACTGATGTTACCAGGTGAATGACCACTGTACCAAGATAAAACAAATAATCCAGTTTCTACATTTCATGGTCTATCTAATGCTCTCTCCACCTGCTACTTTTGCCTTAGTATTTTTCACTCTGGCAAAACCAAAAGCTAACAGCTCCCCATCTCACTCAGCCCCACAGCCAGTGAAGTTCTCCACTTTTGATAAAAAAACCACAAACCCAAACAAACTAACTCCCTTCACCCTCAGTGCAAAAGACAAGCCATCAGCCCAAGACTTTTAATCAGCTTTAACTTCTGCCAGGACAGATCCCCACTCAGAGCAACTCAGAGTAGCCCACAAAGAGATGCTTATTTACATGGGCAAAGGGACTGGCACCTCTACTTCCTTTGGCCTTCTGAGTATTTGGGCTTCAGGCCCCTTTTCAAAGACAACTAAGGCATCAAAGAGGAAGATCCTACTGCTCCCATTTCTGCCCTGGCGACTCTTACAGACATCTATGACACAGATGTCTAGAGACATAAGCATCACTTTTTATAGACATCTATGCTATGGATTTTCATGTGTTTGCAATTTCTTTTACCATGAGTACATATATTCCTGTGTGAGCGAACGTCTGAGATCTACACATCAGACTTTTTAATAAACCTTGGGGCTCCTCCCTGCATGTGATGCCATGTTTCTTTTGCAGTCTGAATTTATGCCAGAAGATTTGAAAGTCCAATTCATGCTTTTGATTAAATCAATACTTTCACCTGTCATCATATAACCAAATAGTTATGTTATCATTAACACACTTAATAAAACCAGGTTTAATTGAAGCAAATGAAATCTGTATCAGAAGAGTAATTCTGGTTTCACTTCAAAAGCCTGGTATATTGCAATTTTTCACTCAGTTTCTAATTAATGAAATTGTTGACTTTTTTTATTTCTCAGGCCTTTGGCGACTTCAGAATTTGGAGCGAGACTTGCATTATTCACCAAGTCACACTAAAGGCATGTGAAATTGCAAGCAGCTTCAAGCAGTATGTTCATTTTAAACAAGATAGATGCATTAGTTAAAACAGAAACACTGTTTGGAGAAGGAAAAAAAGCTATTTTCTTTGCATTTCTCTATAGAAACTACAGACTTTTAGAAAAGCATCTGATAGTTCCCTTAAGGGTACTTTTACTGTGGATATTATACCTGGGTCAGAACTTAGCATTTGAGTCATAACTTTTTTGTGCTGCAATTGTTAATGTCCCAAAGTGTACCCAAAACTCTTTGAACCTTGAGAACAAGTAGCTGCAAACCGTGCCTGGCTAGTTAGGCAAAAAGGTTGGGCCACAATTTTTCAGGTGCTTGCCAATGTTTCTGATAACTAAGTCCAGGAAATGAAAGGTCCTTGTATTAAGTAGCATTAATTGATTTTTCAACTGTATCTGAGGTCTTTCATGGGATTTCAATCATGCACAGGTCCTAAACAGTGCAAGGAAGTGAATTTTAGCCTCATGATTAGATTAAATCCAAACACCTTGCCAGATAGGAGCCTAATCCTAAAATATGGTTCATATATGGAGATCATCTTCTCTTGAATGATTTTTCCATGTGTCTCTTGAGTAGACGGGGACTTTATGCTGGTCCTTTTCATACATCAAATATTAAAATGAGAACACAATCTTCAAATTTCTTTGGCAATGAATATATAATGTTTCTTCACATCTTTTACCTACCATGATGACCACCTGAAGTACCAGGTTTTAGATATATTTGCAGTCTCTGTTATCTACCACCATTTTGAATGCCTCTGAAACCTGAGATGCCCTGATGTGTACCTTGAAACAAAAGAGGTCAGAGGAGAGAGTAACCCATCTGAAGCACTGAGGGGCCCTGACAGAAGGCAGGGCCCCATTTTTCTATATGAATCCATGACTAACCCAAGGAACCAGTTCTATCTAACTTGAAAAGGGACAATCTTTCAGGTGGCTCCTACCCCAGTTCCTAAAAGATTCAACACGGCTCCTTGAGCTCAGCAACAGGACACGATGTCCAAGCCGGTCACAGCCAAGGTGCTCCCAAGACATTGCTGCTTCCCAGCTGGACAGAAGGTTGGATTCATGAAAAGTGAAACTCAAGTTGGTGTCTAATTCTCTTGAGAGTCTGTTCATTCTTTGACAAAGCTTTCCTCAGATAACTTCTCTCTAGGCTTCTAATCCTTGGACCTAAGATATTAGACAAGTATCTTTGCTAAGGGTAAAGAGAGCAGTGTAGACACTGTGGTTTTGTGGACACTACTAACCCAATACTTTTAGTTACCAGCAGCCCCACTACAGAGAAGTGCCCATGAGTTCAAAGACACAAACTAGAAAAAGACCCCTTCAATTCATATTTACATTAGAGAAAAAACAGAAATAATCTGCATGCAATTTGCATTAGCACAGGGATAATGGCTCATCTCTTACTTCTGATCTGTGTGACAGCTCAGGAGGTATGCCTGACTATGCATCAGTGCTGTCTAAGACTTCCAAGATTTATTGTGCCCCAATATCCTATTCTTGCAGTAATTCCACTGTGTTTGGGGGAAGGAGGGGTGTGTTCACACTAAATTCAAGTAATTCAAGGCCACCTTTTCTCTGAGTATCTCCTGGAGGAGGTTGCAAGAGAAACAGCACAGTGACGAGCTAACACTCCATGATATTTAGCTACCCCTGTAAAATGGTATTCAAAGAACAAATAGCAAGAGAGTGGCCTTACTGCATGTAAGTAAAAAATCGCTACTCAAATCCTTGTTGCAATACCTCGTGTTATAAAAATGTATCTATAAAATATCCTTTGTTTTTAAGACCAATTACTAATTATTGACACATAAATTATGAAAACAATAAAATGCACAGCTTTAAATGTTTGTATACAGTCTTTTCCATTCAATTAAAATACTGTGTTAATTGTAAGAAAGCAGGGCTCAACACATACTCCTCGAAGGACAGTGGATGAAGCCAAAGCAAGCTTTGCCATTCACAAAATATTCTGCCTGAACAAAATGTTGCTAAGACTCACTGAAGCACCCACTTTTGTGGAGGTAACACAGGAAGCTGCAGCAACATCTCACCTCTGGCACTCCTTTCTGTATGCCCTGTTGCTGACTGCATGAATGTTTCCAAAAAACACTTACAAAGCAAGCAAATAGTTTCTAAAAAATCTAGCGTAATGAAGTTACCCTGTGTCAAGGCTATCATATGTTACAATTGCAACAGGATTACAAGCAGAGCTTAAAGACATCGCAAAAGCTAGGGACAAAACTATAGAGCCTTTGGTGTAAGACTGCCTTGTCATTCCTCATGTGTGCACCACCCCATATACAACAGAGCTAGAATATTTATTGGAACATATCATATATTGCTGCCATCTCAAAAAAACGCATAATCTTTGGCAAGACTCTTAAAAACACATGGTTTCAAAAAAATAAATTGGATTCTTGCTATTTGCCTTCTGTTTACAGAGTTGTACAGACATGCTTTTGACTCCTGCCAATCACGGATGAGAGACTTAAAGAATGGAAGCTGCCTGCAGTTCACATGACTTGCAGGCATGAGGTTTGAGGAAAACATGATCAGATACCAAAAGAGAAAATTGCAGATATTAGGATCCCTCTCCCCTGACCAGCAATCTCAAAAGTTGTAAATGAGAATAATGGCATTAGCAGTAGTTTATCTCCAGATACTGTGAGCTAACTAGCACAGCCACTACTGGAAATGCCCACTACTGGGATGTAGAGAAATGTCCTGGTATTTCAGTTGTTGAGAAATCCTCTGTACTCTGTCATTTTTTTTTCCCTTTGTGATTTCTGAGAAGGCTTATCATAGAAAACTACAAAATATTGAGCCCACTCGTCTCAAGGGAGGGGAGGTATTACCTCCAGCTTGTTCATCAACAATTGCGTTCAATGCCTTATCAGGAACATTGGTGTATGAAAATTTTAAAGAAATTTTAAGAATTTTCTATATAATGATGGCTACAAAAGGCACCATGCTCTGTAACACCAATAGAGGTAGTTTTTTTCCCTTGGAGCCTGAAGGCTTGCAAACACTCATTCGTATTTTGCAGGGTCCAAAATCCCCTTCATAAAGCTACAGGCTGTTTGGAAAAAACAATTAAAAAAACTGGCCTGGCAAGACTGGCTCTGGGCATATCTCACTGTTTGGGAAATTTCTTTCCAATTGTCAGGCCTAACATATATTCATTTGTATTTACAGCAGCATCAGCCCTGAGTCCTGCACAGTCAGTTCCTATTAAGCTTCAATTGATGCTGATCCTCAGAAGGGAGAGGGAGACATTAGGGCATCACAAAGAAAAAAAGGCCTCCCTGATGTCCCAAGCAGGTGCTTGCCTCTAAGGCCAACACCTATTTGGGATGAAGAGTTGTTGGAACAAGGAAAAGAGGCATGAAGAAATATCTTGTTATAGGGTGCAGATCCACAGGGAATTCCAATACCTGATTTTGCTTTTCTAGGCCCTCTGGAAATCAAGATAGTAACTTTTTCTCAAAGCTGGGGAACAGTTTGTGGTTAAGACCAGAGCCAGATTCCTTCATGCCACAGAAATGCTGTAATTTCCCTATATTCCATTAGTGGTTTAGTTGTGAAGCCTAAGAATAAATACTATTGACTCACAACACTCTTATAAATTCACTCCTAGCAAGGTGATAAGGACTTTGGTTCTGATTCATCAAAGCACTTCAGGAAAATGCTTAATTTTAAGCGCATGAGTACTACCTCTGCTGTCAGCATTTGACTGGATCATAGCCATGGGGCTCAGCATTTTGCTGTAGAATTCTCATTATTGAGTACATTCATCAACTAGCCTCCAGCACACTTATCAGCACCTCTCCTATAATTCGCAAACTAATATTTTACTTGCATTTAAGCAAAAACTTCCTTTTAAAATCACATGCCAATAAGACAAACCAAAACCAAAACAAAGATATTGATAAAATGTGAAACGTGCATATCCCTGCTCCCTACCATAAGTCACCCTCTTAATTTCTAAATTGGCTTCTTTCTTCATACAATACTTGATGCATCCTTCTTCCAGCTGCTATCAAACTCTAAACCCAGCAAATTCATGGACTGTTTTTAAATTGCAGAGGAAATTTCCTTCTCTGCCAAGCCTGCCACTCTGTGTGATACAGTAATCAGTCTTGCTGATGAATTCTAATGTTAAAGCCAAATTACTAAATACTCTAGTGAAATCAGAGGCAGACAAATAAATTCCTGATGTTACCACTTGAAGAACAGCTACTGAAGAGGTTCAGCAGGTCAGAGGGAAGAACAGGCAAACTCCTTAACTCCCACTGTAGCTTGTTTTGGATTTCCTATGGTATTTGGCCCCTTCTGGTACCACTGTTCTTCTCACACCTCTCATTCAGAAATGGAAGCAAAGCATGAGCTCACCACCTTTGACAGGACCCTGAGCTGGCCATAGCTTTGCAGAACCACAGTCCAGACCTTTTCCATAAGTAAGTTCCCCAATGAAGACCAGAAGGCTTGAAATAAAATTCTTAAAAACAAATGAAAATATATCAAATAGGTAATATTGGAATAAAATCCTAGAACAGTAAAATCTCAAAATGACTAGAGTTGAAATGGAAAGGTTTATGTACCTGTGGTTATATGTACATGTAATCCATAAACCCACTCCTACTCTGTCCTTGGTTTTAGAATGACAGTGGCTTTTCTGGATCAAGGCAAACTTTGTCCAGGTTTTTACTGTTTTTAAGGGAAATGGCAGACAACTAGAGACAAAATCTAACAGATTTTCATCCTTGCTGCCAACTCAGGTATCCTTCCTAGTGTTTTGGCACTCAAGTTTGACCATGGGCACTGTTAGCCCTAAAATCTCATGTTCCAAGCACTGAGATGAAGCTAACCAGCAAAGTCAGCACAGATCAAAGTTTACTACAGGTGCTTGGGAAAACACCTCCTGATACTACCAAGGGAAATTTGTGCATTTTCAAGCTTCCTGAGGAGCAGCCTTTGCAGTGTGAAACATAGGAGCATGCAATGCCCTTTTGGAAGGAAGAAAGAAGAGCTGCAGCTTCACAGAATCGTAAAATGGTCTGTGTTGGAAGGGACCTTAAAGATCGTCTATTTCCAACCCCCCCTGCCATGGGCAAAGACACCTTCCACCGGACCAGGTTACTCAGAGCCTCATCCAGCCTGGCCCTGAACACTTCCAGGGATGAGGCAGCCACAATATCTCTGGGCAACCTGTTCCAGTGCTGCACCACCATCATCATAAAAAATTTCTTCCTTATATCTAGTGTGAATCTACCCTCTTTTCTTCTAAAGCTATTATCCCTTGTCCTATCCTTACAGACCTTCATATAAAGTCCCTCTCCAGCTTTCTGTAAGGCCCCTTTAGGTACTGGAAGGCTACCTTAAGGTCTCCCTGGAGCCTTCTCTTCCCCAGGCTGAACAATCCCAACTCTCTCAGCCTGTCCTCATAAGTGAGGTTCTCCAGCCCTCTAATCATCTTCATGGCCCTTCTTTAGAGTCTCTCTAACAGGTCCACGTCCTTATGTTGGGAGTACCAGAGCTGGATGCAGTGGTTCTTAATTCTCACAGTCCCTGCCTTTGCCTTCTGTGACTCGGGCAGTGACTGGAGCACTTGATGGTGAAGATCAAGGCAAAAAAGTAATTGAGTACCTCAGCCTTCTCTATGTCTCAGGTGACCAGGTCTCCTATTTCCTTCTGGAGAGGGTCCACATTTTCCCTAGTTTTCCTTTTATCACCAATGTACCTATACAAGCTTTTCTTGTTGCCCTTGATGTCCCTAGTCAGATTTAATTCTAATCTTATCTCTGGCTGCTCAGAAAATCTCTCTGTATTCCTCCCAGGCTACCTGTTCTTGCTTCCACCCTCTGTAGCCTTCCTTTTTGTGTTTGATTTTGTCCAAGATCTTCTTTTTTCATCTGTGCTTGGCATTTTTGCCTTGAATTTCACTTTTCTGGGATGCATTGTTTCTGAGCTGAGAGGAGGTGATCCTTGAATATTAACCAGCTTTCTTGGGTCTCTCTTCCCTTTGGAGGCTTCATGTCATAGTACTCTACCAAGAAGATCAGGAGAGCAGACTCTGGTCTCCTCAGAGAAGTCCAGGGTAGAGAGCTTGCTGTGCACCCTCCTTGCAGCCCTAAGGATCTTTAACTCCACCATTTCGTGGTCACTGCAGCCTGGGCTGCCCTTGAGCTTCACATTCCCCACCAGCCTCTCCTTGTTGGTGAGAACACGGCACAGCACCTCTCCTTGTTGGCTCCTCTGTCACCTGGAGAAGAGAGCTGTCATGAATACATTCCAGGAACCTCCTGGATTGCTTATGCCCTGCTGTGCTGTCCCTCCAACAGATATCAGGGTGGTTGAAGTCCCCCATGAAGACCAGAGCTTGTGAACATGAGGCATTTCCTATCTGTCTATTGAGGGCCTTATTCACCTGATCTTCCTGGCTGTGTGGCCTGTAGCAGATCCCTGCCATAAAGTCATCTGTCCTTGCTCTCCCTTTAATCCTGATTATAAGCTCTCGGTCAGCTCCTCTTTCATCCCCAGGCAGAGCTCCATGTATTCCAGCTGGCCACTGACATAGAGGGCAACACCCCCCATCTCATCTCCACTGCCTCTCCTTCCTAAAGAGCCTGTAGCCTTCCACTCCAACACTCCAGTCATAGAAGCCATCCCATCACATCTCTGTGATGCCAGTAAGGTCACAGGCATACACATCTCTAACTCCTCTTGTTCATTTCCCATACATGTGATTGCATAGAAGCATTTAAGCTGCGACATTGACAAAGCCGATTTACTGGCTGGAGTGGCTGGAATGCCTTTGTGCTGATCTTCAGGTGATCTCCTGCTGAGCTTTGATCCCTTTCCAGGTTCTGGGCATCTCTTGATGGCTCTGACATCAAACTGGTAGGAGTGGGATGAATTGAGATTCTTCTCCCTTTCAAGCCAGTGCAATGTGACCTCCCTGTGCACTCTCCTGCACAAACTCTCACACCATGCCCTGTTTGCCCACCCTGATTGCTCACAGTTCTCCCTGAGGCTGCTCTTTTTGGCAGTGGATACTCTTGGCCATGCCCAAGTGGGTCTTGGCACTCCTTTGGGGTTTCCCTGGCTAAGTAAACCCTTCTGTATCTCTTGTTTCCTGCTCTGCTATGGAATGCACCTTCTCTGGAGCTATTTGCCTTGCTAAGCCTTCAACCCATGGCTTCCTAGTAGGCAAAGTGATTTATGAGGTCCTTGGGGAGAAGGGCAGAGTGCTTGAGGGAGCTGGTGGCTCCACACTGTGCCCCATTTTGAATGTCAGGAAAAACACAGTGCATTTTGAGGGAATCCAAGAGGGAATTGAAGAAAAAGCACAAGTTGAGAAAGCTATGAACAGAGACTGTTCTGTCCTGGGGGAAAAGAGACTGAAAGAGAACATGAGTCTTCAAATAAGTAAAAGGCTGCTGTCTCTGGAGCAAGACAAGCACAGTATTAAACTTAGGTACAGCTTTCTGAGGACAAAAATAATGAAGCACTGGAAAAAAATCACCCAGTGAACCTCTGGCATCTCTGCCTAAGGAGGTTCTAAAGCAGGTTAGATGAGCACATCCTGAGATCCTTCCAGGCACAAGGCTCTACAAAGGTAGCTGGGTATCATAAGTTGAGTGATAAAAAGGATCTTGAAAGGCAGAGATCCAGGAGACATACATTTACTGCCATTTACCAGCTGGCATGTTTGTGCCAGGAGATGTTACAGAAAAATCTAAATTGTTCAAAGTGGTTGGTCACACAAAAGGATGGCGCTGGGATGAAAGCATAAGACCAGAAGAAATAACACTTTGCTTTCCATCTCTGCCAGACACTCCTAGCACCACCATAGGCAAGTCACTTCATTTTTCCCTACTGTTACCTGTGCAATGAAGATAATGGTAATTCCTTTATCTGTATAGATTTGAGGGGGAGGAACTAAGTACTCAGATGCTGCCAGCACAATCTTTGCTTTGGCCTGAAGGCACTGCTGTAAGGCAAATAAAGAAAAGAAGGAATACCTGCAAGCATTACTCCTGGCAGCTGGCTTCTTCTATTTAAATCACAAGCAACTTGTTGATATCACGCTGAGCTCAAACATGGAACAAAAACCCTATGTGAGTGACAAAAAGGAAAATTACAGGGAAATTTATGGCAAAGGCTTATTTTCATATTTTAATAACTCTCTCCAACTTATGTTTCCAAGTAGAAGCACTAGTTGTGTGTTTAAAGACAAGTGTTGGGCAAAATGGCTTTGCTGAGGCAAAACTGCAGAGATCACAACCGACCGAGCAACACAAAGCTCAGGACGAACATCAAATTTTTGAATAGGATAAATGCAGCTGCATATGAAAGCATGGCTTTTGACTCTCCCACCCTGCAGAGGCATCACTTTCCTGCAGGAAGCAAATACAGATTCTCTTCTGATGAAACACAGCAGGCTTTTTCAGTACAGTTAGTTTATGAAGTTGTTGAAAAGGATTTAGAGACAAACTCAAGAATGCATCAGAACATTTCTGACATGAAAACCCAATTGACAGACTGTGGAGACTCTCTAGTCCACTTTTTCCCTTTACTGTTGAAAGGATATGTCATAAACCCTTGCCTACTCAACTGGGTTACCACAGGCTCTGGAGGTCAGGCAAGAGGAAAACAGTCTGAGCATCTAAGGGTGGGATTGCCATTCAGAAGCTAAATGGTCCCAACAGAGATTTCAGGTGTTTCAAGTGGTAGCTGCACATGCAGTGCATAAATGCACGTCTTTAGCTTTTCCACACCATCAGAACTCTGGTCAAACAGGTTGCTTTATGCAACACTATGCTTAACACAATTGACACTGGTTGGTGGCTGGTCCTTCCACGATAATATTTTTCACTGTTTTGTGTGTATGACTAATAAAAAATTAGGCAAGATATATGCACATAGGATAGCAAAGTGGAAATTCTCTGCCCTTTTGGCTTTCATTTCTAGTAGATAGTGCCACTCTCTGAAGCACCAGGGAAAAAAGATGTGCCACAAATCCACATTTTAGATCCATCTACCTCCTGGCTGTGAAACAAAAGCTTCACTATTCCTAGATATGGCTAGGAAGAGGCTTACAGGACTCAAGCAACTTACTGCTTCAGAGTAAGCTTTTGTGCAGCTGCACTCTCAAATGCATCTTGAGGCTTTGGTGACATTGTCTCATTCAGCATTCCCATGACATTATAGAAAGATGGAGGCAAGACAAGTCTCACTGCATCCAGATTCCTCTTTTGGTTCACAACCACTGTAATAGGACTACAGATCTGGTTTTGGCAAGTTCTCCTTATACTGATGTGCTGCTTTAAAGGTAAACCAGCAGGGGAAAATGAACTCAACCCAAAAGAGAGATTTTAAGTCAGACAAACAATTGGTTTTAACCCACAAAATCCAAATGTATAACCCAGCACCCTGGGGCATGAACAGAGTGGTTTTAGTTGGGCCCCCTGAGTCCAGAGCAAAGGGAGAGGGGGAAAACCTGTTGGTGAGAGTGCTGCTGCAGTCTGGTCAAAAGTGGTGATTGCAGTCCGGTCGAGGGTGGTGGCTGCAGTCCAGCCGAGAGTGGTGGTCTCAGTCTGGTTGAGAGTGGTACTGCAGTCTGGCTGAGAGTGGTGGCTGAGAGTGGTGGTCTGGAGTTTAGTTGAGAGCGGTGATCTGCAGTCTTCCTCTGGATCCCACGAGTGGTTAAAAAAGTCCCAAGACTCCAAGATTATATATTCCCCAGTTCAGGCAGGAATGCTCAGTACCTCCCTCAGGGTGGGGGGTTCCTTAATGGGTGTGAGGACAAGAGCAACCTCCTATCTCACAGGCCTCTTAACACCTAGTTTATAGCCTGAGGAGTCAGGCTGCTCTGGGCAGAGGGTGTAAATGCTCTATTGATAACAGTTTCTGGGAAATGGCATGGAAGGTTATAGAACACATAGTTTTGGGTTACACCCATCCAGTGATGAACTGGTCCCAGTTGTTCTAACTAGGACAACTGATCATTCACTTCCTCTCAGTTTTGTAACTGCTAGAAGAGAAAAGGGGATTTCAACATCAGTCACTGTGGGTTCCTCCTTCATAGGAGTTTCTTGGCTCTCTTCTCCAACTTGGACCAGAGAATGACTGGGATAGACCTAAGGAAGTGCCCTAGTCCTTCCAACTCTCTCATCTTTCATCTTCATCTTTATTCAGTGTATGGACTAGACCACCAAAAACTTTAGTGAGGAATTAAAATACATATACACATCTTCATACATGCAATACATAAAACACTCCCCTGCTTGGTATCACCTTGTACATTTATGACTCTCCTTTCACTGACCTTCATGCTGCAAGTGCTCATTGTGCCTAGTGGCTGGCTGAAATTGTGCCTCGAAGATGTCTAAAAGTAGCCCAAACAAGGCAAATGACAGGATGGGGTGGCTACTAGAACTTACTAGGTGGCTTACTAGAGCACAAATACCAGGTGCTCACGGGCATTTGACAGTATTCTTCACAGGTGTGTGATGACATTAGCTCCCACTTGCTCTTGGAAAAAAACAGCTTACAGCACCATGGATAACTACCCTCCCAGTACAGATGGGAGTTCACTAAGGTATTCCTTCAGATGATGACTTGAGCCATCCACAATCAGACACATACAACAGTTTGCATCAGGCCAGGGCTCCAGCCACTTAGACTGAAGAGCCAACAATCAAACCGTATGTGTTCTCTGCTATTCTATTCCCCAGGACGTTGCCTATCAGGATGACTTTATCTCTTTAAATGTTCCCAGCATAAATGTGAGATGATAACAGTAAGCGGCATTAAAAACGTGAATGATGAATGCTATGCATCAGGCAGGATGATTAAATAACTACGTGTAGATTCAGGGGCATATTAGCTTCCTCGCCTTCTGACATGATAATTGATCATTCCTAATCTATGGCAGAAACAAAACAGAGATTACCTCCTCTCAAACAACTCAGCTTCTATTCTCCTCTTTTCATTCCCCCTGCCCCTCCTTATACAAGGGGAAAGCCCATTAACTAGCTCTGTTTTTAATTCAGTGGTATTGAAAATGGGATCCTAGCAATGCACGTAATTGATCCCATTTTCACGGGACTGCCTTCCAAGGAGCAGCAAAGGTGAAGCATTCACATTATCAAGGTCACTGCAGTGAATGCAAGAATAACAAAGACTTGGATTTGCATGAGGATTCAATTACAGTGATGTATACAAATGTTTCTAGACTGCTGCCCCCAAAATGAGAAGTACTGTAAGAAAGCTATACATAGTTAAGCAGAATTAAAAAGAACAATATTTAAAACTGTTTAGTTAAAACTCTTCACAAACACACTGGACTCAACCAGAATGTGTTTTATGTTCATTTAACTTGAATTTGCAAATTTATAGGCAGCAGGTAAACCAAGATAATTTTAAATCAATATACCTAGATTTTAAGGCCAGAAGAGATCATTTAGCCCTCCCACAAAACACCACTGACTTTTCATCTTCCTTTAAATCAATAACAATTCAATCCTGGGGGTAGATTACCAAACTTCACCACGTAGTGACTTGCTGCAATACTGCCCATCTTGCCACTTGGCTAAAAAAATAGAACATTTTAAGAGACAACTGAACTTTGTTCTAGAAATTAGTACTGAAGATAAAAAGTATATTAAAAAAAATCAATACAACAGTTACTTGCTAAGAACCTGAAAAACAAACCAGAAAAGGACACTTTAAAATATATCTATACACACATGAACACTTTAATGAGCCACCCCAAAAAAAAAAATCAAGAAAAGCCTTAAGTAAGGATGTATGCGTCAGGTCTACTTTTTAAAACTGAATATCTCTTGAAGACTGTCAGTGAATTTCCAAGCAATTTGGCAACACTTATCAGTCTACAAAAATTATAAAAACAGCCTGATTTTAAAAAGCCTGCAGATACTGAACTATCACATCTGATCAGTGGGAACTGTCCACATGGATTTTTATGCTGTATAGCACTACAGTACGCAGAATTCAGCTCCATGGATTACCCTCCCATAGGGCTGTTTCTACCAGTGAGGAATGCACTTGAGAAAGTGGAAATACTTTTTTCTCACTGTTATCATCCACTCCAACTGTTACATAGCTAAGAGAAGAGAAAAAAAAATCCCGTCCAGTATTACAGCTGCCAAGCAACTGCTTGCAGAGACGTATTACTTCATGTGGTATTCAATCACTTCATTTACTGTACTCCAACCAAAATTACTCAAGCCATTAATGCCTGTCTAACTTCTTGTGCATCACTCTGATAAGAACTTCACATTACTACCTTCTGTTGCCAAATGAAAGGAATGCTGACCACATAGGCACATCTTACCTCGCATCTCAAGAAAGACACTGCTATCAACCTTGCAGGGTTTCCAGTGGCTGCTTAGTCTTGTATCTGCTGCATAAATACAGACCACAAGCTTCCACTGGATCATTGGGATGCTGCTCATTTTAAAGCTGTTTGAACCAGCTGTGTTCTCCTTTGTTTATTCTGAGACTTTGGCCTTTGAAATCTGGATGTGACATTTAAAAGGGACAGTAAATGCCACATCCTCTCTTGACCATGAATCTTGTTTAACACAGCAGTATATTATAATCTCGGTGATCTAATTCTCAAGATCATCTCTTTACTGACAAGACCCAGGATGGCCACTATGATAAAGCTCTGGGAACTCGAAAAATATCTCAGTCAGTGACCCAATAATAAATCTGGTGTCCTCTGCTTCATCTTTTCCTCAGCAATAAGGCATGTCAAATCAGACCCTACAACTATATACTGAATGACCTGGGCAAAGGGATTTTCAGAATGTGAGGAAAAAAGCAGTTTTGCAAGACACTGCATAGTTCAAATAATGAAAAGAAAAATGATTCTGGTTCATGCACCAGAGTACTTAATCAGAAGTAGCTTCCATACAACTAAGACAATAATTCAATCCACTAAGGGAAGGCAAAACATAATATAACCCTCCAGGTACTCAATTAAACAAAGCAATGAATGAAACAAAAGGCCACTTGGACCTATGGTCAGCTGCAGATTAACACAGAAAAAATATACTCTTCCATTTTAGAAGAGATCCTGTCTATGGTCTTGTAACTGTTCAGCAGTTTTCATGAGGAAGGACTCGAATGTACACCAAGATTCAGTCCCTAACCCTGTAGTCCTGTGCAGAGCTCTAAAAAGTTGTCAAGAAACATGGGGGATAAGGGAAGGACATGAACTACATTAATTTTATGGCTCCACCTTGACTCCAGTGAAGCACAGTGCCACTAGACCCTGGTGACTTTCGGTCTCTTCCTGGCCCCGCTTATGACCTGTTGGGTCATCTTGGGAAAAATCACTTCACTCTCTCTTGCACCCTATAAAATGTGCAGGAAGTACATTCATGTCACTCACAAAGCACTGCGATGTTCACAGTTAACACCTTCTACTTTAGTTAACACCTTCATCTTTGGTGGTAGCTTTAGGCCTGTGGCTGAAACAATCTCTTCCCTGAGATCTTCTTTGTCCACCCCTTCCCAAACACATTTAAATAAAAACCATAAGTGCTGAATTTCTAGCTATGATCTTTTACTGAAAATCTTCTTCCCCTGGCAAGTTGTTCCTATCTCATTCCTAGACATGACTTCCAGACTTGCTTGTTTCTGCAATACGCTGCATCTGCTTATACTTTCTTTGATGGGCTGACAAGAGAACTTGTTTAATCCCCAACAATAACTTCTTCATTTAAGGAGGCAGAACCCTGTGCCTGTGACGTGTCATTATTTCATGGACAAGCCTCTTCTCAGTGGCTCCCAGGAGCCCAGGTTTCTTTCCTCCAATGCTGGCACACAGAAACATCCTGCACAGCAGAGCACAAATGGAACACTACTGCCTCCTGTACTTGACCATTTTTTTTTGTGTAAATAAAACAGGCAGAAGTGAACACTGCAGCCAGCAACAGGGAAACCTCTGGAAATGCAAGAATATCAGGGACCCACAATATTATTGCAGCATGGCTATGGAAACCATCTGGTGCCTCTCCAAGTGCTCTCTACCACCTGACAGTACAAATTCTTGGATGATGGGAGCAGCTCTGACGGGCTCTTAACTCTCCTAAACTAGATTAATCTTTGTGTAGCATCCAGCAAAGCTACACATACTTCCTAATTGTCTGAAGTGCCAACTTCCATGATAAATATATGCATCCTATGTGCAATTATGCCTGTTTCTTAATAGCTTTGAGATGGCTGCAAGATACTAATTACCAAATAAGAATTTGGCAATTATACTTCATCATACCTTTCTCCTGACATAGCTTCTTTTAAATAAGCAAGGATTTTGTTTTTGACAACACCAAAGATAGGGGAGTTTTTTACTTTGATCTGTTCTAGCTTTCCAAGTGTAATCATGGAATTAAAGAGAAAAAAATTCCCATTTGCTGAAGTACTGCCACTGCTTCATTGAAGCCATTTCACCACTATTAAGAAACATTGTTAACCCTTTGAATAATCAGTGGGAGGAATGATGTTACCTGAAATGAAAGCAATCTCACTAGCTAATTCCTGCTATTTTTCAGCAAGAATTTCAGTGTCTGTCACGAACTTTTTGCAGACTTACCTTTACTTTAATTACAAGACCACAAGATCCAAAGTATTCCCAGTGTGTAATGCTGACGTTGTTAGACAAAACCTCTTACCTGCATCATCTGCGGAGATACTTGCAAACAGCTTACACCACAAGTAAAGACCACAGAAAAACTTCTTTCTGAGGCACGTGAGAGGGATGTAATGAGACAGTTGGCCAAAGACACTCAGACATGGACACTGCCCTTGCAGTGAAATAAATGGCAGAGTCCCTGGTTGACTACAGTGGGAACGGAATTAAGCCAGTGCTGACCAATTTATACATCTCCCCTTCCAGTGTTACCTCCTGACATTAAAATAAATGGACAACAATGGTCATCTGGGTAAGAAGCTGGTTAGGTGAGACTTCAACAAGGATATTGCAAACCCAATCCAAACCATACTATGATTCTAAATGTGGGAACCCACAGCAATGTGAAAGATGCACTAATGACAGCAATATTTTTCTACTGTTCACGCAAGCACAGAGACAAATGTTGTGATTTGTCTCTGTCTGCCTTTTCAGGAGTGCTGCTTTATGACATGGTTAATGATTTAGCGAAAAGAAAAAAATAAGGTAACAGCCCTGTATCACAGCAATTGTAAATGATCTTTGCCTTCCATCTTGGAAGATGAGTAATGGAAGCCTGTCTTTGACCCCTTTATAAGCATTTTGCTCGTGATGGCGATGGGACAGAAGTTGGAAAAAGCACCTAAAAAATAAGTGTGCAAATGATACCATGATGTACAGCTACCTTGTTTACCGTTATCCATAGCCATAGATTTATCACCGTGTTCTTAACACAGTCTGTACATCTTTTCTTTCCTCTTCCCACCCCCCCTTTCCCTTCTAATTGGAACTCAGTCTGTGATGGGTAATTAAAGCTCTCATAAATACTGCCAGGAAATGCACCTTTTTTCTTCCAAGTAACTACTAACATCTTCAAGAAGACCTCATCAACCTCTGATAGAATATAGCCTAACGTATCTTCTCACACACTTCACTCAGGATGGGGAAGTCAATCTTCCCACCTTCTACATAATTAAAGTCATCCACATTAGGTACTTTTCCTTCACCACTCCCTCCCCTTCTCTGACACATGTATCACCCTGTCATCGGTTCCTTTCCTTTCATCTGATTTATTTTGTTTCTAATCACTGAGCAAAATCCAGTGCTTTCCAGAAGAGCTGTAACAGTCCTAGGTACAGCTAGGTTTCTTATATTAAAAGACACCACTTTCAACTCTCCTTTAAGAGGGATTATTTCTTGCAATTTAGAGAGTTTATTCATGCCTGCGAGTGAAAAAAATACCCTTTTCCATTCACGGTAAATGACTGAGACATTAACAATGAAATTCAATGGTACTTCAAAGACTCCTTTGGGCCCTAAAGGTTGTGCAGTGCAGCCCGGGGACTGAATAAAGCTCAGTTAACCCAACAGGTGGTTTCATTTGCTCTCTGAAAAGTAGCTGCTGCTTCTCTCAGAGAGAAAAACACTACTAGACTCAGCCAAACAGCACCTGTAAAATCGTCTGACTTGTGGCATCTCTGAAGTTTTCAAGCACCCTCATGTCAAAGTGAGAAGGTAGCTGCTGTGCATGCCAGAGCACTCCTCCTACTAGGGCCAAGTGCATAGAACTTCCATAGTCCAGTGATTTATGAGCCATGTGTATGCCTTGTCCCCAGAAGCACATCATTACTTCTGTGAGATAGAACAGTTGGAGCTGCAGACAGGGAGGCAGAAGACCTGATAGCCCCACACTTCAGATATTTGGATATTCTTACATCAAACCCCTGGCACAGGCCCTCAAGCACATGCCTGGGGCTTAGCCATGGGGACCGGGAGCAGAGGACAGCCTGACACAGCCCTGTGCAGTGATGCCCCTGGCTGGGAGGCAGCCCCCCCCACTAGTCCCTGGCAGATGGGCTCATGATCCATGTTAAAAGTTAAGAGAGGCAGAGAAATCAGGAGGAGCCACTGAAATCTTTGCTAATCTCTCAAGCGGCTAAACAAAGTGTTGGTGTCTTTAGCACTTCATTACTGCTATCGCTTGATTTTGCTAAGTGCTTTTTTTGGACCTTCATCAGTGAACAGTTGCCAAGCCAGTCTAAATACTATTACTGCCAAAGGACAAATAAAACTCAACTGTATTTACTAAACAGGTATCAACTGCTCTCTTGCTGGATATCAAGTCAAAATGATCGGGATTTTAGTCACGTTTAATCACCTGGGCACTGGAATTTGCAACCGCTTGGAATGGACACTGTCACATTATTAACAGCTTCCTTTTTAGCAGACAAAGCACAGTTCACCAACCAGATGTATTGGAGGTAACACCTTGCATTCAGCTGGACTTGGATCAAGGACTGTCTTTCCTGACAGACAGTGCAAAAGAGGGAAGGAACTTTCGCTATTGCAGTTGAGATTTGGGAGCAAACAGACCCTATGTCACACTTTTCACCAAGCTATTCAGCACACTTTAGCTCACTAAATGCTTCAGATAAATACACTGATGACTGACATTTCTGTCTTTCATGCTTCAATGAAACTGAAACCACAGTAATACTGAAACCAGTTCAGAAAAAACAACCCCAACCCCAACAGTCCAGTGGACTCTTACAAGCTTCTTATCTGCTCTTAAGTTAGTTTGGCAAACAGGTTAGGAAACACCTCCAATGCATCTTAGGGCTCTAGCTCTATGGGAAGGGCTTAGCAGGGGCAGAGGAGCAGCAAGAGTCCCAGCCCTGGTGTATGCCCTCTAGCCTGTCACACCGCAGCCCCACGCCTCCGTTTCCTCATCAACGAACCAGATCACTGAAAAACCTCCCCGTTGAAGGCAGTGCATAAGTTTTAGGAAATGAAACAGCAATTTACTGACATGAGGCACCCCTTCCAATTATGCTGTATCCATCAGGTCTGGATACAAGAAAGCTGAGCCAACTTGCATTTATTTTCTGCATTCATTTGCATAATGACCATGTATTTACTGTCCATATTTTGTTCTAGAAGAACTGGACACCGTGCAAACTGAATTTAAAACAGCAGTTCTCATTCATTGACCATAATCAGAAGATAACAAGAAGAGTGTGAGGCCACAACAGATGCACAATTGCTATTAGAGCACAAGCAATATTATCAACTGCCTGACTACTTTACGGGGATTTGTTTTGTTTTATAGAGATGTTCTGCAAGAGTTGCAAACAGCACTCAAAGCCCTCAGGGCTCTATGACTCTGGCAGAAGTCCCCTTTGAAGTTTCAGCCAACATACGGCAGAGGGTGCATCACCTCTGTGGAGAGCACTGGTCATTTAGTCCTTCATGCACATCCAGCTTTGTTAGTTGCTGTCTGCAATTTTGCACAAGGTGGAGATGGGTCTGTGCCCTCATGTGCGTCCTTGCCCAGTCATCCTCCAGCTCCTTTCCATCTCCTTGCAGGGGCCAAGAAGTACCTGGTACTAAGTGATGTAAAATAAATAAAATATCCCAGTAATTTCTGCAGTGATAGTCTTACAGTTTACTGAACTGGGTGAGAGCACCTTTCTGTGGAAACTGTCCTTGCATGGCCAGGTGTTTAAAAGCTCATGCTGTAAGTCTTCAGCAAGGTCAGCAAGCAATTTCATGCTTTTGGTGCCACCCCCAGAGAACAAGGCAGAACCACAGGGCTGCATGGTTTAATGATCCAAGGCAGGAACCCACCGTAGGGAAGGCAGAGCTCTGGAGATGACAGGATAATGGTGCGGTGCAGATCAGTCCCCCATAATAAGCCACACTAATGCTGAACTGTGTGAAAGACAACTCAGGAAATAGAACATTTAATAATCTACTTGGCTGAGCAGCACTTTCTCTCCTTGGATTCAGGCAGATTGCAGAAAGCTGGAAAGAAGTTGTGAAGAAATGGCACACAGGGTCCCATAAACCCTTGCAAACTGAAGGAGGGAGGACAAACCCAGTTTTTTGCTTTTACCTGATTCAGCTTTGCTTCCTTTCATCTCATTTAGGGTCACAGAACAAAGATGCACAAGTTTTACACAGAAGGATGCAGAAGCATGATGGGCAACTGCACTGTGTGTTATTCCTGGGAAGGCAGTAAGTAGTGCTAGTGCCCTCCACTGGCATTTTCCACCCAATTCTCCAAATCTACTTTTAAGGCATCGTTGTCTCTCCCTCTTAAAGGTCCTGCAGAGCTAAGGGGCCAGGAGCAAAACGCCCCTTCTACTACTTGACGCACCCACCACCCCTGGTCAAAACCCACAGGGCAGATTTTGCCAAATGCGTAAGAGAATTTGCAGATTTTTCCATCCATTTCCATGGAGCGGTGCTCTTTCCAAGGCCTGCCCGTGCCAAAGCACTTACAGGATCAATCCAGAATGCTCAGCACCTCTCAGCCAAGAGCAATGAATTACCCCGGCTTGCTGCATTGCAGCAGAAAACCCCTCACCCAGTGCCACCATAGCCAGTGGGTGTTCTGCATTGATTCGTACAGGGCCTTTTGATCAGAGCCCATATTCTTAAAAATTATCAAGCCCGAAGAAACAGGAAAATAAATAAATAATAACGCTTTCCTTCTGGTGATTTCTATTGTACTGATCTAGCTGGAAATCCCATTAGTTACTCGCTTTGATCAGGACTGTTCCTCCAGGACCAAGCGATGCAGAAAGCATTCCATCATGCCGGCAAACGAGCACATCTGAAGTGCGTTTTAATTAAAACCTTCCAACTCTTGAGCTTTTTGTAGTATTTGCATGTAGCTAAACTTTGACCCAGCTGCTGTGGGAGAAATACAGTTTATTGCTGGGTTGTCTGTCACCTTGGGGCTGCTCTTGGCTCTTCAGGTAGAGCTCTCTCCTCCCTGTTGTGTGTCCCCATGGCCCACCCTCAGGAGAAAGGAGGGGCAGTAAGCTGGGATAAAGCATTAGCCAGCCCTACCACTCCTATTACATTAACCCTTTGCAAGAAATACAAGTGCCAGAATTAGCATTTTGGACATCTTTCATGGAATGAGCAAGGGGTTTGCTGTTGAAGTGTATTGTAATAGCAACCACAGTAGAAGATGTGAAAAAACCTTCCAAGCCTCACTGAAACACACCTCTCCAGTGAGAAGCAATCCAGGGGAGAAAAGCATTTCAGCCTGATACTGTAAAATTCTAACTGGGAACCTGTAATTCATGCACACTGCGAGTTGGAGCTCAGTTTTGATACACCAAAATCTTCCCTGGGATGCAGAAGCCAGCCTGTTTTGTGGATGCAGACACCAGGAGCAACAGCAACAAAAGGGAAAAAAATCTGGCCAAATGAATAAAATGAATAAATAAATAGATAAATTACAAACTGCATATTAAGGAGGGGTCAGGCTCAAGGCAAAAGAAAACAGACAGAAGGAAAATAGGGCCAGAGAATTGCCAGGTGGCCTTGCAGCACAGAGAGGCCCCCCCTTCAAATGCAGGCTCAGTTAGCAAGCAATTTGGCACAAGGACAGAAAGAGTGAAAGGCATTTGAACTGTCTGAGCTTTACCAAGCTGGCACAGATACTCACATAAAACAAGGGTGGGTAACCTCTGTCTTCTGTCTGGCATGTGTCCTTCATGTTCATACACACACAAATGTGTACACACTGCCATGCATGTACTTACACCTTCACGCTCATTCAAATCATATTAACAGCATGGCAGCTGCATGGGAAAGGAGAAATGCTCTGTGAAGTTGCCATACTCTGAGCCGTGTTTCTATAGCACAGCTCGCTCAATGCACAACTACTGAAACACAAATGTTCAAACTATTCTGGTTCCTCCTCTATTATAATTAACTTTTGAGGGAGATTACTATAAAGAACTTACTTAGCATGGTAAAGAAACCACAGTCAGAGAACAAGTGGGATGTTTATTAAATGCCTACAAGTGCACTGCTATTTCTCTAACAGCATTGAAAGTATTTTTACATTCTCTTTTGGCGATTTTGGAGTCCTGGTGTCTTAAGAGTACTTTCAGAAGTATCATCTATGCAGACTGTTACAAATGTAGAACTACTTTTAATGCTAAAATCAGAGAAATAACATATCAGACATAGGAATTATCAGTTTCCATATCGAGACTAAAGAGCTAAATAGGATTTTATTAGCAGTGAAATTTAAAAGCAACATTCATGAGGGGGGAAAAAAATCTATAAATTGATGTCATCTGGGCAGTGAAACCATTTCAAATGCTTTACTTTTGTTCTCTGCCAAGTACTGTGCTCAGCACAATACAAAGAGAACTCCTTGGCCCTGAAGACTGTGTTTTAAGGCGATTAGAATTAGATTAATATAAGATTACTTGGCAATCATTTAAAAATATGGTAGCAAAATGGGAAATAAAATTTTAAACCAGCATTATCACTCTTGTAATGAGTAGTGTTTTGCCCAAGTTTCTTGCAGCTCTAACCTCATGAAGCTCTTACTACATCTGATTGCAGCATGGCCTGCTCTATGCTTGTTGGAATATATTAATATTTGCTACTCATACACCTCTAAACATTGAGACTCAGACTACTCAATACCTGCTACTCTACCTCAAGCCTGAGGCTACGTTGCTGGTGGTGATTCCAGTGGCTCTGCAGTATTACAGAGCAACCAGTGTCAATCCTGTTGGATGCAGCACCTCAAACAGAGTATTTTGGGCATCTCTTGCTCCCCCACACCCAGCTGTATGGCACCATCCAGGTGCAGTCCATGCATTAATTTTTGCCAGGGGTAACCTGGCATTTACTTTTTTGTATCTCATGCAACTGCCTCCCAAGTACCACGCTTTGAAGGAGACTAATTGCTTTACCATAAAGATATTTGTCTCACTGCCACCGGGAGATGGTAAAACCTGCACCCTACTGCACACAATTGAATGGATGTCATCACTTGAATCTCATAACGAGATCTTCAGCATCTGTCTTTTTCCCTTTTTCAGGAGGAGGGTGGATAGGGACAACTGCTTCTTACTATTTTTATTTTCATCCATAAATAAGATGTTTAATTTCATGTCAAAATTGAAAGGTCTGTCTGTAGACGTGGGAAATGGTTTTTATTTCATCTTTTAATGTCCTCATATATCAACAATGGGGTTGTCTCACATACTTCAAGAATAAAAATGACCTCCAAGTAAAAGTCATATTGTAATTTGGGGAATTTTTTTTTCATATTCTAAAGACTTCTTTCAATATTCAAGCATGTATTTCTAATATGCAAAGTATAACAAAAAAACTTACAACAAACTATGAAAAAGTAGCAATTACTGATTGGGGAGTTATAAATAAAACTGTAAAATATTCATCTGATCCATAATTCATTTGGTAGCAGACACCCAGCCATCTGGGCTGGGGTGAACTCATGATTCTGGAATAGGACGCTGGATGAAGATTTTGCATTCAGAATAAATGCAGCCATCACAAAAAAGAAAACATCAAATCAAACAACAAACCTTTTGTATAACACCGGCTTTCAGGTTTTACTTTCTTCTGCCAGTGTGTTTGCTTTTTAACAACCTGTGATTGCATGCTCTGATTGCATGTGACCACGTTTCAAAGATATACCAAAATACTTCTTGAAGCTGATTACCAGCATGTGCACAGAACTTCACAAATGAAATTATACTCTCCTGCTGCCTGAACCCTCGCTAGCAGTTCAATGCTCATTTTCACATCTCCCTAGACATAAAGGGTGTTCACAGCCAGCAGAAAGATCCTGCTGCAAGGGGTAGCGCAGGGTGCACTCAGCTTTAAATAGACCATGGTCTTTGAGGCAGTACTAGTTTACCTCTGCATATTAAAATACCCCTGTATTCATCCATCCTGGTATGGAAGACTACTTTTGCTTTTAAAAATACATCTTTATAGGTTAAATGCTGCAATACCTGTGTTAACACACTGGAAGCTAATATGGCATCTCTAAATGGCAGTGCTTTCCGAACAGGTGGGCAATTGCAAACCTTAAACCCTCTATTTATGCCACTAATAGCTCCTCTCCGGCCAACGTGAATCTAAAGCACAGTTTAAACTACTAGACATACCAAATTCATAAAGGATTGCCTGCAGCCGTTAAAATTTTCTCGGAGTTCATAAAATGATTAGACAAATTCATGCGAGAAAAATCCATTATGGGCTAAAAAAGCACAAAGAGGTGGTCCCCAAAGGTTGGAGAGCGCTCTAGGGAAGCATTGGTACATGTCTGCCTTGTGCTCATACCTTTCTATGGTATCCACTATTGACCATTGCTGGGAAGATGATGCAGCTCAGTGGATCGAGTACTGTTATGAAGGATGTTTAAAGGCAAGCCCCGCTCACCAGGCTGGTAGTGGAAAGGGAGTTTTCCAAAAGTAACCACCTGCTTGAGCTTTTGCAGGCCCTAAGTCAGCCGTTCTGGCTGAAAAGTAATGCTGCAAAACCAGTCTTGCTTCTTGTGTGAGATGATGGAATATGCCGCAACATGCTACATCCACTGGAGCATCCTCTGGGAAATTTTTTGGTATTCCTAAAGAAAATAAGCAAGCTGTTCCCTTCCCCAAGCCAAACCATACAAGACTGTGAGACTTTAAGGTTGGAAGAATCAGACCATGACTGTTACAGGACTTGAACCCATCCATTTCCAAAAGCAATGTCTCAAAATGTGATTTCCAGCACAGCCATTGCTTGACTCATTTTCTGATGTTTTCTTCCCAGACTGTGCAGGGCTGCAGTCTATTGGTTTCAAGAGCATGCAGATGCTGACGTAAGATTGCAACAAGGTCTATGTTGCAGGTTTCCCTTTCCGAATTGCCCTTGGCTGCTCATCAAAGACTGCACACATCCTGACTGCTAAGGAAAAAACCTTTTCCCTTGCTCCCCTCCACTGCAGTATCCCTGACTGCACAATCAGAGTAAGGATCATGGTTCTCAGCATACTTCCCTGCTCCAAGAGTCTTCCAGTTGCTCCAAGTATCTAGTGGTACTTCTGGTCAAGCAAGAACCCAGCCATGCTTCCCAGGCAGCAGTATGGGTTGTCAGGTCCTGTTCTCCAACACCTTTGCTTAAATAACATTGCTGTACCACAGGATGCAACTTGTATCTCTGGTTTGGCCTCAGGCATGCAGACTCCTTGAGGCATTAGACACATTAACTCCTCCTCTGCTAGCAAGCACATCTGTATCTTTTTTCTCCTCCTTGTCCAGAAGGCTCAAAAATATCATACAGGTCACAGAAGGGGATTGAACACTGGCTTCTGACTTTTCAAACAGAAAACAGGCAGAGGGTTTATCTGAAAACACACACAGAGAAGGTCTTTAAGTGTAAAGGAGTCTGTGGCATTTGGGATGCCAGCAGGAAAACTGCCCCACTCTCATACCCCCCACCTCCAGGCTAGTTCCGTGCCTGAAGCCATACCCAGCATGGGAGTTGCTGACATCAAAAGCAAAGAAAATTGCTCAGCTGTTTAGGCTGGCTTAAAGTAAATACTCTTAGCAGGTTTAAAGTCTAGAAAGGTTTTAAACATTGCATCTTTCCAGTGTGCTCCTGCGATGATACAGCGGGCATGCAGGCAACCATGAATCCCAACTGCTTGCTCCCCACGGACCCATTACAAGACACACATCTCTGACCAAGACATCATGGTAGGTGCTTTCTGCACACAGGACAGATAAAATGAAAGACCTCAAGGGAGATGCACATCTCTGTCTAGAGCGACAGCATACCTTAATCATCCAGCTTGGTGAAATCGCTGAGAAAAAAAAAAGTCATGCAGTTGTCACTTGAAAAGCAAACTTCAATATTAGCTGTACACACAGACTGCTCTCTGGAAACCGTTTAAATAGGTGGAAGTTTCAAAAATATGAAAACTTAAGTAAAACCATGAACAAGAAAAGGATGGCTAACTCAGTCCTATCATTGCCACTTATGAATTATTCACTTGCTCCAGCCCACGTGCATGAGGCACACTTTTTAACATGCTGTGAGACTACATTACAGATGGCTCCTTGCCATCTGTGCTGAGAAGTCCCTTGGACACGTACTTTGCAGCAATTCCATAGGGAAGAACCATGCTTGGGTCAGCTCATGCCTACAAAGGGAATAGGTCCTCTGTCTGCCTGCTGCAGCTCTAGGGTAGTCACAATGGAGGACAAAGAAATTTCTGTCTCTCCTGGTTTGTGGCATTGCTCACCCTTTCTAGACACGTGTTTTCTAGTAGAAAAACACTTGCAAAATCCCACAGAAACAACAGAGGTTTGGGGATTGGAAAAGGGTGACAGGGAAACTAGTGCTGTATCTGGAGCCTACGGCCACTCTGTCCTGCATGGATCAGTCCCATCCCAAGTACTGTCAGGTCCACAAGTACTCAGGTCACTGACTGATAGTAGCTATCAGCCTCTTCTTGTGCATAAAATTCTACTGTTTCCTTGCTGTATTTCCAAATTTGATTTAAAAGTTCAGAGGAAAATTACATCAGTCTGAAAATGCCAGTCTGATTGCCAGTGCCAATTCTTCTACTCATTATTTAAAATAGTGGAGAGATGAAAGAGGACAAATTATTTTGGAGAAAAACATATTTTTTTTCAGGAAGTAATCCCTTTGAGAGTCCAAACCAGAGGTAGTTTCTGCTGCCAAAAGCTCCTATGCCCAGAAAAGGTGGTGTTCCCAGCATCCTGCTGCCTGCACATTTTTTTTTGCAATCCTAAAATGAGCATGGTCTTTTTGGGACGGAAAAAAGCCAAACCAACAAAACAGACTCTGGCATTTCTCTGCAGTGCTGGGTTACTGAATATGTGCCAGCAGGACTCCAGCAGCCAAAACTATCCCATGGCATGCATTTTTTCAATTTTCTGCAGCCAGCAGATCTTGTAGCAGGATATTTCCTACTGCTGCAGTTGGCTTTGTGTCACTGATTCAACCTCATTAATCAGCTTTCATGAAAATATAATCACACCATCAGAAAACCTGTGCGAGGGAAAAGATGAGACACCAGAGCTGCACCTCTTGGTGGTAATTTCAGGAGAAAGGTAGGTGGGCTGACACTCCCTGAAGCCCCATGTGCCCTGCCCGCTCTTACTTGAGAAAGGACTGCTGAAGGTGAGTCTTTTGCAGAGACATCCAGAATTGTTGGGCATGGCCAGGCACGGACCACTCTACCTGCACACCTCATTACTTGCCTCAAAGGACATTTTTTGGAGGAACCTTAAAAAGACAGATACCCACTTTCCATGCTTGGCAGTTTGTCTGATTTGCCAAAGTCCCTCTTTACATCTGCTTTATTTCTGGTATGGACAAAATGATGATCACCCCAGGGAGTGTTGAAAGAGCACATCACTGGAAAGCACATTTGATTCTACAGCTCCAGCAGACAGGCCTGGCTCTCCTCCTTAACGAGTGGTGGGACCAGACAGAGAGACAACAAAATACAGTCACCACTGCTTTCTTTAGACAGTGGTTTGATCAAACCTCCTGTTGAATCAAACATGAGAGCACACAGATACAATTTCAACACCACACAGTGAATTAAACACTTATGGCTTGATCCACTTGTATCTCCCTTGATTGCAGCTCCACTGGGGTAAACAGTGAAACTTAACCAGAAGCTACACTTACCCACCTGTCCTTGGCATGAGCCACATTTGTCACAGGTTTGCCATTTCCTATAACAGACCTTCTAATACAAGGTTGGAGGTGATAACTGTGCAAGGGGGTTATTCTTGGCCTGATGCACAGGATACGCAGCTATGTGGATAAATCCTGCTGCAGCTATGGAGAGTTTGGGACATAACTCACAAACCAGGACCATTTCCTCACAGTCTACACTGATCAGCAATGTATCATCTCCTCTTGTGCAGCTACATTTGCTGAGGTTTATGTGGATTTAATGCCACACAGGGAAAATCCAATGCCAGCAATGAAATGCCAATGCAAATCCACTAACAGGAAAATACACTTTTTCAACAACAGCATTTCTAGCAGCAGCCTTCACAATGGGAAAATAGTAAACAGCATTAGGACTGTGGCACCCACTGATCTGCATTAAACAGGTGCCTTCAATGGTGTCATACTGCCATCCTCTAATATTCTTTCAGCAGATTCCATGCCACATCTATCAGCAGCATCCCTGGCATGCCTTGAGATATATCTGAATGATTTCTGAAACACTTCAACAATCCACTTCAATTGCCAGGGCAGGTATCTGATGAAGTGCAATGCAATTGCACTTCCTTGCTGCTGGCTATCAAGCCTGTGCATAGACATCTGGGTAGCAGGAATGAAATGCAGCCCTCCTCCAGCTAGCATTTTTTCTGCTCTGCAGCGAAGATCTGCCAATCTACATCTAGGTGTTATGCTGAATCGCCCACCAGGTTTCCAAGGTTTACCTTGTCTGGAGAAGGCAGGGGGTGGCTCCAGTGATTTGGCAGCACAGTTCCTCACACTCCCAAAGGCTACCAGTTCACATTCCTGGAAGGAGTCCACAGTGGATAAATGCCACTGGGGAGCCCTAAACTAAATGGCAGGAAGCAAGCCAGGTAGGCAGAGACCCTAAAACACAAAGCATGAGGGACAAGAGAAGGATAGCTTGGTCTGCGGGGCTTTACAGAAGTTGTGTGATGTGCCTGGTGTGTTGATGTGCCTGGAAGGAGATATAATCATGTTTTTGCCTCCCATCACACTGCCAAGTGACAGGGTACAATGGCAACTCCCTGCCGGTGGCCAAAGTGACAGCTCTTTTCAACTACTAGGCAAAGGAAGGGCAGACAGATCCGAGCCCTGGACAAAGGAATAAACCAGTCTACATGATCTCTGCCTGTACAGTAGAAAACCAAGAACACAGTATGCAGTGACATCTTAGCCCTACCTTGCTGGAGAAGCAGTGACAATGTACCTCACCAGCCTGAGTCCAGCCACTTGAGTATCACACTGTAGAAGAGGGATCAAATTTCCTAAAGTCACTCAAAACAATTTTCTTAGGGAAACCGTTTGCAAAGTTAGAATGCTTTAGCCATTGGGATTTGTAATCAAAATGAACTCTTATAAATTTCTCTTTCTCAAAAGGAAAGGCAGCTCTTTTCTTTCTGGTTTAGCGGATGGATATACAAAAATGCAAAGAAGTGGAGGTATCTTCAAGTAGTTTAGTGTAAAAGAAAAAGGTCACAAATCCTAAACCTGTGTCCTGCTGAAAGGAAACATACTGAAGACTGCAGTAATTATAACCTATGAGACATAAGCACCCCCCAACTCCCACACTCCATATTTGAAGAGGCCATAGTCCAGCTCTCCATGCTGGAGACTTCCACCCATTCCAAAGGGAGGTCCACACTGGGTCTGACTGGCTTGGGCTCCCACCCCAGAGATTTCCCCAGGTTGAAGATCCACTTACCTGCCTGGTTTGTGGTTACATTTACAGACACAAACTGCCGGGCTCCGGGGTTCTGGTCGGACACTCCATTCACTGCCTCAATTTCAAAGGTATAGTTTGTATGAGCAAGTAGATCCACCATCATGACAGAGGTGTTTTTCAGGCCGGTTTGCTGGGGAAGGTACCTGACATGACCGCCACACGCCTCACACAGACCCGAGTGTGAGCTGCACTTCTTGCATGCAATATAATAAGACACATCTTTCCTTCCACCAGTATCAGCAGGGGGAATCCATTCCAGAAAGACACTAGTCTCGTTAACATTTGAGATGGCACTCCGAGGAGCAGAGGGGGGTCCTGGTTTGTAAAGTGAGAAAAACACATGGTAAAAACAGTATTATCAGTCATCCTGCTCGCTACTACTCTCTAAGCTGAAAAGAGATGCTCCGTTGCT
This sequence comes from Neopelma chrysocephalum, assembly GCF_003984885.1. NCBI lineage: Eukaryota > Metazoa > Chordata > Aves > Passeriformes > Pipridae > Neopelma > Neopelma chrysocephalum. The sequence continues at coordinate 3,354,047 of NW_020897701.1, forward strand.
CATGTGTCAGAAAGCACAAGGGGATCATTTGCAGCAGCACCTGAAGAACTGGAAAAATAGGGAATTTGTTTTGAGCACTCCCATCTCACCTCAAGGGGTCTGTGTTGGGACACAGTCATCTGTGTCGGAGGACAAGACACTGGGTGGCTCAAACCCAACAGAAGGAGCGCTCCACCCTGGGGCATTGCCTCTGGTGCTCTCCTTGCTCTTCCTGCAAAGGGAGCAGCAAGTCCTTGCTCTGTCCAAGTCACTGTCGGCTTCACTAGAGGCAAGATTCCCCCTCTTCACCCCACTGCCCCTATATTACTAGCTCTAGGTCCTAAAATAAGATATGCACTAGGGTTTCCACACTATTTAGTTACTCAACCCAGACACCGAATCTTTCCTCTGTGTGTATCTGTCTCTTCCCATCAGCTATTTGGCAACAGTGAAACCTAAGTTTGGGCATCCAAATCACACTTCAGTGAGACACTCAGTGTAGCCCAAAGCAGATGGTGATCTACACAGACCACTGGAAACACGGCCATATCCGGCTACTCAACGGCAGCCTTCTTCGTCCCCGCCAAGCTGCAGCACGGTTGGTTAGCCACACTGCACTTGCTTATTTTGCCAAGCCTCCCCTCTCAGGAGGCCAGCATGGCTCTGGCAAGGCTATCCAAGGAGGAACAGCTGCTACAGAGGTACCAGAGCACCTGCAAAAAGTCAGCTGTTTTTCTTCATCCTGGTGGGAAAGGCCGTGGCTGGACAAGCAAAGCCCACCTGCAGCACCTGCAAGACTGCTTCCTTGCAAGCTTTTTGTTTTTAACAGCCTTGTATTGCAGAAGAAGGGCAAGCTGCAGATAAACCCTGAAGACAATGTGAAAGGACAAGCAGGAGTCTCATGCAAGAAATCCACGTGTTAAGTACTCAGGGAATGCTAATGAATGAGGAAGAAAGGGGAAATTTATCAAAGGAAGCTGGGATGGATTTTAGTCAAAGCACCACCAGAAGCTATGAAGCAAAGATTGGTATTTTTCTGAGGGAAGGCAACACAACACCTCTCCTTTCAGTTTGAATGAAGCTGTCAAAACCCATGAGCAGTTCCTTGAAAAGAGTCCGACAAGTAGCTTCATTAGCTAGAGATCCATACGAACCTAACAAGCTGTCTTAGGCTGTCATCATTTTGTTGTGATAATTAAACTTGATTTGTTATTTAAAACAGGCAGCGTTGCAAAAATGAAATTACCTTATAAACCAGAAGCATTTTCTTCTATTTCCCTTTCCTATTCACCTTTCTAAGTCTATACAATTGGTAACACTGATAAACTGAAACACTGTCATGATTTGCACTCAAGCTGTTCTGATTTAATGAGAAATTTGCTGACAGAGGAAATAAATAATCCTGATGTATTTTTTTATTCTTTGGAGGAAAAGCAGTTGAAGAGAAAAGCTAAGGCAGCTTAGGAAATGGTAGACCATCTTTGTTTTGTTATGTGATGTTTTCAGATCACTAGGAACAAGGAGCAAGCCACTCACAAGCTGTGCCTTGGGGAACCAGTGCTATCTAGCTAATGACATCAAGGTACAGCCCAAGTAAGTACTACCTTCTGCAGTGTCATACTCATACTGATACAATGGAAACTACGACATTCATCACTGGAGCTGTTTGGAGTTATATATATATTGCACTCAAGGGTTTTTTATATGTTTTACTGGTAAAATTGCCCTGTTTTTTTCCTTCACAGGATGAATGCCCTTTTGCTGATGCCAGTACTCTAGGAAAAAATAAAGAACTCAGGCACAAGAAACATTTACTGGACAATGTGTCTTTAACGGGGAATAAATTATTACTTCTGTAAAGTCACCAGAGGTTTTTACTTGCTTTGTACAGAAAAGTCAGCTGCTCTTCTTGAAGGCTTAACAAACATTAGCTTCAGTGGAAATGGTTTAAAGCCAGTGGGACTTCATAACCTACAAAATTAGCATTCTCATAGGGTGTCAGAGAAAGGTCTTTAGTAGTCAACAGATACCTAACAAGACCTACTTGAAGAATCTTGAAACTGTACTTGGATAGAACTTGGCTAAACCCCATCTGGGAGAACAAAAAGGTGTTTTACCTTAAGAAGAGGTGGCCCTAGGTCTGCTAAGGTGGTCTCCTTTAATTTCCAAACTCCTTTTGTCACGGACAAAGATATTAGTCCTCTGATTTTTAAAAATACATAAATAATTTTTGAGTTTGCTACTTTGTACCCTAAGGAGGTAAAATTCACCCCTTCTGCACCACAATTTAGTGACAAGAGGTAAATTTCTGAAAGCAAAGATATTGGTATTTTTTCTTGATGGACAGCAAACCTGTTATTTACTGAGGCACATATTTTAAAAAAATAACCTACAAGAGAAATTACCCTCGAGATATAAATATATATATGTACACACACAAAGTTAACTCTAAACTTTTTGCAAGCACAATATTACACCAAATACTATAAAATCTTCCATTTGTCCCATGTGCTATAATACTACAAATATTTCCCCAACATGCTCTGAACAGCAATAGGGCTACTTGTCAGAGGTATGATGGGAAAAAAAAAGGGTGTAACTATGTTTTGGTTTTAAAGAGATGTTGTGCAAGGAACTGAAGCTAGGATTACTTAATTTAAGAAGAAATAAAGCACAATTACTTCCTGGAAGATACATAATAATACTAAGAGAATTTGAAAATATCCTTCAGAGCCATTTTTTTTTCTGGGGGCAACAATTATTTCAGACTGCATCACATTACTATTAATTTCAAAATTACCAATCATTACTTACAAACCATACTTAAGGAACTGGAAAATTGAAACAAAAATGTATTCTTCCCTTGTCCTGTATTTAACTGAGCAGTTGACACTGGCAATAAATAATAAAAACATTAAAAAACCCCTTGCAATATTTTCCTATCAGTCATGACTCAAGTCTGTCTTGCCTGTGTTTTAGTTCATGATGAGATGTTGCCTTCCAGATCTAACTGGACTGGTTTAAAACATTAGCGCCGCTACCTACTTGTTACCGTCCCTACCAAAATTTTCTACCCCTGCCAGTGAGCTGGTGTAGCACATGCCCTCCCCATCACCTTCAGCACAAATACAGCAGGATTAGGACAAAATCCTAAGAAAAGATGCATGGGGAAAGTGAGGGTGACTGAAGCACATGGAGAAGGCTCAGATAATCCACCCTGCTTTTGGGGTTGTAAGTCTGAACGCCAGCAGAGATGCTACAACATCCTCAACTGCTGCACTGGGGTTTGCAGTGGGCAACAGAAGCTGAGCACTGCCTTGATCAGCATTAAACCTCTCATCTGCCCCAGAAGCACTCAGTACCCTGCCAAACCATATCCTAACACAGTTTCAGGCACCATGCCTGCACTTTAAACTAGCTTATAGTAAGCTTTCAAAACAAAAATAAAACCCACCCTGAAACAAAACACCCAAATGTTAAAACCCAACAAACTTAGCCAACCATCACCAGTAAATAAGCATAAAACCCACAAAAAAAAGCCATAAAACCAAAATCCCATGGTATTTGCAGAATTGGAAATTACAGACTTTACATACAGGGTTCAAACTGCACCAGAAACCTAGGGGGGAGACGCGCTTGAACCTTGCTTGTACCTCTCTGAACATCCTGCCCTATGCTCAGGCCATAGGCATGCATAAACATCTTCCTTAGGGATGGCAGCTCCTTCCCTGTGCTAATTAACCATCAGGACAGACTAGATGCATACCCTTACATCCTGAGAAGGGGCAGAGAACAACACCACTAATGGTGGGCAGGAGGCACAGTGGATACCAGAGTCTGGCATAACTCTCCATCAGTTCCTGGCTTTGGTTCTGTCTGCACAGGAAAGCCAATTTTATGAGTGTTTCCAGAGCTCAGTGTGTTTCCCAATACCATGCTGGACTACATTATCTCTCAATTATTTATGGGTTTTAAGTCAGGCCAGGGGGCAAAATGAACATCAAGAAGCCCTGGTATCAAAGTTTTTCATGCTGTAACCCACCCTAGCTATGGCTCCAAAAGACACCGGCATACCTATTTAATAAATCGAGAAGTGCTTGCATGACTCATGCCCCAGACCACTTCGATCTGACAGCACCAGTGACTGCAATGCTGCCTAAGGCTGTCTTCTCCTCTGCAGCACACCTTCCAATACCCACGTGCTTCATGCTCCTTTGCCTGGTGAAAATCAAAGGCAGAGTTCAAGGGGCCCAATTCTGCTCCAAGTGCCTCCTTCAGGCAAGCAGAGAGCTGCCGAGGGCAATTTCCTTTGCAAGAGTATCTTTCCTACAGGAACGGACTCTTTCTTCCTCCTTTTGAAATGCAAACTTGGGAAGCTAGGAAGGACACCTGTATTCACTGGGAAAGGCACAAAAAGCCTCCACCATGCCAACACGATGCAAGAAAACAGCACTGAAGTCACCTCTGCACCATTGCCCAGCAGCTCTGAGCATGCATGGACTCATAAACCTACTTCTTCTGCCATTGTTTAAGTTTCTTGGAAGCTCTAACTGCAGTAGTTAGCTACTGTAGTAGCACCAGTAGTTCAGTCCTCTTTGGTCCCTTTTAACCCCTTCTGCTTCATGAAAATTACATTCGGAGCATGACAGACCCAGCTCAGGTCTGTACTGCACTCACCAGCAGGACTGGCTAGGGGCATGTAAATTGTGGCCCTAACTATCTGAAACATAAACCGAACAAGAGACTTTCAAGGTACAGCTGACAGGATAGCTCACAGATAGCAGGGGAAGGGCAAAATTAATGATTTTGATTACACTGATCCCACCTTGGACTCCCAGTACTCCAATGTGCTTGTTAGACTGCCCTCCCCCTATGCAAAGAGCGTAAGTTCTACATTTTCACTGCACATTGGAGAAGCAGTTTCCATCACAGAGTTTTAAACTACCCTGAAGAGTGAGCATCTCCAGGCAGATTGGAAAGATAGATCTCGCTGCCTGCTTGTTTACTGAAAATGAGCTGAGATGATACTAAGCAGGACCATGTAGATTCTACCCCTGCCTACTGCTGACAAGCACTGCCCATCATTCCTCCTGCATGAGTGCCCCACACTGGTACTCATGTCTGAATGCTGTGCTGCTGGTTGAGTCGGCCCACGATCCAGTGGCAAGAGATGGAGCATGGTTCATTACAAAAATGCTTTCTGGGTTTGATGCCAGCTTTTGAAGCAAAAAGCTTTGAAAAGTCTCCTCTCGTGTAACTGGGATTACAATCGATAAAGCCAGTGACATTACACGTGTGTCAAGACTAGTTCAAACTCCAGTCCAGAGCCTGAAAAAGCACATTAATTAGTATCATAATGTCTAATCACAGTACAGGAACAGCTGGAAAGGATTAAAAAAAACCCTATAAGCACATGCTTACTTGTACAGGCCATTGTAGGTGGGTCTGATTCCTTCCTAAAATAGTGTTCTTCACACAGGCAAGATGTGGATGCTTCATCAAGCGTGTAGCTGTGGGGGGGACATTTGCTGCAGGATGGACTGTGGGGTGAAGCTTTGAAGAACCCAGGTCTGCATACTGTGAAAAGAAGAACCACAGGCTAAGCTCTCCCATCATAAAATTAGTGTCTTCACATTTCCTCTTAAAAAACCCCCATATCCTCAGCTATGAAACAGACAAACACTCACAAGCTATTTGGTTTGCATATTTTAAAACACTAACAGATAGCACATACTTAAATATCTGCATGAAAAAAGAATTAGAATTTGTCGATTATTTTTTCCCCTTAGCATCTGCCATTGCTGGGTATTTGTTTTCCTTGTTGAATGCATTAGAGGTAACATCTTCTGGGCTCTGCTTTAGAAAACATTACTGTGATTTTTTTTTCATTTAGTCTTAGAAAAACAGGTAAAATACATCTTGTGGTTTTCGTTTAAGATGTTCTACACCCAGAAATCAATGTCTCAGCAAACAAATAGCAACATGGTGGTGGAGGGGATCTCAAGATTGACAGATTTAAGACATTGTGATAAGGCTACTTCCCTAGGGTCTTTTCCCCCACAAACCTGTGATGAATTTTAAAGTGCTCCACATAAGACAGACTATTCTGGCTATAGCCTGAACCAGGCATGCTCACTGTACAAGATATTCCTTCCAGCTTCAATATATATGCATGACGAGGCACAAAGACTTGATCTGAGAGCTATTTTTCTTCTTACAAATATAATACTAAAGGTAGCTTGGGATTTTTTTTTAATAATTTGAAGTGAATACAGTAATTTCTTGTTTCCAGCCTCCTGAAACACATGCTTTTTCATCTATGCAAAGCACTCTGTACTTCATCCGTGTGTGCACGCTTAGTCAGAAGCAGTGACAGCCACAGGTTTGCAAGTAGTGTTTTAGGAAAAAAACCAGCTAGCCCTGTAGTCATACCATTATATGCAGAATTATAGATACACTGTTAGTAAACTGAGGAAACCCTGATTTTCTGTTTGTCTCAAAAAGCAGAAACAGAGAGATGTGTTAAAGCAGCTCCAAGTGATGCTACCTTTCTTCCTCTAGATTTGCTTAAAAGTATTTCTGCCTTAGCACAATATCAAGGATGCACAAATCTGCTATCAGACTTACAGAAGTTACCTGGAAATCCCAGAGCCTTTCCATGTGCATTCAAACTTTCCCAGTTGTAATTAGCTCACAAAGAAAATGAGTTCACAGCAAAAGCACTAATATTATCCCATCAGGAATGTCCCAGACACTCACAGCATGTGCTAAAACTCAGCAATTGATGACAGAATTCATCTTCACCATAGATAAAGTATAGATTTTTACTAGTGATCCCTGTCCTCTGATCAAGCAACTAGGACATCTGCTTCTAAAGCTGGCTCTGCTTCCTTCAGTACCAGAGAAACTCTTCCCTTTTACATCAGCTGCTTCTTCATCAAAGGTGAGGCACCTGCACATCAATTCCTAACTCCCAGAGCTAACCAATAAGTCTTTGATGACTAAGATCACTCATGCATAAAAAGTGGTGTGATCCAAGAGCATCCATAGACCTCCCCCAGGCCCCACTTCCACAGTCTTGCCCAGACTCCAAAACTCTCACAGCAAGCACCGTGCAACTCTGAAGCAGGTCCCAAGCCCACCACTGGCTGACAGGTTGCCATCATGCATCTGCAGCCTCTCTGCCCTACTCCAGGGGATGCTCATCTCCAGGAACCCTGCTGACCTCCCCAAACTGGGCACCCTCCCACACTATCTCCCACCTCCCTTTTCTTCCCACAAGACAGGCACAGAAAAACTAGTTGGACTGGAGGGATTTACAGGTTTTAAAAATCCATTTTCCAAAATTGCTCATCATCCAACTAGTGCTCCACACCTAGGCTCTGCAGGATGCAGTCTTCTGCTTTGTGTCCATACACCAGGATCAGTGACCAGACCTAGGGCTGAATTTATTCTTGATAGCTTTTAGCAGACTTGCCACGAGCTGCCCTCATGCTTTACAGCACATTTCTCAGTTTCTAGCACCTAGTTAAGTTCTTTTGTTTACTTCACAGCCACTTTCAAATGCTGGCCTACCTACAGCAAGGACTTGCTATACAGTCTCTTGAGAGTCTTCTGGGAGAGTAGACCACCAAATGGTTCCTCTCTAGCTTACAATGGTATTTCAAATCCAAATCAAACTCACTTGCACACACAGACAATAGAGACGGGCAAATGAAAGCACAAAAATGTGCAACATATAACGAGGGGAGCCCACATCTAGTGTGTATTCAATGTAATTAGCCTGCAAAAAAGAACTTGAATTTATCTCATTATGTCCCACCAAGACAGACAGAAAATCGTTGCAGCACAAAAGTTTACCATGCTTCTATTTTGTGCAAAGCAGCAAATGCAAAATAAGTCAGTTTTCCTTGACAGATTTTCAACGAGGTACAGCTTGTTAATGATGGTATGATATGTAGCTCAGCTCAAAGAGAGTGTTTGGTTTTCATGAATAAGTATGGAGCCAAGAGACCCACAATGCTGATAACCAATGTTTTAATGAGGGATGTGAAATAAAACTGAACTGGACCAATTTTCTTATAATCTGCAGGTTCCCATGGGTCAGGTAAGTCCCTTCTCTATTAAAAAAACTATAAGGAGGAACAGTCAAGAGCATTATGTTACTGAAGATTTCAACATGAGTCCTCAAAACAAACACCCAGCAGATGTAAGTGAAATACTCTTGCGCCAGTTTTCAGAAAGGAAGAATTCAGGACAGAAGATGGGATATGCAAAGAAGGAGTATAGAAAATAAAAATAAATGCAAGAAGTGCCACATTGAATAGTGTTGTGCCGAGTCCACAGCACAACAGCAGATGCTTTGGGGAGGACAGAGGGAGATTTACAGGGTTCTCCCAGCACAGTCTTCCAGGTTCTCATGACCAGTAGCTTGGAAACAACTCCTGATGGAAACCACACTTGCACTACCATGCTCAGGAGCCGAAGCAGCTGTAGCTGCATGGGTGTTTCAGGCATAAGTAGTATCTATTATAACATTTTTCTCTTTAACATTTCCATTGTACATGGCACAGAGAGGACAGCCTGTGAGATGGTTCAAGCAGCAACTGCCTAATAGACAGGGATGCTGTGATGAAATGGATGCTGTTTAAATGTAAGATGACCAAGGGACATCTTATGCCTCCATACTGTAGACGAGGTATGACAGTAGGTGGATCACAAGCAGAGTCTTGTGCTTGAAGCTGATACCATGTCAATTTTCTGCCACTGGTAGCAATGTCTCAGACATTTTGGAAATTAGCTTCAGAGCAGAACAGGGCCACAAACAACCTACCTTGCAGGTATCTTAGGTTTTGGTCTTTATCTTACCATTTGTCTTCTGACAGTCAACCTTACAATCTCTTCATGAAGTATACATGACTTTATTTAAAATTACATGGGTGTCTGAGGTTTAATTCTTAATTAAATCTTATTTTAGTCTTCTTATATTTTTGTCTTGGTATTTCCAATTCAACAGCTCTTGAAAGGATACATAGAACTAGCACAGTACATATAATGGTGCATATAATGGTACTATCTCTCTTTTAAAGAGGATAGGAAAGCAGGAGAAATAAGATGAGCTTAAGACTCCCCATAATCTGCAGCAAACCAGCTGAAAAGAAATGAAATCAAGTTTTAAGCTGTTGATGAGATCTGCTTCTTTCTTCTTAGTATTAAAACTGGTAACTTCTTAGCTGATTAACAGCCACTGATGTGTGAAAACAGTCTTTAAATTAAATTGGTTGCTAGAAAAAAAATAATTATTTTGGACACAGCAAATATGCCATAAACAGCCTGCTAGTGTTAGGTACAAGTGGGATGTGTTTCTGTTAGCAGCACATCCATTATTAGCAAATTATTTTCACTGTTTTTATTTTTAATAGCAATCACAAAATGTTGCGGGCACAGAGCATTAACATCTGTGCAGCCTCTTGCTTGCACACTTCAAAATGAGCCAGAGAGAGATGGCTGCAATGAAGGATGGCAACAAGAGCATCTTGGGACAGCAATGGCTTGAGCTGATCCCTTGAACCATCAGCAATTAGATTAGAAACTATCTTTGTACCTTGCAGATGGGAGCCCACAAGAGCCATGCTGAAAGAAACTGACTCTTGGAACATGGGTGGATGGAGGTACAACCACTGCTCCTCTTACAATGAAAACTGGCCTATTCGAACAACGTGCTGAATGCACCATACCAGTAGTAGAGACAGTGAGTACTAGTGAGGAGACACAACAATAAATAGGGAAAACAAGCCAATAACATCAACCAGCTGGGACTACTTGGCAGATTATTTTCTGCAAGCCTTAACATCAAATGATTTGCAGTTGCATCCCTGTAACCATCCCTCCCCCGAGCTTAGGCTGAAGATTGCATCCAATGGGCAGGGCTCCTCTCCTCTCCAGCTGCCCCATGCCTTCGCTGCACACTGACACTAGGCAACACATACTGGAAGCAAGAACCATCTCTGAGGCTTTCCATACCCACAGGCATGTATATGGTCCTGTTGGTAAAACCACCCAATTATCACAGAATCATAGAAACATAGGCTGGAAAAGACCTCCAAGATCATCTAGTCCAACTTTTGACTGAACATCACCATGTCAACTAAACCACAGCACCACATGCCACGTCCAGTTGTTTCTTGAACACTTCCGGAGATGATGATTCCACCATTTCCCTGTGCGGCCTGTTTTAATGCTTGACAACCCTTTCAGTGAAGAAATTCTTCCTGATGTCCAATCTGAACCTCCCTTGGGTGCAGCTTGAGGCCATTTCCTCTCATCCTGTCAGTAGTTTCCTGGGAGAAGAGGTCAACCCCCAGCTGGCCACAATCTCCTTCCAGGTAGTTGTAGAGAGTGACAAAGCCTCTCCTGAGCCTCCGTTTCTCCAGGCTGAACAACCCCAGCTCACTCAGCCATTCCTCGTAGGACTTACTCTTCAGACTCCTCACCAGCTCCACTGCTCTTCTCTGGACACTCTCCAGCACCTCAATGTCTTTCTTGAAGTGAGAGGCCCAAAACTGGACACAGTTCTCAAGGTGTGGCCTCAGCAGTGCTGAGTACATGGGGACAATCACTGCCCTGATCCTGCTGGCCACAGTATTCCTGGTAGAAGCCAGGATGCCATTGGCCTTCTTGGACATCTGGGCACACTGCTGGTTCATGTTCAGCTAGCTGTTGACCAGGCCCTTTTCTGCTGAGCAGCTTTTCAGCCACTCTGCCCCCAGCTTGTGGTGAACCCCCACTCCCCATCTCCCTGTGCCGCTGGGAGGCGAGAAAGTAGAACTTGGGAAGAAGGGAAGGGTGGGGTGAAGGTGTTTTTAAAATTTATTTTACTTCTCATTATACTGCTGTGATTTTATCAGTAATAAATTTAATTAATATCACCACTTCAAGTAATTGGTGAGTGATCTCTCCCTGTCCTTACCTCAACTCATGAATCCTTCGTTATATTTTCTCTCCTCTCTCCAGCAGCAGAGGGGAGTGATAGAGCAGCTTTGGTGGGTACTTGGCATCCAGCCAGGGTCAACCCACTACAGCCTCACAAAATTGGCCTTGGCCCATGGATCCAGCCTGTCCAGATCCCTCTGCAAACCCTCCTACCCTCCCATACAACTTAGTGTTGTCTGTGACTTACTGAGGGTGCACTTGATCCCCTTGTCCAAATAATCGATAAAGTTATTAAACAGGACTGGCCTCAATACTAAGCCCTGGGGAACTCCAGTAGTAACTGGCTGGTAGCTGGACGTAGCACCATTCGCTACCACTCTCTGGACTCAGCCATCCAGCCAGGAGAATGCTGTGGGAAACAGTATCAAAAACTTTACTGAAGTCCAGGCAGACAACATCCACAGCCTTTCTGTCATCCACTAGGAGGGTTATCTTGCCATAGAAGGAGATAAGGTTGGTCAAGCAGGACTTCCTTTCCTAAAACCATGCTGCCTGGGCCTGATCCCCTGGTTGTCCTGTACATGCTGCATGATGGCACTCAAGAAGATCTGTTCCATAACCGTTCCAAGCATCAAGGTCAGCCTGACAGTCCTGTAGTTCCCCAGATCCCCCTTCTGACTCTTCTTGTGGATGGGCATCACATTGACCAACCTCCAATCATCTGGGACCTCCATGGTTAGCAAGGACTGATAATAAATGATGGAGAGTGGCTATGCGAGCTCTTCCGCCAGCTCCCTCAGCACCCTCGGGTGGATCCCATTGGGCCCCATAGACTTGTGAATGCCTAAGTGCATAGCAGGTCACTACCTACCTCCTCCTGGATTGCAGGGGTGGGTCTATTCTGCTCCTCATCCCTGTCTACCAGCTCAGGGGCCAGTTGCCCTTAGGATAACTAGTCTTTCTGTTGAAGACTGAGGCAAAGAAGGCATTAAGTACCTCAGCCTTTTTCCTCATCCTTGGTGACAATGTTCCCCCCCCGTCCAGTAAAAGATGGAGATTTTCCTTGGCCCTCCTTTTGTTGTTAATATATCTATAAAATCACTTATTATTTTTCATAGCAGTGGCCAGAGGGAGCTCTAGTTGAGCTTTCACCTACATGACCTATTGACATCTTGTACTATTCCTGAGTAGCCTGCCCCTTATTCCAAAGGTCATAAACTCTCTTTTTTCCCTGAGTTCTAGTGAGAGTTCCCTCTTCAGCCTGGCTGGTCTTCCTCTCCAGCTTTTGGCACGTAGGGACAGCCTGCTCCTGTACCTTTCAGCTTTCCTTCTTAAAGTATGTCCAGCCTTCCCGGACCCCTTATGAACCAGTGGCCTGAACAGGCCAAAGTCCACCCTCTGGAAGACCAAGGTAGAGGTTTTGTTGACCCCCTTCCTTACTTCACCAAGAATAAAAAACTATATAATTTTGTGGTCACAATGCCCAAGTTGGCCTCTGCATCTCTCACCACCCTTCTCCATTTGCAAACAGCAGGTCTAGCAGGGCACAGCCCCTGATAGGCTCGCTTACCAGCTGTGTCAGGAAGTTAATCTTCCACACACTCCAGGAACCTCCTAGACTGCCTCCTCTCCACTTTGTTGAGTTTCCAGCAGGCATCTGGCAAGTTTAAGTCTCCCACAAGAACAAGGGCAAATGTGAAACGTCAGCCAGCTGCTAAGAGAATATTCTATCTGTCTCTTCATCCCATAATTAGTATTAGTAGGAATTCCAGTTTTGTCCCTGGAGAGAGAAAAGGTAGGAAACGTGACCCTCTAAGCCTTGAAACCCAAGGAGATAGGAAAAAGGTCCAACTTATTACTCCCTTTGCACTCTTGCAATGCTGGGAGGATAAGCTCACAGTACTTAAGTGCTTAGGAAAGTGACCTTTTACATGTCCCAGAAAATAAAGCTCAAACAGGAATTACACTGTCTCCCTTGCAGAGCACCAAATTAGTCTCCACAGTAATCAGAAACCACAAGTATAACTCATAAGGAAGTGCCACTAATCCATAAATAAAGCTAAAGGACTAAATCTAACAAAAATTAATGAAGATAAGGATGCCTAGTCTAGACGGAGCACAGGTTATCTGGCTGAACCTGAGGTTTCCTCCCCAACATGCAAACCCCCATCGCTTCTCCTTCATATCCTTTAGTGCCATTTACCTTTTCAGACTGTAAACTTCTTTGGACAGGGATACACAGCTCAAATTACCATAGCTTTCAGAAGTAACCACAGTGTAAAACTTCCTTCCTCATGGACAGACCCAATAGTCCACACTGAGCCAGCTCTCAGCTGAAAAACAAGCAGGATGTGGAGAGGTATGTATGTGCGTGGGGGGAAGGATGTGTGTGTTTTTAGCTCTGTAGCTCATCAAATCTGCTTTCAGTAGCACATTGCTCCGGTGAAGGGAATATGACTCGAGAACTGAAGGATCTGAGCAAAATCAAGCTACAAATAAACCAAACCTTGTTCTCATCTCTCGAGCTGCCATGCCTTGAAGCATTTGCACTGAGAAGAGGGGGCTGCTGCCTCTTAGATGTGTCCAAAACCTATAAAAGGGTTTAGCAAGGTACAGTCTTTATAATGTGGAATCAATTAAAATGCTGGGAGGCTCCAAGCCTCAGGTTGTACTTCTGACACACTCTTTTACTTACAAGAAAAAACAAAACAAAAACCACAATGGACTGTCTTCATGTCTTCCAACTAGTATAAACAGATGATCACCAGTCCCTTCTAAATAGTATTTCAAGAACTACAGCAACCCACCAAAGAGCATCCTCCTGCAGAATTTTCAAGTAGGCTCCCAAGAGCTAATCCTGCCCTCTCTAACAGCTCTCTTGAACCGCAGGCTGACACTGAAATTGCTGCCACAGCTATAAAGCTACAGTAAAATGTCTAAAATGCCCTGATTATATCTCCTTTAGGCTTTGTCTATCTATCTGCAACAGTGCTATGTTGCTTCCGGTATTTGAAAGGAATTAAATAAATACCCACTAATAAAACACTGCAGTTTGAAGCTGCCAATTTGCTTCAATCCAGTAGATTTGGAAGCATCTTTCGCGAAGTCCAACACCCAATGCTGTAGCCCAAGATCTGCTTAAGGTCTTTTTAAATGGTGTCCTGGAGCTTGCTGGATAAGTGGGGCATCTGAGGTCTTTGAAGAAAGAGACTCAGCTCTGACCTTGGATGTAAGCCAATTCATGCATCTCAAGTGGGAAATATTCTTTTAAGCTTTTTTTTTCCCTAAGAAAACATTGCGTCTTTAGATACTGTTCTGTCCAACCACACACTAACTTAGGCTGAATTATTTCCACTCTACATTGAAATCAGCTCTAACTCTGAATACCAAAACAACCTTGAAAAGTATATAAATATATAAATAAATTAGTACTTTCAGTTCCTCCCTCTGAAATACCACTTTTTTCTACCATGTGACTAACTAAATTGTCACACAACAATTTACGACATAACCACAGTTGCTAGAAAACTAAGAATTAACTGCCACTAATAACATTAATGTGTTTCTTCCAAACGGTATAAAACTTCATCACATGTCAACACTGAAAAATTCATCAAATTCCCAAATCAGATACATTTACAAGCCATAAAAATACCTAAAACACAATACATTTGAAAACACTCATGCTTACATTAGGATCTAATGGGCTATATTTCTGCACATTCCAACTTTGCTCTAAAGAAGATTTTTAAGCAATCAATGAGGCAAAGCCTGAGTCAAGCCTAAACTCTCAGCAGTGTGATGGAGGAGCAGTGAAGGAGATTTATTCTGGCATATATGCAAACCCACACTATCATTTGGGTTTGATTTTGCAGAAGGAAAGCAAGCTATGGAAAAGAAATGCTCTTAAGAAAAACAGAAGATTTTTCAAAAGCACTCAGCACTGCGCAAGCGTGCTCCCACCAACTGTGTTAACTGCAGGGCTAGCTGGCTGTCCTTTGGTTTTGTGGGTTTTCTTGCCAAACTTGCCAAACTTTCCTGTCCAAAAAAACATCAGGAGAAACTGGTACATTTCTAGAGAAAGCACTACTTGAGATGAAGTGTCATTTCCTAGCAAACCCAAAATTTCTGTCACCAGCAGCTGCATGCTCCTGCAAGTATGTACAAGGGTTCCTTCAGCTCTCAGACCAGGTGGCACCTGCCGTCTTCCTCGCTCTCTGGCTAAAAGGGACAAATCCAGGTTGATCTCACTGAGCCCCAACTATCTGGCTTACAATAAATAAAAGGCAGTCCACATCCTGTTGCTACAGCTTCTCTGCCTATCATAGCTATAAAATATATATCTTCATAAATCTCTATGTCTATAAAAATCTATCTATGTATTTTTACTTTGTTGTCTGAGGAATGGGACAAAGATGCACTTAAATGATGTTTAAATTACTGTCTTTGGTTTTTTAATGAAGACAAACTGAAATCATTTTACTCCCTTAAACAGAGGAAGCGATGATTTACAGTGCTGCATCTAAAGGAAAAATATAATTAAAGACACAGAAGGCAGCAGAGACACATTTATTTCCGCATGCTTGTACACATAACTTGAGATGCCTGGCTCTGCACGTAATCCAAGAGGTGCGAGAGTCTATTTTGGGGGTTTCTGCACACAAAGACATGGACCTAGGCTATCCTTTGTTACACAAATGGCAACTTAAACATTCAAGCTGCATTGCTGCGCTAGGCGAGGGGAGGATTGATGGACAAGGCACAGAACTCCCTTGAGTTCAATAGTGGCATTGACTGAATAGCAATAACAAGCATCATCCCTAATGGCAACAGGGGGACAGGATCAAACTTGAAAATGATGCAGCCAAAACTCCCCTATGTCTGTCTGTGTACACCTATTATGGACAGTAATGCAAAGATCAGTCAGCAAAAGCTCCTGGAAAATAGGGTTCTTCAAAGCTACGTTTGCTAGCACAATATTACAATAAAAGGATTTTAGTCTTCTGGTTCAGTCTGCCATAGGGATCTGGAGCCCAGCCAGCAAAAAAAGAAAGATTCTCTAATTATGCTGTGGTTTGGACAATTGTAAGCCATTGTGGTTAAGAAATATGACATTTGGGAGGATTTATTTTGATGATTTATGCCATGTGTGTTTACTCTACCAGCATTTTAAGGTTTTAGCCTGAATTAATAAACTGCACATATGCAGGCAGTAAAGAGAAGTAAAAATGCTTAAAATATTTCCTTCTGATTGGCTCTACCTTGAGCAACTTCATTTGCATGAACAACATTTCTATGTGATATAAAATCAGTCTTTCCTCTCCTGATTATTTGGTCCAAAATAGGCAGCATCCTACCAACCTAGACTGATGTTTAACACCTTCTCAAAATGATCCCTTCAAACCCGGTCTCAAGTGTTTAAGGGCTTGTTTGCTTCTACTTTATGATCATCTGTCTCGGGAGGTAAATTCGGCAGGACTGGCTGCAGACAATTTATTTTAAAATTGTTCCTTTGTAATTTATGGCTGAACATATGTCACTCTAGACACATCTATTCAAATTCCATCAGAGGGTGACAGAGATGGATCTTTTACAGTCCTGACCAAAAAAAAAAATAGGAAGGATTTATCCAGAGTTCCCTGGACTAAGTGTGCTAAATGGATTTATGCACAGAACAATGATTCTGTGGAAGTGGTTTTGGTTTTTTTTTGTAAATTCCAGGTACAGGTAATGCTAGCCAATTTTGCTGCAGGCAGGCAGCTTAGAGGTGCACAGAAGAAACACGGACAAGTCTCTTGGGGAACATCTATCTCCCTTCAGTCATGCCTCCTTCCATAGAAGCTCATGGGTTTTTGCATTGGAGCACACTGGTTGGAGCTACAGATGGAAGTCTCACTGAGCTAAATTCTGTCCTGTTATACATATCACAGGATGCTTTTGTTTTGGTTAGGAGGCAACAAATCAAGGACTGTGTGCAAGGAGGATATGGCAAATACTAATATCCTGAGAAATTTAATGAGGAAAGCTGAGCAAGCTCCACACATACAACCAAGTGCAGAAACATCAAGCGGTTATCCCATTACATGCAGACAGAACACTTCATGATTTCGGTTTAATTAACCAGACATAAAAATATTAAGATTATTTGTTAAGTTGATTAAACTACTCCTTTGGCTCAGATGAACACTGCAACACTTCACAGTTCATCTGCCTTGCCAAGTAACTCCACCAAACATGTTCCTCTTTAGGAATGAGCTCAACAAAGGGCAACCTGAGGCATTGCTGGCTCTTCCCATGTCAGCTGGACAATGGCAGGAGCTTTCACATTCCAATCCTTTGGAGAATTTATTTCAGTATGATCTCTCCTACTTCTGGAGAAAAACTTGCTGCATATAAAAAAATGCTCAAATACAAGATAAATCAATAAACTTGACATTTTAAACCTCCTGATTTTAAAGCCAATCTCAATACTATTTGGGTAGTGGGCCTTGTGGCTTTTGGATGCTGGAGATGAGTCATCCTTGCCATGAACTAACTAGAGCTGCCCTGACTCCAGTCCAGTCAGAAAAACACCAAAAGCCCAAAGAAAAAACCCATATAGTTATATCCCAAGAAGATAGGTTCTTTATCAGACTATAGCAGTAGTTTTCTGAGACAAAAGCATGCACTGGGATGGAGACGTCCTGCTAGTGTCCCTGTCCATTGCCTCTTCTCATGGACTTTGTTCTTGTCCCAGAAATGACTGCTTTACAGTCATGCAACTGTTCCAGGAATTCAGATATGAAGCTAAAAGAAAAGCAAAGCAAACACTGCCTTCCCTCTTGCTACATGAAGCCTCACCACAACGTCCTTCCTGCCAAATCCACCTCCCTATACCATAAAGCACAAGCCTGAATCACACTTTGCAGCAGTGATACTGTCCATTCTCACAGGCTTTTTATTTAAGGTTTTGAGCTGCCAAAGCTTGATTTATGGAAGTTTAATTCTCAAACTATTATAAGGAAATACTGTTGTTCACATGTAGCTTACCTCCAGCTATATCCAAGAAATAAACATTGCCTGGAAACATTTGCCCTGGAAACCCAGCACCTCCTTTATTTGTAATTTTTGCTCCATCTCTGTACCCTTGCATTGCATCAACTTGAACAGTCTTCCCAAGTAAGTTTGAGGAAAAAGCAATGCAAACCTTCTGCTTTACAGAAACCGTTCATGTTGTATTTGTTCAAGGGACGACTGGAAGACAACATGAGAGGAGAAAGGAGAGCAGCTGGTGTGGGCACAAGGGCACTGCGCTCTGGGTTTGGCATACCTATGCCTTCCAAGAAAAGACTGTAACCTGCTTATCTTACACCTCATATGCTACTGCCCCTAACAGCTTGCCACTCCAGAGCTCCTCTTCCACACGTTGTTTTCAAAGCCTTGTCAAGTCTTGTGGCATCTATCCTGTGACACCCAGCAGGTGAGGGTGCTACGGGAAGATGCAGCTTGTCCTCTCAGCAGCCCTGAAATGCAGAGACTGTAGGAGAATATCAAGAGTCAGTCTTGTCATGAGGAAGAAAAAAGTAGAGAGAGGGAAAAGGGGTTACTAGCCTTTTTGAGAAGAAAGCCTGGAAATGCAAACATGAACAGAAAAATCAGCAGAAGACATAAAAAGCCCAGCATTAATTCTTTTATTTGAAGTGGTATGCTTTGCACTGAAAGACCAAATGGGAGTTTTCTGACTCAAGTGGGGACTGCTAATATTTTCCTCCCTGTCACCTCTTGGCCTTCCCAATATCCAGCATTCCATATGGATGCACTCCTGGATGTTGGTTTCTTTTCAGATGCACTAGAAAGCAGCTAGAAACTTCCGAGGCTCTGACATTTAGCCCAAATACCATTCACAATTTATTTTTTTTAAAGTTGTGCAAGTGGCAAAAATATAAGGTTCATTATTCCACACAGAAATTCTCTCATCATCCAGCCAAATTTAAAAATAAACAGTTGCAATTAAATGTGTCGCTACATTATTTATGTAGATGCATTCAGTTTGCAGAAAGCTGCTATAAAAATACTCCCTTTCAATACATGCGAAATTTATTGCACTTTTATTGTATATTTTCTTCTCCCTGCTCAAATGTATGTTGCTCCCTGGCTTTTTTTCCCCCCTGTGTTACTTAATGCATCATGTTCCAGCCACTGTTTTTGTCTTGAAAGAATGAGAGAAGTAATCCAAATCCAAATGTTTCTTGATTATTTGTGAACAAGGCTGATGAATGATTACTAGACAGATAACTCCAATATTTCCCTTGCAATCGAGGACCACTTCTTGTGTCTGATTTGGCTCTTACTGCTGTTGGGTAAATGATATGCATTGAGGCTGCCCAAGCTTCAGAGTATGTATTAATTCTGCCAGAAACTCCAGACACTCTAAAGCATTGCTAATTTAACAACAGGCTGTGAAATTATTTTTTCTTTCTTTATTAATTTCTGTGTTATTTGCAAGTCACTTCACTGCCCTGACTGTCTTTTGGTGTGAGTAACAGGGGATATTTCATCTTGTCAGGAAATAAGTGAAAGCTTTCTCCTCAGCAGTCCCTATATTCATAACCAAATATAAATATGTGAAACAACTGCTAATAAAACCAGGTTAACTTGATGCAGGTGTTCCTCTGTCAATTTAGCCAGGTGATATTACCAAAATCTGACAGGGAAGCACAGTGATATATTTCACTTGTGCCTTGACATTTTGATTCTGTTTGTTAGGGTGTATGTGCAGGGATCTGGCTTTTTCTCCAAGACCTCTATAGCTGTCAGTCCGTGCAAACAGGATTTGACAAGATGTCCATTTAGCAGGATGGGAGGGCAAAGGAAAAAAAGAGAGAGAGCTGGAGAGACCAGGTATCTGGTAAAGCTGCACTGCAGTGCAAAAATGGATGCTTTTCACATACCAAGCAACTTGAAAAAAACTCTATATCTTGATATAGAGGATCTGAGGCAGTTTTCATCCTTTAATCAACACCTCCTTCAAGAAAGGTGGGCAAGAATAACATAAATAGAAGGTAGAGGAGAAAGAAGACAAAAGGCCAGAGCTGGAAAAGGCATCAGGATCATTGTACACTCATCCATAGGAAGATTTTTGGCTGGTCTTAATTCTTTTTTAAAAAGAGAGAAAGAGAAAAAAGAAGCTTTCATTTGCTCCCAAGGAATTAGATTTAAGAAGAAATCTAAATAGGAAGTTTTGCTTTCCAAGGCTGCCTTTTTCCAGCCTGGGGAAAGAAGCAGAAGGTGATGAAGTTGTCTCTTCCAGGGATAATGTAAGAACACTCTCTGCTTATGGAGCCCTGAATTTAAAAGCCTTCAGCTTGTGTCTCCCTGCTAAGAACTTTGGGCCAGAAGCAAGTAAATTATTTAAAATGAAATACAGTAAGAAATAGATACAAAGATGAAACAACAGAAAATGAATATAGCATTTAAACAAGACTGTAACCAGAGTTTAGAGATTTATGGTAACTGGCTGCTGCATAAAGATAAGGATGGGATTCTGATAGTCTGGGCAATTCCTGCATCTCTGCAAGAGCAGTTTAAAAGCAAAACTGAATACATAACTCAATCTAAAATTCAGAACAAAAGTGATAATTAGCGGGGTTTAAACCAGACCTTACTTTTCAGCACATGCCAGCGTCACTACAGGGCCTCTACACAGCATCAGCCACACCAGTGCTGCCTACAGTCTGCACAACCAGGCAAGGGCTTGCTTTTTCCTCCTCCGGGATGCATGACATCTGCTCATGCCACATTTACACCAGGCTGCAGAGAGGCATCTTCCCCTTGCCCTCTCTTTTCAAAGGCCATGCAGCCAAACACACAGTGTTCACAGGTTGAAACATATCAGAGATCACAGCCCTCATCCTGCACACAGCCACCCCCAGCTCACACAGGACCAGGCAGGCGCTGTTCAAATGCATCAATGGACAAGAGAGCTGGCCGTCCCATGGCTATGAGAGGGTACACACCACACCATCATGTACGCACATCAAGCAACATACAGCTCATTCTGGGAGTGGTCCCAAATCACGACCCTGAGACCTGAACCAGAAACCACCGAAGACATCAAACCTGGTCCCAGCCACCAGGCAGGTCTGCAAATGACCTGCTATCCCCAAAAAAGGAAAGTCTGGGAAAAAGTCTGTGTCAAAAAGAACCCTCGACAGACATCCCTGATCAGTTGTGCACCTTCACAGCATTCCTGTATATCACCTCTGGCATAAAACGATGAAAGAAGACCTCAGCTGAACAGAGCCAGTTGTGGGCTCCTTACCTTGCTGCTCCACCAAGGTAGAAAATATGTATTACCGAAGCTGTAAAGTGCTTACAATTATGGCTCCAAACCCAGTAATCTCCGCTGATGTAGGTAAATTGCTGACCTATCACTGTTATTTACGATGCAAAAAAACCTTGGGTTTTCTCTGCAGCTTAATAAAACCTGTGGGAAATTGGTGCAAGGCTTTCATTCCTTATAGCCAGCCTTTAATGTCGAAATCTAGATCTCCTGGAGGGGAACTGAATAGTTTAGAATAATTAGTGATTTACATATAGAGTTGTCAACAAAGATATATGGTATTAAGTTACCAAGATGAAGGGTTCCACCTTCTCAGTTGCTACTTTTGATTTTATTTTATTTAAAAATTCTGTATTTTAATTCTGCTCACATTCTGCCATAGCTAGTAAAGTGGCCTGAAGCGGACAGCAAGAGGAGAGCACTAAATCGAAGGCTTAAATCACTTCTTCCTTAACCCCCCTGGCAGATTTAAAGAGCAACCTGGCAGCAACGCTTTCAAATAATATACTGTTGGACCTGACACAGCAGAGAAACTCTGCTTCAAATCACACAATGGTCCAGATGACCATGCAATTACAATTAACCTCCTACCCACTGTGCCTGATGACAAATGATCATGGGAATGATAGACTCAGGAAAGGACCCGAGTACCAAAAAAATGATTTCTGATTCTTACATATTTAAAAAGCCATTTTCAGTTAGGAAAAAGCAAAGGGACACTAATTTTAGTTTTCCATCCAAAAGAAATTAATAACCCTTGATAACACATATGCAGGCATAAGCAGGCTGTCAGCCTTCTAGCAGCAAGAGGGATGCATGGAAGTCTCCTTCCACCACAGCGCTGTAATTGGAAAAGCACTAATATCCTGCACCGCTATAAATCTCAGCTCAGACCAGAGAGCATGAATTTTGACCGTCCTGGATAAAAAAAAGGTAATATAACCTCAAAATAGCATGCAATAATTTTTGGCACACTTACTGGGCCCACGGGGTTCGCATTACAAGGTCAGTAAGCAGGGAGTTATCCCATGTTGTCCCATCAGGTTTTGTGCTTTTCCTGCTTTATGTCCCTCATCCCCTACTTACCTCGTGACCTCTCTTTACCAGGGGGCATCCTCCTTTCTCTGCTCACACAGCACGTTCAGAAGTAAGTAGAGCTATTTTGCAGCCTGCTCCCTTTGCAGAACAGGGAAGCACAAATATCATACTATCCCAGGAGGAGCTGAGGGCACCCATTTTCTTTCCTTTAATGGGGTAAGAGTTTATTTGCCCCGATCGCACTCCTAGTCAGAAGTTATTGTCCCTCCAGACCTGCCAGCAGAGCACTTGGAGTGATCTCTCCCTCACTTGCTTCAGTGAAGCAAGCTTGTTAGTCTAAATAATTTGTTAGATTTTTGAGAATTCACTAATTCTAATTAGTGTCCAGATGTGACGGGGCAGATACCTTCAGCTGAAGAGCAGTGGGGCACATGTATGTGTGTATATATATTTTTATAATTATATGTATAGGACAAGCTTATTCAAATTCTATCCCCCATTCTTCCTAAATCTGGCATTTGCTGCATCTCCCAAGAATGACAGAAGCAATATGGATATGACCACCCAGACATTACCACTTGTACCTGGAAGCATAAAATCCCTTGCAGGCTGCCAAGACCTCTTATGAAGCAAAAGGAAATCTTTACCTCCTACTTGCCAAAGAGTCAAAGGATGCAGCACCACCAGCCGTACATGGGTCATACCCCCCGTCAAGGTAAATGGGCAGCAAGCAGCACTGTGTTTGGGCAGGCCCCTTCTGCAGAGCATGTTATGGCAAGTATTTATGAAGTTGTATGGCAAGCTATTTTATAGTATCACAGTCATAACACAATTAGGAGATAAGCCCTGTAATGCAGAACATTATATATAAGGGTTTCTACGTATACTTACAGCACCTGTTTCAGCATGCCTTTAGCAGAGTCTTCACGTGAAAGAAATAAATATACTGCATTCTGGCAATTTATTCTGATAGTTGATTAGGGAAACATTACTTTGTGAATTCTAAGCCATGACATTTCCACTAATCTTTACATTTCAACAGCAGGGAAAGGAATGGCTTTCATATCTCCGTGCTTATCATTTTCAAGCTGAGTGTGTTATCTGCTCGTCTCTGGATTTACCTGATAACTCTTAAAAAAACCAAAACAGACCACCACAGTCTATGACACTTATGTGTGGCTTACTCAGAGAGCTGTATGCCATTCCTAAGATGAACAAATGTAGAAACTAGCTCTCATCTTTTCTAAAGTATGTCAAATAAATAAAAATCCAGATTGCTATCTGTTATTTCCCTTCAGTGAGACTGCTGCTTAAAAGGTTACAAGCGATGACGTTTTTGCTTTTGCAGAAGGCTATGCATTAAACTTCTCATATCGCTGTGCAGGGATCAAATATGGTCTGTTTGTTGTCAGACTTCTTAAGCCTGCTCTTCTGCAACGCCCCACAGTGTAACAGCTACCACCTCCCTACCCATCTGCCCCTGAGAGACCTTACCTTGCAACCCTTGCACCATCCCTCCTTTTAATCCCCAACCCCACAGACATTGTAACACCTAAAATGAATAGTCATGAGCTCCTCAGCTGTAGTTTCCAAGTCACAGATTTAATTTTGTATTAACTTCGAGCTTCTCATGGCTCAGGCCCCTAAGCAGTGTGAGCCATATTGTGTGCCATGATACCTTGCCACCTTACAGTCTTACCTGGGTCTGTTCTCCAACCACTGAGCATCAAATGGACATAATCTAGGACACAATCCATTAAGGGAGTATAGTGGGGTGGGAAGCATCCTGCTACAGTGCTGGTTATGCACCAAAATCCTGGTTATCATCACAGAAGGGACAATAAATGTGTTTTAAACCCTCCTTAGATGACAGACACATTTTGGGCTGCTTTCATTGCCTCTCTTTGAAGAGCTTGTATTTTTGTTTGCTAAGGGTTTCTCCTTTGGACAGACCTGTTCACTAGCTGAGCCATACATCCACAACAGGATCATCTAAGCAGTCCCATAACAGTGATGTGCATTTCATATGTGCACAGTCAAGTGTCACAGTTTGATGGAGGAAAGACACTCTTGTTTATAGGTGCATGATTAGCAAAGCTACTATCTTACCAAGTTCTGGTGCCAAAATGGAGGGTTGCTTAAATAACGCAAGTGAGAATAAAGTAAATGCTGCAAAATGCAATGTATCACAGAACCATCAGGGTTAAAAGAGAACTGCAAGATCATCTAGTCCAATCACCAATCCAGAACCACCATAATCATCCCCAAATCATATCCCCAAGTGCCACATCCAGACGCATCTTGAACACTTTCAGAGACACCGACTCCAAAACCTCCCTGGGCAGCTTATTCTAATGCCTAACCACTCTTTCAGTGAAATTTTTTCTTCTAATATCTAATCTGAACGTTCCCTGGTGCATCTTAAGGCTGTTTCCTCTTGTCCTTTCACTTGAGACATGGCAGAAGAGACTGACCTCCATCTCACTACAATTTCCTTTCAGGCCATGTTAGTATATGTAAATGGACTTACATTGAACATTTGGTTCAGAAAAGTATTTTTGAAGTGAACCTCTCAATTATCCCAACTTATCATCTCTCAGCACACAATACTATCTGTGCAAAATAGATTTGTGGGGGATAAATCTCAACCTGAAGATGTGTACTGGGAGGGCAATGTTGCTCACAGTGCGTGCTCTAGGGTTTTGCAAGGGGTCAAGCCACAGTCAGCACAAAACAGGGCCCTTGCAAGATTCACAGCATGCTGTTTCACCCTATAAATCCCTCCCCAATATGTCATCCCACCTGCTAATGTAGACAGTCTCTACTAACATTAACTAAAGCAATCTTGCTTTTTGTTCTGCTATAATACACATCTATAGCAGTCTTTACACTATAATACATTCAGATTCAACCTGTCTTTGGAATTTGCTTACATGAATTAGCTGTCATGCTCCAACACTTGTCAGTTGTCTCAGATAACCAAATATTACTCTGATATTCATAGCGTTACTTAGAAATTCCCTACACAAACTACAGGGAATTCTGCCAGTTCTGAGATAAATTAACTGCTTATCAAAGGCAAAACTGACAAGGGTTGTTGGGGTTTTTTTTGCATGAATCCATGGTTTATTACTTCCCAGCCCTGTAACTCTATTTAGCTTTTTCATGATCCACGCATGAAGACCTTTAGATATATCATTTCAGCTTAATAACAACACAATTACAACGATTTAATGTGTTTAAGGGAACAGTCCCAGCTTAATTTCTGGTAGGAGCATGCTCTGCTAGCAAGGCAAAAAACATCAGCCTGTGCTCAAACCTTCCTTTATTTCCTTAGCCAGAAAATTCCCTGCCCACCAGCACAAGGATGAGAGCTTAGTCCCTGATTCCAGCTTCTCGGGGCAAAATCCACACCACTCCTTTTAGAGTTTGACGGCAGCTCTTCCCTTTCCCACACCCAAATACATACAGATGTAGCTCCTTTGCCTGAGATTATGCTAAGTTCTAGCAGTGCATCCTTCTTTTTCCTCTTGAAATAAGCCTTCTGTATCACATTTTGGAGGTTATCTTCTAAAAAAAACCCCAAATTGAGCCTGGCAACAATGGAGTCCCAAGCCACAGAGTTTTCTCAGTACTTAAATGCTAAGGCATTTTGGCTTCCATGCCCCTGGAAAAGCAACTCACTCCAGAGACCTCACGGGCACAAGGATGCCAAGTATTCTTGGCCTGAAGGACATGAGAAGGCTACCAGAAGGTCACCCAAATCAGCCCTACACATACGGCAGCCCTGGCTTGCACTCAGCAGCCCATCTACAGAGAACCTGGCACCCCACCGCTAAATAACCCATCCCACTCTGCCACACGTGGTCCATTATCCTTCCAACCAATTTCCTAACCCCTCTTTCTGGAGTGTGTGGGGGGAAGGGTATAATGCCTTCCAACATGGAATAAAAGGGTGGGCATATTTCAGTGCCAGAGCAGAGCTGATGCTGCCCACACAACCTGGGGTTTGGAAATAATGTATTTATAGAAGTACATTAAGACCAATTTAGAAAGGGTTGATTAAATAAAGTAATGCTCATTCAGGCAAGCCTAAACAATTTTCTTATTTCATTGAATCAGCAATAATGTACTCCTACAAATGCAGTAAATATATATCCAATCACCTCCTCCTTCAGTGACTTCTCCCCTTGTTCCTTTCTGTGGGCAACATTTGGTTTGGGTTGTTTTCAGAAAGTAAAAAAACTCCCAGTAACTCATTTATAAAACCTTCTCTTCCTGGTAATTTTATTTTATCTCTGTAGCATAAGGCAATCTAGCAGAAGCAAACATTGTTTACTTGTTAATACCAAGCCAGAACTCTTAAAGAGAGTCGATGAGACCACAGAGGAAAACTATTGTTTTCTTTGTTATTCTGCTGGAAGACCTGCGGTAATATATCAAACATCGGTAGAGCATTTGGGGGAAAATACAAATAGTTCCTCTCTTTTCATCCATATGCATGGGAAATTGTGCTGGCCTGCATGCACTGAAAGATTTCGTGTTGCTGCTCCATCTAGATCCTCTCACACTGTAAGAACACCTGCTCTAAAGAAAAATTCACTGCAATTTGTAATTCAGAAAGCTAAGTATTTTTTAAATCCTGACTCTTTGACTGTGTTACTAGATCAACTGATTATCGTAAGGTACATCTCAAGAGATGTAGTGCTAACTGCAGAACAGGCTTCTATGCCTGCAGTCCCCACCAATGCCAGAGTCTCTGCACCCCCCTGTCCCTGGGTGAGCCCCAAATCAGGTTCTGGCCTGCTGGCACTCAGATTAACTGAGAAAATGAGAGGCTGCAGGCAAGTGAGTGTCCTAGCCAGGCACATGCATAGAAAACCCTTTTGTTTTTGTTGTACAGTGACAACATTTGTTATTAGGACACCGGCTGTTTACCTGTGGTTTTCATGGCAACGTGATTACTTTTGATCTGAGAGTGCCTTCAACTCAACCCCATATTGTGCAGGTGTTTGGCTCTCAGAATCCCTCCTGGGCTCTCCCTTCTCTTTTCACCCTCTCCATTATTCACCTCTAGCTTTACAGGCAATTAATATTCTTAAGAGTAACCTGGAGGAAGGAATTGTATTTGTCACCTCCTCTCCATGCAAGCATTTGCTGTTGAGGTATGAAGGCAATGATTTCAGGAAAGACAGACATGAGGAAATTTCTGCTGCTGGGCAGAAATTTTGCAGCTGTGTCTGTGCCCAAGCCAAATTCCAAGCATACGCTCCGTGTCAAGCCTCCATCAACCACCATCACAGAAAATGGATTCATAAAGTACAACCCTTATGAAGAGAGACATTTTTTATCCCATGCTACAAATTCAAATTTAATCAAGGATCCTGCTTAAGCAGGCATTTTTTTTCCCCATAACCAAGTCCAGCAAATTTCTCTGGATCACTGTGGATACAGTGAGGGGATGTTTCTGAGCTGCTACTAGAGGTTGCTCACTCCTAGAGGGAAAATTGCAACATTTGGCTTCTAAAAACAAAAAAGGTTCCAATTTAGCAAACACTTAGCACCCTTTGCAGATATTCATTTACTCCAGCAAGATGTTAGGTAAAAACTCTCTAAGCCAGAAGCGGGTTTTCAGAAGTCCTGCATGTCCAATCATAAAAGCCCCATCTTTAACAATTTGGAAACCAACATTCAAATCACTCCTAGCACCACTGACTGTTTTAGGAAGTCCTACACTTAGACAAGAAATCAGTGTGTATTTTTGTCTGGTGCTGTGAGCATCAGAGCCTAGACACTCCTAGGGACTTAATAAACACCCCCAGAAAACCAGGAGCTCACCATTAGCTTCAATAGGATAGAGATTTTATTCCACATCTTTCACTTATATGCCTGAATACAGGTTTAGAAACTTAACTTCTCTTGAAAACCTAACTCTGAAAATTCAAAACAACCGACAAGTATTTAGTTAGCAAAACAAAATTAGTCGGACTTGTGTAACTACACAGTAATGCAGGCAGCTGAGCGGCTATTTCTAAGGAGTCAGCATGAAAGCCTGGAAGAAAATTTGCTGGTTTAGGGTTTGCACTATAATTTTGTTTGACTCAGGATTAATTTTGCTCAAAACTGAATCAAAACCAAATGAATATTTACATTCTTTGCACTACAGACAACACCCAAAGTAAGGAGGGCATTTGCCCAGATAATCTTGAGTGTGGTATGGATGTAGCTCAAAGACTACACTTGCCACATTTCAGCAACTGGGGACCTGGGAAAGAATCTGTTCTTTAACTTGTCCAGCAATGAAAGCAGGGAAGCAAACAAGATCCTACTGATATGAGAGATTCAGTCAGGAAAAGTTTAGCTGATCCTCCAACTCTAGCCCCAAGAATAGTTCCCCTTGGAAAGGTCCAAATGTATTTTCTTTACACAGCTGCATCATTTTTCTGGACCACCTCTGGTAAGCTTTTCTCCACTATGTCCACTTTACATCCTTAGGGGAATACCCTTTCCTCGATGTTTTCCCCTGAAGCACCACTCCATCCTGAGCAACACCACACAGCATTCTTACCCTTCATGTGACCAGGGCAAAAGTCAGCTATGATACAGTCTCATAGGCAAGAAGCCACTGCAGAGAGCAAGAAATCCATAGTGAGAGAGAACGAAAGTCATGATGAAAAGGTGTGGGGCATTTTCTGGAAGGGGCCAAAAGAACTTTGCACAGAGAAAACAGGGGGAAAAAAATAAGCGGATTAAAAGGAAATGGAGGGCCAGGAACTTGCTGGCCCTACATAACACAGCAATGGTGCTCTCTGGAAGTCTACTGACCTTGTCAGACAAATTAAGACATTTCTGCTTACTAGCTAGCTTTTTTTCTGCTTTTTAAGGATTTTACGACAACAATAGCCCCACAATACCTAGCAGCACTCGCTCTCACATGCACGCACAGATTAAGTCTAATATAATGCACTTTCCCATTACTGAGCAAAGGTGTGAGTGCACCTGCTCCGCATTGCTTCAGGTAGACAATTGCCCTGTCCTAACCCCTTCTGCAGCCAACATGGCAAGCAATTTATCACCATCATCTAACTTCATTCACTTTCCTGCTGAGTGACAGCCATCAAAAGTCTCATTATTGGCCTGCTAGTAGGTGGCAAGGCAATCACATCCTCTAACAAGGTCTTAAAGAGGACAGAAACTTCCCAAATCCCATTACCTGAAGGCCCTCCCTCTCCCAAGATGAAGATTTGAGTGTATTTGTGCCACAGATGTCAAATGCATTTCTGACCCTTTTTAATCTTTCAACTTTGCTTCGAGGTGAATAAAGCAGAATAGTCCTCCTGTAGGTGCAAGGATTTGCTTCGTGGAGTTTAAAACCATCAACAGTTGAATTTGCTGGATGTTTTCAAGGCAAATCCACTTACCTGACTAATAGGTAAGCCTTCTGGGCAGGGACAAATCATGCAGTGATTTATCCTCAGCAACTCCAGCAGACCGCTGGGTGTGTATTTTTCTACAACTCAAGAAGACTATTTTCATGTATTCAAACCTACTGCTGGAAGCAAAGCCAAAACCCTTCAAAAACTGCCTACTCTGTTAATTTCTGGGGAGTGAAATGGAAACGGACACTTGTGGCAGTGGAAATCACAGAATGTGAAATAAGATTAATAATGATAACCATGGCAATTAGCAGTCCATAACTCAGTGGCTCCCAGTGTTTGGCGATGCTACCAAGTCTGGTAAGGCAGCGACTGCAGCGAACAGCAGCCAAGAACAAGTCATTCTGGGTTCATTGTATGGTTTTGCTGCAATCGTCAGGTCTGAAACATATCTGCAGATTCCTTTTGATTTCTCCATTACAGGACCTGGAAGGGCTGTACTTATCAACAGCTGCACACCAGGGAGAGATGAGAGGAGAGACAAAAAAACCAAAGCTGACAACAATCCAAGACCTCAGTTTTTGGCCAGCTCTCATGAGTGCAATGCAATGAGAGAGGCTGGCTTAATCCCTTGAGCCTATTCAGTTCAGCTCCCAGTCTGAATACCAATATGTGGGCCATCTCTGTATCACACATGCATTGAACAGAGTCCTAGTGAGTAAGTCAGACCTCCTGGCCATCAGTGTAGGCTACTTAACAAGACAACTCTGCCTTTGAGATCAACACATTTACCTTTCAGGAGCAAGCAGACACACCTGCATCTCAAGGCAAGCTGCAGTTTGCATGCATCCTGCCCATCTCCAAGCATCAGGACTCAGACTATCATAAACCAGAGGCTCCTTTGATGCTGTTCATATGTGGGAAGATGTTCACTACTGTTCCCATGAACATAAAAGCAGGAATTGCTCTCTGCTGTGGGCTGGAAAAACTACTTCCTTTAGTACCAGAAATGTGCATCCTGGTATCTTTGGGATCTAAAGGAGAGCTGCTTCAGCATTTACACAAAGAGACTATTTAAGAGACTCTCTCAGACTTGTGGCCTCATAACACAGATTTACATTAACTAGGACTCAGCTAGTCCAATGAAAGAGAAAAAAAAGTCTGTTTTATTTTTCTCCAGTGTTCATTTTACCTTCAGGATTTCTCCCTTTAAAAATTACAATACCTACACAAATGCACAAGTGCATATACAAGTATACATGCACATGTTAAAATATATGCAACAGATACCATTTCTTTCCCATTCAAAATGTTAGCTACAGCTTTCAGTATCTGGTTGTGCTGGAAGAGGAGATGGTTTTGTTTCCTACCTCTTGTTCCTGGTTTTGATAGAAACCAAGACTGACAATTTTTCATGAAGAAACACATGGAAAAAGGACTTGCTAAGTACAGAAGGGTTTTCCATGTAGGGGAAATGAAGGCATAAATGGTCTCGAACACATCTGTAAAATTGCTAGACTTTTACTAAACAGTTACTAGAACCCATGAATTTATTTTGCCAAGAGGAGCAATGGATACTGGGGGAACTCAGACACACTCCAGTTGCTCACCATCTGGATTTCTTTACAGCAAAGTACTGAGATGCACCTATAATTATTGTTGTTAAAAAGGTTTCCATTGGAAACTATTTTTTCTAAATTATCTTTCCTCTAAGAATTGCTAGATAATTAATGTGTTTAAATAATTTCCACTTCTTGTCCAAAACCCAGGTATTTTCATTCCATAAAAGGCTATCTTAGTCAAAGTTAGGAGAAGAATTTTAAAAGTTTCTAATTCAAATCAGAATCATTCATGGAAAACACTTGGTAGTCACTGTAATAATGTTCACAGCAAGAAGCTTTGCTGATGATGCACATACTTCATATACACTTAAAACATTTAGTTGCATTCTTCCCATACAGCACCTCGGCTGTTTATTTAGGCAAAATTATAGCAGGATCTTGGACTTTCGGTCAAAATTGCCCCAGGGAACAAATGGGAAGGGAGAATGGGACAAGGATTGAAACAAAGCCAAATCATAAGAACAGCTTACAAGGCATAAATTAACCTTTTTCATCACAAACAAGACAGCATCCTCCACTTGATTCTGCTACAACTGGACATCAAATTGCAGCAAAGATACCAGGGCAAATTCTTCACTTTTTTGCAAGCCTGCTAATGTCCACCAACAAAGTTCACTCCTTTTGCTATCCCAGGTGATCTAAATTGAGACTGGTAGATTTTTCTTTCTTACTCCAGGGAGGTTTCCTGCCAGTCGGGCTTGCAGAAATGGCCAAGAGAACACAATCTATCCCATACAGGAACCCATCCGGTCTTGACCTCAGGTCTGAAATCCTTTTATTCTATCCACAGTAATAAATCCACACCATCACTACAGAGCACCGTGGCACAATAACTGTTTATCAACCAGGTTATCCATATTTAGATCTTCACCTCTTGCCTAGTTATGAAACATTATTCAAATGGCATATGCTGGGGTATTTCTGTGGGTTTTATCTTGTTTTGTGGGCTGTTTCTTTTGTTTTGTTTTGTTTGTTTGTTTTTTTTAAATACGCAAAATTCAGCTTTTGCCAATTAGACTTTTCTTTCCTCCTTTTCTTTTTTAAAAATCAAACTGTATTTCAAGTACCGATCATCTCTACAGGAGTTAGTTCTTATTATCCCTGGACTTCTTAATTAATGTTCACCCTGTCATTTTTCTGTTGCTACATTGAATTTGAGTGCATATGGCTTAACAGACATACCACATGCTGCTTCCCTAGGTTGTTTAGGAGCTAATACTTCATTATTTGAAGTTGTTTTTTTTAAAAAAGAAGCTCATTATTTACTAGATTAGCCACCAGTTCAGAAGTGGAGACAACCTGGAGGAACTACTTTGCCTGGCTGTAAAAAGTCCAGAGGGGCTGTGCTGCTTCTTTATTGGAGAAGGAAGTAAGCAGCCTGGGCTCCTTCCTTTTTTCAAAGGCTCAGAAAACTGACAGTGAAATGATGTCTTCCAGAAATAGCATCATTCCCCCAACCTCTCTCCAGTTCAAGTAAGAGCTGAACACAATGCACTCTTGACTTCTGCCACGGCTGGAACCTCTTCCTGCTCCAGTCATTTACTCCCCATTTCGCCTTCCCTTACATTTTAGAAGGTGGATAGAGATATAAAAACACAGCCTTTAACAGCTGCCTTGCCACTCACAGAGATACCAACAGTCAGCCAGCAGTGACATCTCAGGCTCAGGCATGTGACAGATTGATTCACTGAGTATGGTGATACCCATCCCCAAGTCTTCTCCCCCAGACCCAAAAAGGTTAGATAGAAATGTAAGCAGTTCTTGCTCTCTATTACTGATAAACCCAGAAATATCTCACGTGTGTCACTTTAAATGTATGAGGTCACATCTGTTCATTTAGGAAGTAGAGAGGCAGGAGTACAAATATCTCTGGCTGCAAGAAACATGGTTGATGCAGTAAAGCACATGAATGAAGGGTTAAAATTTAAAAATGTGTGATAAACCAGAGTTATGTTGGTAAATATATATCGTACAATCTAGGCACCACAAAAAACTTGCAGTACAAGCTAGCGGATGTGGTTTTAAGTATCCATGAAGAATATCTTGTATCAGTAGTATCAGAATATCCTATTCAGTATCCTTCTTCTGAAGCCAAGCCCATTGAAACAACAACAGTCTCTTTCTAGCATCTTTAGGCTGAGCCAGCTCTAAACAATTCTTTTGTTTAAGAAGATAAATATAGAGGAACTGACAAATCTATGTCCGCAGTTGTTATAGATTACAACTACAATGCAGCCTGATTGCAAGTACCTTCAATTCCCTTGTGTTGGGGGGGGGGAAAAAAAAAGGGAAAGAAAAGGAACAAAAAACCCAAACCACCCAACCCCAAAAATCCCAGCAAGGGCCCAATGCCTTGCCACATCATGGTTGCTGGCAGCAGGATGCTGCTGCTCCGAACGTCAGAAGCTGCTCAGGCTGCTTCCCAAAGGGAGATAGCTTTTCTCAGTCTCTCCCAGTCTCTTTACAAAACCTCAGCATGCCTGGAGGAGCTGGTAGGAATGGGCTGCAAAGACACACTGTGGGATTGTTTTATTTCCCCCATTTCAAGCACGTAACACAGCCCCTGAAAGCAGAGGCTTAAGCTCTGCACATGCATAATTTCTCTGTAAAGTCTTCTCCTTTTGGCATGCCGGCAGCAGCAACACATTGATAATTCTTTCAAAATGGAGAGGTTGGTGATACAGGGATCTACAGAAGGAACTGAATCAGCATCTCCCTTTATTTTCTTTCATTTCACCAGGAGTCTCCATATGGAGAAAGTCTAAACTTCAGTCTTTTGCTTCCAAATAAAGTTAAACCAGACCTCCAGTTTACCTGGAGCAGGTGGTGCAGTAAAGATGCTAAAATGAGTTTATGGACAGGATTATATGACTTAGTGCTTATGACAGACAAGGACTAGCACAAGAACAGTGAAAGTCCTCTCTGCTCTTCAGTCCTCTGAGGCTTTCTAAGCTTTCTTCTGAAAACCAAAAGAGAAATATTACCTCATAATCCTTAGGCCAAGCCAGCCAGCTCCGAGCGCTTGCTGTCAGGCTACGCAGCCATGGCAGAAGCCTGTGCTGAAGCATTTGCTCACTCCCACCCAACAAGTGAGGCTTTCACCTACCCAAACGCTCATTGCCTGTATAAATGGGTTGTCCCTGAAAGATGAGAGATCGTTACTCCACATGAGTATGCCAGACTCCAGTCTCCCTCTGGAGAGTGTTAAATATAAGCTGCTTTAGACTTCTGCTTCTGGAAACATGACACGCTGACAACGACATGAGGTGACAAAATAAATTTGTGCAAAAATAGCTTATTGCAGCCCAGCCAACAACCAACACATTTTGCCTCCCTAGAGCCATCACACAGGAATCTTTACTTTTAAAAGGCAAGAGTTAAAACCAGCTAGGTGAAAAAGACACACAGAACCTCAACGCTTACAACAGTAGAAATACAGAGGGGAAAAAAAAACCGACAAAGTCTTCACGAAACATACACTGGCAACAAAGAGTTCCCTAACTGTGCTTCACACAGGCTGGGACAAGTTCTTCAATGGCAGGTTTTAAATATGCTTTCAAACAGATAAGGTTTAACATTCCCACCCCCAACCCAAGAGCAAATGGGGCAATTTCCAAAGCCTCACTAATGACAGCTCATTAAGAGCCACAACCTTAACTAACAGCTACCTAAAGCTTGATCCCTGCAGCCTCATCGAGGCACTCAAATGGCCTCAGCTGCAAGAACTCTGACACTGGATCAGCCAGGAGGAGGAATCATCTCAGGCCCCTCAGGGTTCACAGAAAGGACTACTGCAATCAGCACTTCTGGGCACCTACGTAACATTGATGGCAATTTCTCACCCAGAGCCTTTTAGAGACAACCCACAAACCCACAGCACTATTGCAGCCTGGCTCAAAGTGCCTTCATCCAGGTTCAGGCACACCCTGAAGCCACTGGAGGCGGGAACATCTCCTCATGCGGTAGACAACTCTCCTCCCAGACGTGTTTCCCTGAGGGCCATCAGGAGCTCTGCAAAGCTCCTCCAGTTCCAGTAAAGCCTCCTGTTGCTGCAGAGCCTTGGCTGCCCAGCCATCTCTGGTGGACTGGGTCTGTCACCACACATGTGCCTGGGACAGTGCACCTGCTGCATAAGATGGCAAGTGCCAACTCTGCTGCCAGAGAAGGGAGGTCTGACAACATGGTTTTACAAAGGGGATTGGAGCCCTTGCTACATCCAGGCCATGGTATGAGTGCTTTACTATGCTAGGATTAGAAGGTTGGCTGATAATTTATAGAAGACATGCAGTGGCCTTTGGCTGGTTTAATATCTGGCTGGATAGTAGCCAGCCTTTGATGTACAAACTCATTCAACAGATTACTCTTCTAAGGTGTCTTACTACCTCTAGAGCAAATTAGTCCAGAGATAAGTTCACAAACATGAACACATGCTTCCTTTCAATCTGCTCCCTCAATACTTCCTGACACGTCACCTCACGGTTCCCATCCCACAGACACGTATGCATAGTTCCTAATGTCTTGCACCAGGGAGGTATTTTCAGAGAAAAAACCTGTGCACAGGCATAGCGCAAGGGAGGCAAGCATGCACACATGCACATGCATGAGAAGCATGTGTATCTGTGAAGCAAAAGCAGAATAGCACTTAGAACAAGCAAAAATGCATCATCTTTCAAGTGCAGCCACCTAATCCCCTTTCTTTCAGGTGTGTAAAGCACAAGATCACATTGATAACACCATCCTATTAAGCCACCAACCAACAATAAGTGGTGTTGTTGCTATTTTTTTTTTTTATTCTCAGAGAAAAAAAAATCTCTTTAATGAAGCTGTTCAGCCTTATGTTTGAACAGCAAAAGCAGGAGCCGACCTCACCGGTGTTTAAGAGTTACAGGGGCCGAGAGTGTTTTCCCACCAAGCATCCACTTCAGCTCTTTGAACCAATTGCCACAGATTCCAGGAGCTTGCCCACACTACAATTTTCACACTTAGCAACTGTAAAATTGTTAAAGCGATATCTTTCCACATGGTTGCTCTGTTATTAGTGCTTAGTTTGGCATGCCACCTTAGTTACAGGCTTTAAATGCCACTTTCCGGGGTAACCTTGGCCATGAAATCGGAAAATCAGATCATTTTCTGGTCTGTTTTTTTCTTTTTCTCTGGATGAGATTAGATTTTGCAACGCCTGACTAACAAATCTCATTTGGGATTCCAGAGGAGGCTGAAGCCCTGACCTCCTTAAGAAGTAGGAGGCAAAGATGTCTCAAGCTATGATAAGAAAGAAAGAGCTAATTTCAACACATCACATAACAGGCAATTAGTAATTAATTTGCACTGAGAGACAAATATGCTTGCAAAATATGTTCAGAGAGTGCCTTCCTGTCAAGTCAGGATGCTTAGTTTTATTTCTCTAAAACGATGCTAAAACATAAGAGGTTTTCTTTTTTCTCTGTTATCTCTTTCTGTTGTATTTATCTCAGGAAAACAGAACTACAGGAGTTAGAGGATTTCTTTAAACATTTTAACTAAATGCAATGAAGAAGTAGCCCAACAGTGTTTTCAAGAATTATATTTTAACCATGTTTAAGTGATTATTTGACCTTTCTGTTGCTATAATCTTTTGACAGCTCATTATGTTCCAAGCATGTTATCTGCGCTAGATGCAGTGTTACTTAAAAAGGATGCCAAACTGCATTTCAACCACAGTGAACAACAGACAAATGTCAAAAAATTTCATTTCTAGTGTTCAGTCATGCTCCTGTTGAAAGTTAACATCACATTAAATACTATTACGGAATATCATTCAAAATGACAGTGCAAAAGCTCAGCTGCTCCATCAAGTAATATACTTTAAACTGCAAGACTTCAAGGTTTGGTCCACAGAGCTGTAGTAACTGATGATATGGAGGACCACCCACTTACACCCTGAGATTTACTAGTGATTAACTAGGAAAAAAACCCCATAGCAATTCAGCAGAGATGCCCTGTATTAAGATTTTAATTGTGGTTATTATTCTTAGCAACCCCAAAGAAAAAAAAATGGTCAATATGCAGAGTCTGAAAACATTACAGATTATAAGGATTAAAATACAAGGCACTCTAGAGATATTATAATCTTTGTCAGGAGTCATTTCCAAAGCCACATCTCCAACTAGAAAGGCTGTAGTACAATTCAAGTACATCCATCTCGCGTTTCCCAAGAAGCATAAGCTCACAAATTTTACGTCCCCTCAGGAAAACTTCCTGGGACTCCATGCAAACTTTAGCGCAAGAGCAAGCTGAGGAACCAATTTGAAAATTTAGACATGTGGACTTATTTCAGAGGTATAAGTCCCAAGACAGTTTCTTCCCTAAATAGGACTTTCAGGTCTTTAAACTGACTCACAGAAACCTGTCTACAGACAGGTTTGCAGAGCTGGGAAAACAGAACGGTCTGTCCCAGAGAGGAGTTCAGAGAGGGGAGGCTTTTCTGAGCAAGAATAAGCTTGCAATGGGAACCACCCTTCCAAACCCAGCTTCAAACCCCTTGCAAAGCCGACATGCCAATGTCATGATACGAAAGCCTGTTTTGTGCCTTTGCAACCTTGCTGACAGTTGGAGGCTGCTAACTTTTCCACTGTTGCCAATTATCCCCAGGCATTTGAGGCAGGGTAAATGAGGCACACTGACAAGTGACAGTAATCGATTTTTCAGCATGCATTTTTTATATTTAGACAGGGAGTGCCAAGCTAATGAAATGAACTACTAAAGTACAAAAGTGGATTACAGTATGTCAAATAGTCTGTGAAAAGCACCTATCTCAATGTCCTTCAGTCTTTCACTGCCATTGTGCTCTGCACCTACTGCTGGACTTCGACTTCAATGGCCTTAGCAAAGCAGACACATAGCCAAGAGCTCGTTTGAACCCAGCCAATCAGGACAGTACCATCCACTGCTGATGAGGCAACCATAAGGAACCCCAAGGAGCAGGGAGCATCAGTTCTGGAGAGTCCCTGATTGGGCAAAAGCTCACACACACATTACAGACAGACAACAAGAAAATACTTCCTCAGCCATGACCTATGTTAAATGTCAGAAACCACAAGAGCCATTAATAACCCCGTAACATCCTGAACAATGGTTCTGAATTCAATAAATAAGACAGTGCTACTTTAAAAAACTTAAATCCCTTAATTTTAATGGCTACTGCTTAAAATATAGACCTGGAGATCAAGGCTTAACAACCTCCTGTCAAAAGTCTCTACAAGTGCCACTAACCGCACAGAGAGGTGAGTAGTTTTGTGCTCACAGAACATGTTGCAACTCAGAAAGAAGCAGGAAATTGGAGACTGTGTCTCTTGTGCTTTCATATCATCCTTGTCCAACTCACAAACTGCATTATGTAATGCAAAACCTAAATAATTACTTCCTCCCTCATCAAACATTCACAGCTTTCCCTCAGACAAAAACCAGCCACACCCTGCTCCAAGCCCCTCCCAGTGTTGATGTTCAAGTTGAGATACAGCTTGGCTTCTCCATTCAGCTACATCACAGGCTGGCACCTGTTTGGACCAAATATGAGCTGACAGTTTCATATGCACACCCTGCACAGAGCACATTCTATATGGAATATTATTTACAAGTGAGGAATGAGACAAGGCAGTTTGTGAACCTTGTCCAGGGATAACCCCACTCTCCCAGATCTGCAGAAGGACAGGAGGCCAAGAGGCCAAATTCCTCAAGTGTTTTTTTTCTTTAAAAGCAAAAGGTTTATTCATCTGTTATCCCAGTTAAGAAACAGAAAGGATTTCCATAGTGAAGATACATGTCAGTAAATTTCAACACTCCCAGCTATTTTGCTGCTTAGAGGACTACCACATGATTCAGACTCCTTTTCAGGCAGAAGAATCTTTTCCAAGCCTGGTACTCATCCCACATCTTTTTGATTTGTCTCCCCTGACCAACCTGCTTTCCATGCGGTTGAATATTAATAGCATGAAATTTCCTATTTCATGTTACAATGTTCTTTATCTGTTGGCAGTCTTGTATTTGATCTTCATCTTTTCTGCTTATCCTATGTTTTTATTATGAATAAAATAAAAATTAAAAAGAGTAAAGTAATAAAATAAAATGAGATTGTATAATGAATATTTTGGGCATTACACACAGAAGGAAATTAGAAAGAGTTATATAGAGCTGCATTTTTATTCAACAGGATATTAACACACACATATGTCTTCAAGACCTAAATCAGAGCATCTTTTTATCACTTGCAGTGACACAGAGAACTGGCAGGAGAAAGAGGATGTGGACAGTCTTGTAAATAAAATGTTCAGATTTTCTAGCAATGGAACATATAAACAGGTGAGTAATCAATACCGATTTGATAATGCCCAAGTTTCAGCCTGTTTTCAGATGTCCTCATCAGACATGGAAATCAAAGAAATATTACTCTGGGTATGGCGTTATGTTCCTTCCTGTTGCAGTGCAGCAAGAGAAGTGTTGGGGGCAACTCTTACTGCATGGGGAAATGCAGTGATTTTGTCACCATGGGGTTTGCTTTTAATCAGCATCAAGAACTTTGCTCTAATTTTTTTTTTTTTTTTAATGACAGGATTTTGGCTAAAATGATTCAGCTTGCCAGTTTTGGCAAGTGCCCAAGTTTTCTGTTCCCAGGTTGCTTGGTTCAAGAAGCGAAGGTCTGATGCATTTTGATTTTTGTCCCTCAGTTTTGTCAAGGTGCCTGTCTTGAGACTGCCTCACTTGAAACACAGCTATCACATCTATTCCTGTCATGAGGAACATGAATTGCAGCGGAGAGATTTGCACAAAGCACTGCTACATACAAAATGAACTGGTTTGAGCTCATCTTTCCCTGTTAGATCCAGCAAACACTCCAATTGAAGGAAAAATTGATTTAAAGTTGAGTTGACTCCTCTTTACTCATAACTCAACACTATCTTGGAGTGCAGAGACACAAGGAAGACCCTATCCTTCAGGTCCTCCTCTACAACATAGCCACTCTTCCTCCTGGCATCTGCTATGTTCTTTTGCTTGTTTCTGGCATCTCAAGCAACTCATCACAAGCAGAGCTGTATTCCCTCTCCTTCTCTTACTTTTCTTTCTACAGAAATATTCCAGATCTTTTTCTTCCTCTCCCTACTTCCGTGAGAAACAGCACAACTCAGCCAAGACTGGCATGATCTGGACAGTTATTACTTCTGCAGCAAAGAGAGGAGTTAGTGTTATTAGTCATATTGCTTTCCATCAGAAATATAAATTAATCCAATAGATAATAAAGGTATTTTCTTCTATTAAATATAATAAACTTTTAAAAATTTTGGAATCTATAAAGTTCAGAAAGGTCTAAATTGTTGCAATCCATCACCCATGGGGTTTTCGGGGAAAAGAGGTGATTCTCCTCTCAGTTGCAACT
This sequence comes from Neopelma chrysocephalum, assembly GCF_003984885.1. Classification (NCBI taxonomy): domain Eukaryota; kingdom Metazoa; phylum Chordata; class Aves; order Passeriformes; family Pipridae; genus Neopelma; species Neopelma chrysocephalum. Next base: position 3,394,724 of record NW_020897701.1, read on the forward strand.
TAATAAGAACTTCAGGTTTTGGAAATTAATTACAACAATACTCTTCACCATGGACACAGCATCTGTATCTTCAAAGGGACTCTATAAAAAATGAACCAAGTAACTTGTACTTAACCTTTTTATCTATTGAACTTTTTATTTTCAAGGCTTATAAAACTAAAACTATGTGCTGCCTGTAGTGCAGCACTGTATTTTCTTAGCATAATAAACAGCCTATTTTACAAGCTACATAATTCATGTATATGGTAAACCCAGCAGAGAAAACTTACCATGATTAATAAGTTTAACATTTTTACTTAGGTCACGTAGTCACTTTCCAAAGACATCAATAAAATGTTTTAGAGTTAAATAACAAATCAGTCAGTGACAAGATAAATCACTGTAATGGGCAACTACTTTGCAATTACACTTTATTTCTTCAGAAGTAATTTTGGGGAAACAGCATTAATTGCCATTAGGAATTGATAGGGCATTACCACCAAGCAGGCAGAGAGGGATCTCAGTTCAAAACTGTAAATGTCCTATGTGATGTCAGCATGATACTTAAGTTGAAAATAAATCACAAGCAGCATGAAGATAGCAGGAGTAATAGTTCCCCCACTCCCTGTAACAGATGACCTAAATAAATGAGAAGCACAGTTCTGTAAAAGATAAAAAAAAAATATTATTTTTTTTTAAGCAAGCTATTTTTCCATCCAGTAGCTCAGCTGCAGACTTTCTGTGGCACTCACCAACTACAAATATCCAAAGGTATTAGTTACCTGCAATGTGCTTTTACTGATGCAGACTTTTTCCAAGGACAGGCAAAAATGAAGAAAATACACCCAATGCTTCCTGTGCAGTTACAAGATGGCCAAAAGGAGCCAAACATTTCCAGAATAACCACTTGTACCAAAATAACGAAAAGAGGAAAAAAGCTGGGGTTGGTAAAGCAGACCTTCTTTAAAAGATATTACTACTACCCACAGTTCTAGCAATTCCCACAGTCCTTGCAAGTTGGAGTGACTTGCTATTTAGACAGTACAGCTGTACAGAAGAGGGAGCTATTTATGGGGCAAACCTAATACAAAACTGACAAAATCTGTCAATTTTAAACAGATAAGAAATCCCAACATATTAAGGAGAGAAATACAATTAGAGAATCCAAATTCCTTCAATTGTGTCCCCAAAGCAGCACTTCTCATTCTCCCATCAGTTTAAGTCAGTGGTACCTAACAAGATCTGGTACCTTCAGAATATGACACTGTTACATAGACAAAGTGTGGGAAATAGTGGATAGCCTTCCATGGATGAAACCCACATCCCTTTGTAGATGCCTACATCCATTTTTTAATTTGACCCCATCTGCCAACAGGCTCCAGAATACGCCTACACCACAGACTGGCAACATGACAGTGGCTCAGGTCAGCACAGCTACTCACTGTGACTTATAAACTCTCAAATTCAAGAGGGTAACTGCTTGTGTTAAGAAAAAACTGGTTGATTTCCAGTTCAGCTCAGGTTTTATTACAGAGTCATAAAATGCACAGTTGCAAAGGGTTGCTTTTGTATCTGTGTATACCTTTTTAAAATTATTCAACCAAGGGAAGTTTCTGGACTGCATTAGAATCTGAGAAAGTTTGCATCCTTCCTTCCCCCCTAGTTTTGATCTATAAATATTGAAAAATTCAGGTTTAAGGACAGGTAAGAAGCAATCAAATGAAGGTCAATGTGGTTTTCCATAATGCAGTAAGCAGAACTATCAAGTCACTAATTCGGCATTTTGGGGCAGCACTTGATAGCCCTGTTGTAAAACCTCCAAGGGAAGACCTTAACTTGTCAACTCCATCCTGCTACAACATGAGAAGCCAGCATAGTGGATTTTCCTGCTTGGGCAGCATTAACAGCATGCTTCACAAACAAGGCAGGCTGCTCTTCAGCAGCAAATCACTCATTTCCAAAGGAGCATCGTCCCAGCAGCTGCCCTTGGGTGTCTCCACAGTCTTTCCATAATGCTGTGTTGTCACAGTAATTTCACAGGTTGTTAATTTTCAATAAATATTAGCCATCCAGGCTGCCCATGCTGCACCCCAATGTTTGTGTGCTGCTGCATGGGGAGCACGTGCATGAGAGCAGGTCAGGCCATATCCCAGGAGCTTCAGCAAATTCCAGGATTGGTTGGTTCATCTACTGATTGCAAACCTCATTTTCCAATTTCTCTTCCCCCTTCCCTTCTTATTGTTAATACTTTCACGGATGTAAATGTCCACAAAAAGGCAAGAATGCTCTTGGACCCTCAGCTGATAGCTAGCATTAGGAAAGGCACACAGATGGGTATGCAAAAACCAAGTGCCAAGTATACCATTATGTGTAATATAGCAATACTGATATGCCCTATATAAGGTTAGGAAATCTCTGTGCCATTTGGTATACTTTACCCCAAGAGACAGTAAAATCAGGCTGAACTGACAAAAAGATGGGAAACAAGAAAAAAAAAAAAAGACTTGCCCAAGGTCAGAAGTGCTGCTTTAAACGTCCCAGCCTCTACTCTTTGTGCAGAGATGGATATGTTCACAGCACACTGCAATCCTTTCCCTAGATTTACATCAATCCCATGCACTTCCTATTTAGTCATCAGAAATCAGGCTGTGCATCTTCCTAAAAATGCACTTTAAACAACTCATTTGGGCCATAAGTCTCCAGGGCAAGACTGAACTTTCAGAGGGAGAAACAATTTTGTTTCCAATGCTGCTTTTGCAAGGCTTACTTGAAATTAGTCTTTTCAACACTTATTTGGGTGCCTACATAAGTCACCAAAGTAGAAAAAGTCCTTGTACTTTTGCAGCTTCTACTCACTTCAATACTAAGTCTGACCCCCAGGGAAATCGTACAGGAGTTGAAACATGGATGTAGGTGACGTAATCATTCCCCCTTCCCTAAACCTAATTCTTCTTAGCTTCCTTTGGGTGCAGGGAGAAGGAACAACCCAGTATAGGTAATTCCTAGACAGAAAAGACTAATGGAAAAAAGGGGAGGAAATATCAAGGTTTAATGGGCTGAACTGGAAGAGAGGCAAGATTTGCAGAAGCTGTTAACTATGCCTTTTAGAGGTCAACATAAGGACCTGAGAACAGCTCCAATTTTCTGATTATGGGGATTCTGCTTGCATTAGAAGATTGGTCACATGGAAGAGGCCTCCATCTGGAATCCTGAAGAGCTCTCAAAAGTTTGGGTCTACTGTGATTTCTCTCAAAACACAGTGCATGAAGTTCAAATAGATGAACAGATATAAGGCTCCAATTCCTTCTCAAAGCACCACAAATTGTCACACTACACTTTCGGAACAAAGACAGAGGATTATTACAGCTAAGATAGGAAAAAAAAAAAACCAACCAACCCACATCCACCCAGGAAGAACTTAATTACAACACGAAAAATAATATAATATCCTAACATGCTCTGGCCATTGCAACAGAAAATAAGCACATGGAGAGCAGAAGAATATGGTGATATCTGTGCTCTTGAGTCTTATACATATATCTGCTCCTAGAGTCTAATAAATAATTTTCCTAAAACAGGGTATTGGGGGAAAGAAAGACTAATAGAGGACACTAAACATGAAAAAGGGAGTAGAACTAAGGATATTTCAAGGGTATGTTTTCTGAACACAATTTATAGTTGCATTGCTAGCACTGAGGCAATGGAAACAATTTCCACACTAACCTAGAAAAATCATGGGGTTTAGGCATGGTGAAAACACTGTTTTCATTACTATTAGCAATACTGACAGAAAGTCCTACCTAAACTGGGCAATAGCTGTAACATTCTTATAAGGCTGTACTCACATATACTTGAAAGCATTACTGTAGCGAACCAAATCCAGCTATGGGTAGTCAGAATGAGAGGTTTTATCAGGTAAAATGGTATTCTAGCTTTTTCTTAGGTAGTGAGTTTCTTTTGTTTTATAGAAGCTCCTTTACAAAGCCTTCTTAACTCCCACCATACCAGCCACTATTTCTCACACTTAAGCTTTTTCCCTACAGTCCTTAAATTCTAGCCCAAAATACTTAAGAGTCAAAAAGATAGTTTTCCACTGGCTTCTGAAAGTGTCACTTGAGACTGTTGTCCTAAATATTCCTTCTCTTGTCCTAAATATTCCTTCTCAAAATGTACTTCTCCCATTTGGCTTGAAACCATGGTTCAGCTCCCACACTCTCCCCTTCTCCTCTTTTTGACCTTTCTTCTGCATAGAAACACTCAAAAACCCTGAAAGAGAGCAAAAGCATGTTGCTGGAATTAGACTAACAGTATTTTATAAGGATGACTGAATCAGACAGCAAAAGCAAGGAAGACTCAATAGATCAGCTTTTGCATTCACACATAGTAAGGCAAGTTCAGAGCAAATGGATAAGGTGACTGCTGATGGCCAGCAACACAACCACCATACACTCCCAACACATCAACTCTTAATTACTTTCACCATAAAAACATCAAGTATCTACTTGAAAAAAGAGGTTGGGGAAGGTCTTAGATGACCCTTCCCTTCCAAGGAGGGTCTCAGCCCTGGAACCCTACAGAAAACAAAAAAAAAAAACACAGAAGCACATCATCTCCTCAGACAGCTTCATCACCCAAAAAATGGGTCTGACTGCAGACAGAGTGGCCAACAGCAGAGCCATCAAGACAAAAACCCTTCGATGGCATCAAAGAGCAGGCAAAATTATTAAAACTGTATTTCACAGGTGCACTGAGCTTGGGTGACAGCTCTCAGGGCTTCAGGAAGTCCTCAGAGAAACACAGGCCCTGGGATTGTGAAGGTGGGAAGATGAAAAACAAAGACCATCAGTCCTCAATGTTTGCAGGATCAATTTAACACAATTATCAGCTTGTTCTTTTGAGCAAAATAATGACAGCATAACATTGCTCCACATTCATTTACAGCAATGGGGTAGCAACTAGGAAAGACCATGGCACAGAAATGGCCAGAAGCATCTGCTGGTTAGTCATGCCCACCTCCATGAGCACCACGGTCCCCAGTGCTGCCCGTGCCATAAGCATGGCTCCTCATCACCTTATGGTCCTCCTGCGCATCAGTGAGCACTGCATGCTTCTCATTCTTCTTCATCCCTGCAGGACGCTTCAGCAAAACCTGCTGGGTTCCTCTTAGAAGGATAATTTACTGCAGAGGATCTCTCTAGGTCATGTCACAGCCAATCTAAGACCGATTTGGGTAGCCTCCAAGACTACTAGAGGCATCCAACACCATTTGTTGTGAAAGATGTAAAGAATTTAGGCATCTGAAACACAGTCTACGCAGTAAACTGAATCCAGAGATAAAGGTCATCAAAGTCACAGATGTTTTTAACTGGTATTGCTTTAATCAAGACAAATGTTTCTTTATCATAAGAAATTCCCATTCTGAAGCGTTCTTTATGCAGACATTTGCTGAGCATACTCTACTGCTGGATAATTTTCACTATCTAAAAGGCTTTTGGATACATACAGATAGTTTTGGCAGCAAGTGAGAATGCACCAGTGTCAAATCCTTGTTCATATTTATTTCATGTTTTCAGCTTCAGTACCAGATCCAGTCTGCACCACAGGTTTTCAAGTTGATTGAGAGTCTATTCAAAATTGAGAACATCAGTGTCCACTGGATACAACCACCTCAATACCCATGTTCAGGAAAACGTGAACAGCAGAAACCACCTTAGGTACATTTTTTTGAGAAACCCTTGTAAACAACTCTCACCAAAGGAAAAACTAATGAGGGACAGGGTTTCAAGCTGAAGAGGTGTCTGAAGTTCCCCATCAGCTGCAGTGCACCATCATGCAGATGGTGCAGGGAGAGATTGTGCTGCAGACATCTTGAACAATCTGCATCTCAAGGGTTTGACATAGGTGACCACTGAGAACAGGGAGTGGAGATCACCTCGGCCCCAGTATGAAGTCTTCAAGCCAAAATTTTCAGTAAAGGAGGAGAGAAAATGTTCAAACATTTACATATCAGAGCTCAGGGAGGAGCTACAGCTACAAAGAAAAACTTTGTAAAACCAGTTAAATCAGGACTTGCCTCTGCTCCAAAGAAAGGTCACGCAAAACTGTTATAATTCGCACATGCTCATCACTCCCTAAAAAGATGAGATGGTTAGCACTATTATTCATAGGAAACAGCAAAACACTTCTAAAACAAGGCTAAACCAGTTAAGGTATATTTGATATATGCCACATATGATAGAAATAGGTACACTGACTGCTTGCAGATTAATGCCGACAGTGAAATATATGAAGTGTAACTCAGCACATAAATAATAGTACTAAACTAGGAGGCAGCTTTCAACTTCTCATGGAGCAAGTTCTACCCTGGACTGAGTTTGGAGTTTCATGTAGACACTATTAGTAACTAACCAAATATAAAGCAAAAAAGCTAAAAGCTTCCTTCTAGGCACATAATTACACAGGCATTAAGCCTGTGTTCAACTTAGAGATGTATGCCTATTTTACAACATTTCAGTTGCTCCCTGTTGTTTTTAAAGCTGAACACTTGCTTCTGTACACTGGTCATTTGATAATGTCAGTAAGATGAAGAGAAAAAAAAGCATCAGCCTAAAGGTTTTCTAAAACTTCTAAGTATTCTTTTTGCCTACACTGGCCTTGCAATGCCACAATTTCCCCTAGCACTTTCCACATTTGCTTTAGTTAGTCCTTCATGGCTAGCTGCCTGGCCCTGTTGAAAAAGTCTGCTATTTTCATGAGGCAGCAGTAGCTGACAAAATAATTGACTCCTGGGAACTGCATAGATACCAAGACCCCTAATGTATTATTAGGTATGATGTAATCTGTGAGGCACAATTTAATGACTATTTATCATGCATGAAACACTTTGTTTGGAAACATGCAGCATAATTTTTCATCTTCAGCCTACTGGACAAGATAAGAATTCGCCAAGTGCATCAATCTTAAATAATTTACTACACCATGGGTAATATCTTAATTTGCTGGGAAAGAAAAGTGACAGAATGGCAGCACTAGGGACTAACATTTGTTTTTTTCAAATAGAGAATTCATATAGTCTTGATAAAAGCAGTACATATTCCCCAAACTCACCTCTATTATTTCAAGTTCTCCCAGAGACCATTACTGATGCAGACAGTGAGACTGATCTTCATATGGGTACAGTTGTTTGCCCCTCTGACGAAAAAGATATTAGATGCAAAGCACTGAAATGTTAAAGCCAAATGGGTTTCATTATACTAATCTCACCTCACCTAGTAGCAAATTCAAGTCAGAAAACCTAACTCAGTTATTCTTGGAGCCACCTCCTTAGTTGGAGCATTGAGAATTCATTATCAGCTGCAAAAGGTTTGTTTATGTTTTTCTGCCACTCTTGCCAGGTCTCTTATTTTCATTCTATTTGGTATTGTACATTAAATGACCCATTGGAATCACAATCTCTACCCTTCTTTTTCTAATTAGGTTTGCAGGCTTCATATTTGCCAAGCAAAGCTTGAAAATGAAAACTAAAGGCTCAAAATCTGTGAGGCAAATCAAAGAATTCAACAAAAAGTAGGATTTAAAATTCATGATTTTCAAGCAAACTGCACTTCTGCATGCATACATTTGCAATACTGTGATGCTGCTAACTGCAAGAAGCAACACCACACAACCAATACTCGACCCATTTCCTCATCTCTCCCTCTTTTCCCACATTCCCATAACTATCTATATATGGCTACCATATGGTAATTACATCTCGTTACTTTTGGCTTGAGACAAACTGGGACCTATCAATTGGAAATTAATACCAACCCTCTAAAACCATCCCATTTCATAAATGGTATTCTTTGAAACCACCAACATGAAAAGTTCAGGTGACAAAAACCCTCACAAGTTGCTAAATCCCAAGGTTTTTCCCACATTCTTTCCCAAAACTGAGGCAATATGTAGTCTGAAACTTACTTTTTTCCAAAACGAACGTATATTAACAAGTCTAAGCCCCTGTCTTGAGTTGTATCTCTCACCAAGCATGGATGTTGCTAAGGTATCTCCCTTTTGCCTGCTTCAACCATGTACCAGCCCTGCCCCAGCCACCCACTACATCCACCTACCTCCAGGGAGAGCTGGGAAAATGCACTGAACTGTGTGTTTACTGACCACTTTTGACAAATACTTCTTATTAATAATTTATTAGATTTGTTCTGCTAAGGGCCACACATATTTTTAGGAATGCCAGCATCTTCCCCTCCCACTAACATCCCTTCTACCAGAAGAAAGATAAATCCAAAGGATGGATTAACACAAAAACTGCAAGCTATACGCAACTCAGACTTATAAAGTTTTCAGCATGAATTCTTTATGTCCCTAGTTAATAAGGTAGATTTTCTTGAAACAAATCAGCTTGTATTCAGTTCATTATTTTCCATGAAAACAAAGAAAAAAGAAAATTACTGCTTTTAGGAACAGACCAGAAAATACTGATCCATCAAAGCCCACAGAGAAGATAAACTGAAAGATATTTTTAAGTAATTATGCATTACACCTAGTTAACTCCTGGTTTTCAACACTCACTCTTGATTTTCCCGTGTTATATCTTATTTCACCTCCAGCAAGATCCCACAGTAGTATATTATTCAAAGCTGTATCATGACTGTTGTTTTCAATGTACTAGATGCATCTGCTTCTTTTTGCAGACTCTTCTTTTTGCACAGACTCACAGTCATAATGGACAGCAACATCTCCCAAGGGAGTTTTCCAAGACCTGTTAACAAATCAGATAACCTCCCCTTTACTTTCCACAAACTTACCAAGAAATTAAGAAAATAGTTCCTACTTCAAGGCTCTTTTATCAATTTTATTGCTGTAAAGAGTGAAAAGAGAGTTTGCATGTTTCTTTCAAGGTGGACGTCTCTTGTTGATGATGTGGAAGACCTGATTAAAAATAAATTAATGAACAGCATATGTTTGATTTCTCTCTAAAAGGGCTGGTCCCAAAGACTGACTGGTTACCACGTGAAGGAGAACACCCAGTAAGTAAAACATTTCTTACCAGTTTGCAAGCAACATGGTAATATTTCCTGAAGCCAAGAAACCAACAAAAAGAGCTTCCTCCAAAATGACTGACTTTTCCAAAGGCACACATAGATACATCTCAACTCCAGGAAAAATTACAAGCGACATCTGTAAAAAGCAGAGAACAGGGAATCCCCAAAGGGCCAGATTGCACCCACACTCCTTGCTTTTACATGTGCCTTCAAGAGAGCCCTGGAAAAGCAAACTCACATGCTTTATAATATAATCCATCCCTCATCCAACTCAAGCTGTCCCTTTCCTCCATCATCCCCTGGAGCTCATACCATTACGCATATCCTCCCCAGCAGCTGGGAGACTGGAGTCTTCTCCAGTCTCACTCACTGCTAATGGGAGCCCAGATGCTGGGTCCTGCGGCTCCACCCATCCGAGCTGTCTGGGATGCTGCTGGCGGCAGGAAGGGTGTTACATCTCCTTTCTTCCTGCACACACTGCTATGTCAGAACAAAACTGCCTGTCCTAAAAAAAAGAGGCATTGATTCCACTTGCAGGGGACCCTGGGGACACTGTAAACCCAAGGCAGAAGACAACCTGCATCCAAGCACATTAACCCCTTCTTGACATGGATACCACAGAAAAGCGTCACCACTGGTGGGGCCTTGGAAGAGCGTAGGAAGGGCTATGGGGTGCAGAAGCAGATTTGTCCCACACAGAGGTGCAGCTGGGAGGAGGGAAAGGGGAGGTGGTAATGCCAGGAATGAGTGAGGGGGGTTGCAGAGAAAAGCAGAGCCCAGCACAAGGTACCAGAGGGTGAGTGGGAGGGAATGAGAGCAGTCATGTACTCGACAATTATAGCTGCATTTTGAGCAGCTCCAGCAAAATGCTGTGGTGTATGTGACAGCAGAGAGAAGAGCCAGAGACGTTGAGGAAGCTGCTTTTCACTCCACCTCGGATCTCAAGGGGGACAGGAGCAGGAGGCAGACACAGGAAGCCAAGGGAGGTGGTCAAAATGAAGAATCCTGTTCTTGTACTCTAAGAGGAGCTATGCACTTCAACATGCACTCAGCACTGAGCTCTTCACTCACCATCTGGGGGAGGAGCTGCATGGTTCCCAGTCCTCTAACACCATCTCCAGAGCAGAAACCCTCCCTGAGACATCATCCACCTCTCTTATGCCTCAGCATCCCCCTGCTCCAGCAGCACCACAGCACTTCATAGCTACTCTCCCCTCAGCTTTTTTCTTTCCTAGAGCAGCTAGCACACAGGAGGCCACCAGACCCAGCAGAAAACGTGCTGGTCATCAGAGGCCAAGCACCACAAGGCAACAGAACATTTGCCACAGATAATTTATCACAGCTACACAGTGGCACTGCCAGGAGAACACACTCCCTGACTTTTGCAGTCTCTGTCTTTTGATTATTAAAAGGGCCAATTAGCACATAAATTGAGCTGTGAATACTGAAAGGGATTTGAAAACAGTAATAATTAAAGAGCAGGACAGCTACTGAGCTCATGAGCTGCTCCTCATTCTCCCTGGCTTGTTTGCCATATTGATGGAAGAAAAGCAGCAGTGCTCATTAACTGTACCAGGGTACCCAGGAGCATCCATGCCCTGTCAGCCCCATGCTTGCAAATTACACAGGCTTCCTGCCCCTTGCTGTGTGAAGTTACACTTCTCTAACTTCACGTAGCACTGAGTCCCCAAGATCCCTTTTCCTCTCCACAACCCCCAACACTATGGGAGGCTGATCCACAGGTATTCCCCCATCTCAGCTAGACAGTAGGACACCCAAGCCCTGAAAAGGGAAGAGGTGACTCAGTCAGGGAGGGGAAAAATGCTGAAGCTCAGCACCCTATCTGCCTTCCCCTATATGTCAGCCACTGACTAATGAGGAGTATCTAATGGCTAACGATGTTCTCAGTCCTTAAGCTGCTCCCCAAGGAAACCGTCAGCATCTTTTATTTACAGACTGACAAAAATCCCTAGGGAAAACAATGCTGACTCCTACGTGGAACATGGGAAATGTATATCATTTTAATCACCGCAGCACCAATTCATCTTCAAGGCTGGTACAGTTTCTGCTCTTTGTTGCTCTGAAGCGACTGCAGTGATACAGCTCCCCTGTGAATACCACTGCCTCTCAACTACAATATTTACTATTAGGATGGCTAAACACTGACATGCAGGCACAGCTCCATCCTGACCACTGGGGCAAGGTCTTCTCAGCTCTCCCATACAAGGAAACTAAGCAAGGAAAGGAGTTCAGCTGGACTCACTCCACACCAGTATAAATGATGACAGGTCCATGGAAGTTGAATGAAGAAATCACCAAGATTTCCGTAAGAAGGAATGCCAATCCAGCATGTTTCATATATATATATATAAATTTGAATGCAGATAAAGCAATGTTCTCCCTTCCTCATTTGAAACATACCAATTTGATGGCTTGCTATGAGAAGTATCTTTGGGTAAAAAAAACAGAGGGAAAACCAAAATACCACAGGAAAAAAAAGAATTGCTGGAGCTTATTTAGGAATAAACATTTGTAATCATGAAAACAATGGTATATTTCTATTTCATTTAGCACTGTGTGAAATCTCTATATGCCAGGCTGATGGAGCTACAAAGCTCCATCTCTCAGTGCCTTCCAACCAGCAAGATCAAGTAGTGGCAGTGATACACCCCTGCTGACGAGATCAAAAAGCAAGGCACAGCCTTTTACACAGACAAGTCCTCCAGAACAGGGGCTAAAACCTCACATGTAGGGCACAAAAGAGAGTAAGACTCAAATCTACAACCTCTTTCACAAAGGCTCTAAACACCTAGAGCACAACAGAAAGACTGGGAGTGTTCTGTGGTACTCTAAAAAAAATACAGGACAATTAATACTATATATAGACTCTGCCACTTCAGTTTCCTGCTCACCTCTGATGTTAACAACTTTTAACAATAAAAGTGAGAGTCCATCAAATTCATGTGGGCAGTAAACAGCTTTGAAATTAGTGTGAGCCAAGTTCCCTTGAAGAGAGATACATGCTTGAGAGAGACAATTACAGAGGAGCTAAGCAAATTTATATCAGCTGATTTAACATTAAATCTCTTCAGAGCATTTAAAAACATTAAATTGAGAGCTTATTAAAAACTCGGCATTTTTATTTCACCAGATTAATGACAATTACAGTACTAAATTCAATCTGTAGTCTCAAACACCACCAACAAACACAGCTATATCTAAGTGTAATTAAAGAACTAGTCATCATTTTGGAGAAAATTTCTGGAGGCACACCAGCAAGCTTGACAAATTTAAGGAACTCACCCTCACATGGGAATTCCAGGACACATATTTTATTATTCCCTTGCCTTTTTCTGTACTATGAAATATCTTGATAGCATTACATTATAAAACAGTTCACCTAGAGGGACTGTAAGCTCACAGCAGGCTTCACTTCTACACACTAGTTAATAATCATTTATTGGAAACTTTGCACTTGTATGTTTTGGCTGCAGAAGCTGCAAGTCTGAGAGGTTTTGCCTAAACAGTATATTGCAAATTTTGCAAGAGCTTTTGTTTTCATTTTTACTTGAGAGGAAGAGATCTAGTTCTGTTGCCACAGGGTGCAAAATAGAAGCATATTGCTTTGTAAGGCATGGATCCGCTTTCACTCACTTTTCAAGAGATAATTAAATATGTAGAAACACCATCCACAGTGGCATACTATTTTAAAGCAAACACTGGAACATATATTTAGAATCTGGTGCTTCAGCAAAAGACAAAACGCTGCAAATTACCCTTTTTAGTAAGTCAGTACAGAGCAAAATATTTAATCCACTCCTGTCTGGAAGGGAAGGTACAGATAGCTCAGTATTACCATGTACTTTGTAGTGTAATTTCTACAACATGTTAAATATCTCCTATTTCCCCAACAGCTTAACATCAGAAATTAAAAACTGATACATCGATGGTGTTGTCCTGTTTCCAGTTTTCTTAACCTAGTTGAGAATATCCTGTAGACTGTGAGAATATCCAATACAAAATATATTAAAGTGTTTGACTGAGCTACAGTTGAAATCCTGGCCTAGGTATATGTAAAAAAACCCCCTCAACTGTAAACTACAAATCACATCACTGAAACTATTGCCAGGAAAGCAAGTCACTTGAGATCAGCTAAAATATAGTAGATACATGCTTACACTTTATAATAAGAAGAAATAAGTTCATGTATCTGCATAGACATGCAGTTTAAAAAGTAAGGTACAAGATTGGGAAGCCTGATTTTCCACTGACTGATGGATGATTTTGGCAATTCCTTTCCTTGTTTTGCTTCCCCATCACCAAATATAGATAATGATATCACCAAGGTACAACAGATATTTGATTCTGTGACAAAAGCCCTGGGAATTCCAGCCCAAAAACTCAAGTATAAGAGAAGCATAACTGAGACTGACTGCTCAGCCCCTTTTTCTTCACCATCACCTGCAAAACCCCCTTGTGTTTGGAAAAGCCATGTTAGCCACATGTTAGTGCTATTAACATTATGTTGTTGCTGTTTTAAGGCCCAGGAAATCATACATTCCCTTATTGCCTTTTACGAAACATAAACAAGATATTTACAGTATGACCAGACTTTTTCTCCAAGAAATGAAAATTTGAAACATTTTTAAACGTGATGATTTTTAAAGGAGATTTTAATTTCTCGCTGCCATCAGAAAATAAATTATCAAAGCAGAGTCCAAAATCTAGTACTGAAAAAAAAAAAAAGATTATAAACTTGAGTTTATGGGGTCATTTTCAGGAAATCACAGATCAGTCTCACCTAGTATCAGCACCACATCCTTCTTTAAGAAGGATCCCACATTTATGGGATAAAAGTATCAGGAAAAGATACAACAGGGTATCTACAATGCCTGTCAAATGTAATGTCAGTAGGTTGCCGGGTGTGCTGTGTCCCAAACTGGATACTGAAACAGAGAAATTTTCAAGTTGCTGGTTATATCCATGTGGCAAAACCAAAGATGATGGGCTTTTTTCCTGCCCAATGCATACTCTCCAATTTCATGGCTCTTTCTTTACTTATGATGTCAGAGAGTCACAGCAATTAATAGCTTTTTCTTCCCTTCAGACTCACAGACCTATAGACCAACTACTCCAAAATAGAAATATAACTTCTCTCTGGAACAATGATGCCTTTTGCTTTGTTCCAGTATGGACTGAACACCACTCTACTTTTTCAGTGCTTGATGTCATGCAAACCTAAGAAAAGGGAGGGGAGAGGAAGGGAGGAGAGGGAGTGAAGCTCTTCTATTATTTATCAGTCACAGAGTCTAGGCATTGCCCCTACAAGCTATTTCAAAGATCTATGGATGCAGCATCCACAGAAGATTTTCTCTCATCAATACTTTCAACCATGCTGATCTACAACACAACACTAAATTTACACACCACTGAATGCTGTGAATTTTTGTTTTTGTCCCCAGGAATAAAAAAAAAAATTAAATTCCTTTGCTTTTATGTCATAACAGTGTGCAACAAACTAGCATATGAGCATTGCACATTTATTGAAGCTCATAAGTTATTGATGTGACTCTTAAAGACTAAGCTGATAAACCCATTCCACTTTTGGTGATATACATAATTATATTTTAAGTACAATTTACTTATTATTCTACTGCCTATAATTGACTTCTAAGCAAATATTGTGCGTATACACTTCTGTTTCAACCGGAAGCAATACAAATTGCTCTACAGATGCAATTTTACACAAGAGCAGAAGTCTCCTGAAAGGAATCTCAGCTACTTGTTTCAAAGTCGTGGGTAATAATTAGGAGAAAGGAATAATACTCATCATCACTTCCTTACGTTCCTGTGACTGCTCATTTGTTTACATCACAACAGCATCTAAATCAAGGACCACAGACATTTGCCAGTTGTTTGACAAATAAGTGTAATTTGGACATTTATCCACCTGCCTGTTCTTGCTGAAAAGCTGTTTCCAAACTGCCTCAGAAAGCCCCTGACACACCAGGATACTCGATTTCAAAGCATGTGTTCTTTTTCTGTTATCTGACACGAACCCAACATTGTGTCCTGCACTTGACTGCAAAAATCACGCCCCTGAAATTCCTTTTCCATGCCAGCCGGAAGGAGGCAAGCAGTAAAAGCAGTCCCCTAAGCTTGGTTCCTCCTAAAGGGAAAGTCAGGAGCGAAGAACAATGCACATACAAAACAAGAAGGGAAGTGAGTCAGGGTTGCCGGAAAACATTTACTTGCTGATTTTAATACAAAGGAATCTCAAGCATTCCTTGCCTGGCATAGTGCAGAGGATTTGTTGCCACAGGCTGTGTAAGGTAGAACACTGCAATATTTATCCTCCAGCCATGTCAGTGCAAGTTACTCCCCCAGACCCTGATAGCACAACATCACTTTGCAAGGCATGTCCAGCTGTGCAAGGAGGCTACACCATCTTATGTTAGAAAGCAAGTGCATGCCTAAACCCTTTTCAGGACAGCAAGAGAGATCAAAGAAATTTCTAATGATTTTGAAACAAGCAGGAAGCCCGAGACTCCTGACTCTATCAAAAGTGGTTTGTGGGACCTTCAGCAAGCCACCCAGCCTTTATGTATTGGTTTTCTTCCCTAATAGCTATCTATACACTTGATACATGTGTGTACAGCTGACAAAAGGCTGGAAAACTCTTCCAGGAGGCAGCCAGGGTGCAATGTCAGAGCTTGAAAGCAGCAGTGAAAGATCTCCCAGAGATCTTTCAGACTAATATTATTCTTTAAGTAGGCATGGTGGCAGAGAGGTATCACCATGTTTTCCTCAATACCAGCTGAGGACGAGGCAGTGCTGATTTCCTGAACTGAGAAAGAAAGATCAAACCCTCTGCACCACTAACAGACCTTGTAAGTGAAAGCCACAGCTCACTGGACCTTGCGCAAACCAGTCAGTAAGCATCTCCCCTGCTCGCAGCTGCGGCACACATGGTATCCTGGTGCAGGGTGGGGACCCTGGCACTGGAAAGTAGCCAAAGGCACCCCATATTTAGCCCTTATGCTTGAAGGAGCCCTGCTAGAAAAAGCCTTCTCCTGCCACAAACCTCAGGGTTGGAATGGAGATGCCTGAGATCTGTGCTGGGGTATTGCAAGCAACTACAGTGCCACAGCAGCAACACAACTTCAGCACTTCTCGCCTGCATTGAGATATTGCTGATAATTAGCACTGAAAACACTACTGGTATAAACCACTGCAGTATGCATGTCACCAGTGCTATTTCCAGTTTGAGTCAGCTTGAAGATGGGCATTAATAAAATCATCTTGTATATCCCATGGTCCTGCAGGCCTATGCCCAAGCAGACCAAGAGTTATACACTAAAATTAAAGTCCTTTTGACACCTGAAATGTTTTCCATCAGTATCAGAATGCCCAGATAATTTATACATCACAAATATGATTTGGCAGGATTAAATTTGAAAATAATATATCAAGAATTTGTTATTGGAAGGGAAAACATTTGCTGCATACAACAGACCAACAGAAGAAAAGGCTGATTGCTGTGATGAATAATGCATATTGCCTATGGTACTAATTAACCTTGTACTCTAGCAAGATATTACGGAACAATAAGGCTAATCTGAATGTGGCCTGACACTCTTCCCAATGGCATCTGGAAAGCAGTCTTTGGAACATGTAAAATTTGAATTTGTTAAACCAGAAGCCTTTGCTCAATAAACTTTTAGGAAGAGTATTTTCATTTTTCTGTATTCACAGCCCACACTCTGTGCATGCTTGTACACAGCACAAAACACTGAAGGGGATTCCACAACCAGAAATGTTCTATGGGCCCTCACCCATCTGCCACCAGCATGCAGGCAATAACAACGTGCCTCCCACTAAATCCCACAATGCAGTCTTAGATGTCCTGCGGATACAACTGCAGCGTGACTGTTGCGCAGCCTTTTGCTTCTCCCCAGCCAGAGCGGCAAAATGCTTACAGTAAGCTCACTGAAAATGAACACCGAAACTTTAATGGTTCTATGCCTCCAACCTAAGAACAAAAGCCTCCACCTGAAAACACTGACTCTAGTTTGGGCTGGTCTTGCTTTTCTTGTGATATATTCATTTTCCTGTTAGCCCAAAGCTACACATGGTATTAAACATACATGCCACATTAGAGGCATTGTGCTGTTAGTTGTGTGCACAGTGTCCACAAAGTACAGCAAAATGACTTGCACATACAGGCATGACTGAAGACACAGAAGGCATCATGCACAGGTATCTTTTATGTCAGTTTACAGTAATGGAATCCAGTTTTCAGACAACGCTAGCCAGTGTTTTACATACCAAGGTCTGATCTAGCATAGTCTTTTATTCAGGGGGAAAAAACCCCCAACCCAAACCAACAACAAAAACCCAACCAACGAAACAGGAAAAAAGACTTTTTGGCTCTCTCCAAGCACCATTCTGCTCTGGGAATTGTAAGGAGGCCACCAAACCAAACAGTCCCACAATATTTTGGAAGGGCATGATCTGGCAGGGCCACTGCCCCTCGATCTACCAATGCATTTAACACGCTAACAGTGCGTGACCCACTGCCTTTACCATCAGGATGACACAGCTCTTGTCAATGCCATTAGCCATGCTCAGAACTCAGTCAATAACAGACTCATACGATCAATTCACTTGTCCCCGAGCACTAGATTCCCAGCTGGCAGCCATCCTCCACACCCCGTGTAGCATACCAGCAAAAATGCACCAGGAGACGTCTGACCTGACTGCTGAGTATTGTGTTCCTGATGCATCCAGGAGACAAGAGTCCAAAGACATCAATGACGAGGATGCCATTTGCAGAGCTCTTGATCAGTTGAGCACACAACATCACAGCAGCAGCTTAGGAAAGAGAGTTGCTATGATGCACCAAGTTCTGCAAGCAGGCTCAAAGGATTGCTATGCTATTTTAAACTAATTAGAGTGAGAAGTGACTCAAAACTTGTTCCCTACTCCTTTCCATGGAGCACAGTGTGGAAACAGGTGGATGAACTTTAGCCTGTGTGCCCCTGCATGAGATGAGAAAAAGCTAACTACAAAATGCCAGAGACTCTGATATTTGGGTTTGGAGATCAAGATCAGACCATTTGCTGAGAAATAGGTTTGATCTGAGTTACACCGATTATCATGAAATAAATTTCTTTCCTATAGGTTGTGTTCTGCTGGCAGTTAGTGCAACATTTTACAAATATCTAGGCCAGGAAATAATTTAGTTAACATATTATAGAGGATTATCATCTCTCTCCTACTAAAATCAATGATAAAGTCTCCAATGACTACAGAAAGCAAAAGATCACACTGCAACTCATTTCTGCCAAGAAACCTGCAATGAGATGTATTGGACTGGCAGCACTAGCCTGCAGCAAGGGCTCTTGGTGCTATTTCTGCCAGGCTTGCCAGTGCAGGCATCAACAGGATAGTTTCTTTCTCTCTCTGCTACTAGCCAGACTCTCAATCTGGACCAAAATGCTTTTGCACATGAATGATCGATGAAGTCTCTTGTCTCCAAATCTGCCTGTGTGGGCCCACACTACTCTGACCCAAGCCATATCTGTAGGCATTATCCCTGTCTAAATTCCCCACTAACAGCTTTGTTGAAGGATGCTACTGCTGTCACAACACAAGAGCAGGTCCTAGCTGCTGTGACACTTCATTTGTCTGGGCAGCAGCATGCCTGGAAGGATGACTGCCCTGTTTTAGTGGAAGTATGCAAGACAATCAAGGCCAGCTAAGCAAACTAGTTTTGACATATTAAATCATGCTTGAACTGTGAGAGCAAAGAAAAATAATGTAAAAGCTCTTCTAAAAAAAAAAAAAGGCTTTACAAATAAATAAATAATACAGGCCAGCCTTTTGCCCAGGGAGGGGAGAAAAGCTTTTATCTGAGCCTGACTGAGGACTTTGGGTAGGCAGAGAGGGAAAGATTATTTTTCAAGACAGACGCCTTTTTCTTCAGTGGTTTGTACCCATTTCCATGCATTTCACTT
The DNA here is from genome assembly GCF_003984885.1 of Neopelma chrysocephalum. Classification (NCBI taxonomy): domain Eukaryota; kingdom Metazoa; phylum Chordata; class Aves; order Passeriformes; family Pipridae; genus Neopelma; species Neopelma chrysocephalum. Next base: position 3,413,763 of record NW_020897701.1, read on the forward strand.
CTAGAAAGAGTTTCTTGCTTCTCGCCCTCCTCTGGCAGTGAAAGAGCATCAAGTGCTTGGGCAAAAAGCAGAACCAAAATCAGGTAGGACAGGAAGACTGAAATTCCATCACCTGTATGCTTACCCCTTATGAGCACAACCATATGCATACAAAAGCCCTGACCAACATCTGACTTGGTACTGGAGCGTCCCATGACTGGTTTTGCCACAGTACTCTGTGAACCTTAAGCTGTTTTTACCTCAAATTCCCTCTGCAGGCACTTTGCTTTAGACATTTCAGCCTGGAATGATAATACTCAATCTGCTGCAAGTCAACCATTGCAATGCAGGAAATCTCACTAGCACAGGGTCACAGGGCATCTGTGGACCTTGGCAATTATACATGGCATCTCCCCATCATCCTGAACCTCTTCCTCTCTGCTGTGAATTTCTTACAGTAATTAACATGGCCAATTGCCTTGGATTTATACTAATAAAGCATTGGCTCCTGTCCCAAGATTCCAACATTGCTAATGCCTCTTGAACCTTCACCAAGCCCCAGCAGTAATGAAGTCCACGGTCCTAGCTCTGTCACTGCCTGGATTGCACACTATCTGCAAAGCAGCTTAGAGCTGGGAAGCTTCAACCTGCAGGTTGCTTCCGCTGAATTACAAATTACCACATTCCCCATGCTATAAAGTAATTAAAAAGCTTCCTTTCCAGGCAGCTTTCGAAGGCAACGTTGTGACCTCTGTCACCATTGCAATGGGATGACCGATTGTCCAATTCAGTGTAGCATCTCTAATGCATTATTTTTGGAACTAGTACTGTACCAGAGAGACTCTTAGGACCACACAGGAGGCAGCCATTTCACTTGGTGGATGGTAACCATGACTCTGGACTTCAACAAAGATAATGTTGGCTCCCTAGGCAGGTTTGCTTTATTCAAGTAATAATAGTCACACACATGCAGAGGGACTGGAGAGTCTGCTGGGGCAGGGGATGCTTTTTTATATATATACAGAGGGTCTGGTACACAATAACGCTGAGGCTTTGGCAGTAAAAGGGACCTTTGGGCAGAGAGGCACTCCTCAGCACAGCTTCCACACTACGCAGAGCCTCCACAGAATCACAGAATATGCTGAGTTGGAAGGGACCCACAAGGATCATCCAGTCCAATTCTTAGCCCTGCACAGGACCATCCCCAAGAGTCACACCATGTGCCTCAGAGCATCATCCAACTCTTTCAGGCTTGGTGCTGTGACCACTTCCCTGCAAAGCCCATTCTAGCTCCCAACCACCCTCTGGGTGAAGAACCTTTTTCTAATATCCAACCTAAACCTCCCCTGACACAACTTCAGGCCATTCCCTTGGGTTCTGTCAGTGGTTACCACAGAGAAGAGATCAGTGTCTGCCTCTCCTCTTCTGCTCACGAGGAATTTGTAGACTGCAATGAGGTCTCCCCTCAGTCTCCTCCAAGCTGAACAGTCCAAGTGACCTCAGCTGCTCTTCATACAGCTTCCCCAAGTCTTTCTCAGAAAAAGTACCCCCAGGCCAAGCATTTTTTTGAAGGGAGACATCTAACTGAGATCCAAAAGCAAGCCTTTTGCAATGAAAACTGTTCAAATTCCAGCTCTAGAGGAATGAACGGTAAGTTTGTTGTTACTTCCCAATGAATCCATCTGGAGATGAATGATCTTAGAAGGGTTTTAGGTTAGTCTAAGACTATAAGAAAGCACATGAGATTAAATACAGCACTGCCTTCCAGAGCCCTGGTTCAGGCTCCAGTCTCTGGCCCATGGCTGTCACTTGTAAAATAGGGAGTAGTGACTGTGACCTACTTCATAAAGTAGGTTCTTCAAGATGCAACAGAGAAGAGCCCTTTGTATGACCTAGAAATGGTATTAATAGTCTGTATTAACTATTTCTTTCCTCACACAGAAACACTCACATCTGAAGTGTTAGCAAAACTACTCACGAGCCACTCAAAGCCTACCATGAGGACTTGGATCATGATACACCGCCATGTCTCGCTGCCAGAATGGGTCACAACCCAAGCTGGCACTACCTCCAGTGCCACACTGGTCAGGCAAACTTGTCATGGGAGCTGATTCCTCCACCATCACTATCACAGGGTACTGTACAAGGATGGCAGGCTGAAGATGCAGACAAAGATGATCTGCTGATGCATATCCTCTCCCACCCACCCTGCTTCCAGCAATATAACTGCAGGCAGCAGGGGGAGGCACGAAGGTAGGGACAGTCTGGTCTCACCTTCCCAGCCAGTGGACCTGTTCTGATAATGCCACTGATCTGCAGCTCTTAGAGCCTGAATTTTCTGGGGAAAGAGGTGGAATTTTCCTTGACCCTAAATTGATTGACTGTCATTTACAGTGTGAAGAAAGTTGTCATCTTAAATCCCAGTTTTTCAAACTTCAGCTGTTTTTTTTTAAGGACATATATTTATAAAGCTAAGACAGGCATATGAAAGCAATAAGGGACATCCCCAAGCCTCCCATTGTCTCTTTTGTCTTTTTTTTTCTTTAATCTGTTTTGGATGTACCGTTCGGGGTTTTATAACACCTAACCTCACTCTCTGAGTCTGCTCCAGCATTAACAACCTCATAACCACCCTGAGGGAAATCAAAAATGGAAGCACAAGAGTACCATGCTCAATACAATCTTAACCCTCTGTTGTTCGTACATACAATTGAGTCTATACTAGATTAACTTCTTCAGTGAGAGAAAATGAGCAATCTTCCAGCAAAATAGATGGGTGTCTCTTCTGACATGAAGAGCAGCTTCACCTCTTTCTACAGACATATGTGTTGTAATTGTTTTCCTCTAACTTCAGTCTACTGAACACTTACCTTATATGGGATACAAGTTTACACAGTTAAAGAAATAAAATAAAAAGTAAGCTGTGAATCTATTTGTACAAGGCATGTAGCCTCCTGTTGTGGAGCCTGGATTTCAACCTCAATGTTAAGCCACAGCAAGTTAAAATGGTCAAGATATAAAGCATGCAGAGAGAAAAGCTTATTATTGAAATGTCAACACATCATTAACTACTGCTAAGTGTTTCTAAATGAGAAACACAAAACCGAAAACCCAAATTATGAGCAAAACAATAGTACCACTTCATTTTAATACCTCATATAAATTGGGTGGAATGAGGGCTCTGACAAATGAGCTCTAGCAAACCTTTGGCAGTTCGAGAGGTTGCAGTCACCCTTCTGCTATAGATCACCATCCAGGGAGCGTGCTCTCAGGCTGTGGTACCAAGACAAGCCCTCCATTGGTCACATCAGCTCATGGGCAGACTATCCAGCTCTGCAGAGCCCGCAGCAACTTGCAGCAATGGGACAGAGTGGGCAGCTAGGGACAGCCATACCTTAAATCAAGGCAATTAAATTCACTGCATTGCCAAACAGCATTCATGTACTTTATCCTTATTATTTCTCCAGAGTCCCTAATTGTTTCTAAAACCCACAATTAATAAGTAAGCTGTTTCCAAGCAATTCAAAGTTGAACGTGGCAATCAAAGGAACCTAACAGCATGGCTAACACTCCCTTTCCTCCTGTAACATCTCTCCCATTCTATATTTTAACAAATTCCCTAAGCTTCCAATGGTAAAACCAAACAAAGGCAGCTTTTTTTTTTTTAATTCAAGTACATATTACTTAGTTATCTAGGACTGAACTAAAAAGCATACCCTAAGATTTCCCCCAAAATATCTTATGGCTAGGAAGCAAACATGACCTTCACAGTTTACACTTCTGGAGATGTTTCCAAACCTTATTTTATTTGAACTGCTCAATCTATACTTTGTGAGGGGACTAAAGTATTCCTTAGCTGTCTTCTGGAAGGTGACTGCATGGCAGCCACACTGCAAAGAACAATAAGGTTAAGTAGGTCAAAGTAATGGTCTAAAAGCACCACTGCAGAATGAGGAAAGACCTTCAGAGTCATTGGGGTTACAAGCATACAAGGCAGTGGAGAAAGTACAACTCATTAGCAAAGCATGACATATTGCACATACATGGACACTGTGCCTCCTATAATGAAGGCAAATATACACATGTAAAACAAAACAGAGTAATATTTAATCAGTCCCACTGCAATACAGTTTTGACCCATAGAAAACATTTCCCTGCTCTTGTTAATTATTTCAGCTGCAGAACAAAACACAAAATACATACATGCACACATCTCTCTACAGAATAAAACCCATTCCCCCTCACTGACAATTGCATTTTGCTGAAATGTAGCATTCAAGTGACTTTCTTTGCATTTGAAAAGAAAATACACACTGTGTGGCCAAAAACTCAGCTATTCTGACACTGGCTGGTTTTGTGCCTAATTAAAATTAACTAGGCACTTCAGTTCATAATTATATAAACACCTACCATGCTATACTCCCAGCCAATTTGGTTTTAATCAGAAAAATGCAAGAGAAGTATGAATGATGGGCAAAGGACTCCCTGGAGGGGCAACTGTATTTCCAAATTCAGTATTCTCCATATACTGAATATTTCCATCAATGTTTTCCTTGCCACGTAATCACCTCCCAGTAGAACAATTAAGAAGAGATTTTTATTTTTTTATCCCCGGACTCTGTTTGGTTTCCACTCTACTACAAATGTAAAACCACACTTGCCTTATTCACCTGAGTCCCAGCTGGGAAGTCTCCCACAAGACAGGCAGGATTTAGCAGTATGCTGCCTTTCTAGCATACATAACAAGGAGTTCAGAGCAAGAATTCAGTCAACTTGAGGTGGAGAGGTAGGCAAGCAAGCTGCAGAGTGGACTGAAGAAAAGTTGCCCCCCTCCTGTGGCTACATCAGATACAAAACCAGAAACACTGGCTGCTTTGGAGCAAAAGCCTGAGTTCCAAAATAAGGTTACCTGTGTAGCAGTACGTTTCCATTTCCTAGAAATAAGGGGATAGGGAAGGCAATGGCTGAGCTGCTCTGTGTCACCTGAGGAAATCACACTATGAATTTGTTAAAAAGAATACAGAGTTTTCTTCATTGTGGTATCAGCTATGTGTTTCATTCACAAGTTGGGCCTCTGGGATAGCTACTGTGCAGACTCAGAAACATGACAGTCATCAAGTGTGGCTCTACCATCACCACCTTTGCTAGCCCTCAGTTGCCTCCCAACCCTCCACAGATGGTGCCTTCTGCTACCCACCAGCTGAGAGTCACTACCTCTGCCTCTTTACTCCTGCACAGCTGTAAATAAACAATTGCCTCTAACTATCCTTCTAATAGCTGATCAACAGGGATGCAATCACTGCTCTGGGAAAGTGCTTTCAAACATCTGCACTGATTGCATTGCTTTTGGAGGAAGACGAGTAGCTCTGCTTCGCCCCCAATAAGCCAGCAACAAAATCATCTGAGAACTGATTCAGCATATAAACTTCTAATCTATGTAGGCTAGCTACCTATGTAAATTAGTTTTAATTATGTCCAGAATAAAAGACCTGTGAACACAACGTTTTTCTGCAGCCTTTGTTATCTGTAAAAAACTCATTTCTCTTGGCAAGTGCTCAGCTGAATCACACCATAAGTAATGAACAATCAGCAAGAATAAATATTGTTTTGTAAATGCAGTGAGGTATGTTCAGCAAAGTTGATTCAGGGAAGAATAATCAAACAAGCATCAATATTTAAGACAATATAAGGGCTTGAACATTCTAGAGCTGTTTTGGAAAAAAAATAATCCAAGTGTTTCCTCTGGCAGAAACTCCTTTCTAAAACCAGAAACCATACCCTAAACCCATCCTTCCTCCAGCTCTCGCTTTCTACGTTCTTCCTCAGAAGACAGCAAGGGTGAAGGAAGATATCACTAAGTTTTCCTCTGCTATTTTTTTCACCTCTAACATCTGTAATCTTGACCATACCTTCTAGCTAGCTAAAACCAGCTGTACTCCTTTTGATGTCTCTTCAAGAGGCAGTCTGTACTGATTCTTGGAAAGGAGAGTGTTATGCTTTCCTGAACTCATTACTCACCTTTTCACTTTGGCTCTCATTCTGTGAAGTTTTTCTTTTCTTCCTATTTTTACTCAAATTTAATTAATCTGTGCTTCAGCTCTAAAAGCATCTGAAAAAAGATCAGTCTCTGCAAATCAATTACATCGGCAGTTACTATTCTGCAGCTCCCTGGACATTAGCAGAACCCCACCCCTGCAAACGTATTTGGGTCTCATTAGCTTAATATATCAACATCCCCTCCCTCCCAGTAGCACGGGCTCAACCGCCTTTAAAGGCAAAATATAAGCACTTCTTGCTTCTCATTGAAAACATACTGGGCTGAAGGTGAGAATGAATACAAAGAGAAGTGCCAGAAAGTGGCCTTTTCACAGTTTTCCTTTCCTACACAAACCTCAGTGGTGAGCTATGTATAGTAAGCAAATAAAACTGAAGTTACAATAAAACTCACCTATGCCAGTGAAGGAAGAAGGAAAGCATAGACTGGGCAGACAATATTTTTTTTGGCCAAGCCCCTAAATGGGTAAAGGCAGAAATGTCAATGGCACCACATAAAGTTTTACAGCATTTTAGGATCTGGCCCTCAGCTTTGATTGAGTGCTGCCTGCTAAGGCGGAGACCACCATTAGGAGACTCAAAACTGGCCAAGCAGACTCGAAAGTGGGCATTTTTCTCAAGGATATATTCAGAGAGCACCAGCTGAAGTGAGGCAGAGCCAGTAATCATGAGTCCTTTAGTGGCACCAAATCACCACTCTGGAAAACAGCACAGAAATTCACAGAGCAACTGCTTTCATTTCTCTTATTAACTAGTACAGCAATTTATTCTTGTGAATAATGAACCTTAACACTGCTCCTTTAAAAACATGTCCCAGCATAGTCACAATTTACCTCCAGTTGTCCCTAGTAGTTGCTGATAAATGGGCCGTGTTGCCAAAGGAGGTGTAATGACGCAAGTCGTTTGGGTTCCTTACCGTAACTATCACCTAGCTGCCTACGTTAATTGACAGAGTGAGCACATTATATAAGGAGATTAGACCATGTCATATTTACAACCTCAGAGTCCCCAGTGAGAGAAATTGCTCAGCTGTTACTGTCAGTGCCTTCTTCAAACAGGAAACCTGCTGACAAGATGATGAATTCAGAACATCGTTGCCAATTAATGATTTGTAGGCAGAAGGGATTTCAATAGTTCCCATATGTTTGTGAGGATGACTGGGGTTTACATCACCTCTAATAAAAGAGTGTAGTCTGCTCTGTCCAGACATGACACTAGAGATTGGAAAATGTCATCTTTGCAGAAGAAATTTTAAGAAACAAAGCCAGGCTCTTCTGGGTTGAAAATGTTTCCCAAAGCATGGTCACTAATAATCTGCTTACGCCTAAGTGAAAAGCAAACAGGGAGAACCTGCAAGATGCACCCAAGTGATTTACAAACCAAAGGTCAGAAGTTATTTAGGTTTTTGTCAAAGCTACACCACAGAGTGCCAGGACCATCATTATGGCAGCCAGAAGCATGTAGTGCATTTCCTTAACATCAGTCAGACTGTGCAAAGAAAAAAAAAAAAAAGGTAGCATTCAGAAACACATAGGACCTTTCTTAGTGCTACTTCTTCTGCTTTTAGTCTGCAAAGTTTAACTTTACTGTCCCAGAAAAAAAATCTTATTCTTGTGAATATAAAAATAACCAAGCCAGAAAGCATTTTACTCACACAGAGTATCAGCATGAACTCCATACACGCTGAACACAGACCTCCTGAATGGCCTAAGGCTGAATGTCTCCTATCGACTGAGCATCTCAGAGCCAACCAGCAGGGAATGCTTGGCAAGATGACCTGGGTTAAACATAGGACATCCAAATGGGGCCCTCGAACAGACTTTGCCAGAGGCACTCAAGTCCCATTGATTTGGTGATGGAATTTAAGGCTAACCCACAAAAAATAATTATGGGCTTTAACACATCTAGAACAATTAAAGTGATAAACTCCTGTCGAGAGCGCAGGCAGTAGATGAAGTAGAAGAGTAGTTTATGTGGATATGCTTTAGGGACGAGGCAAGGGTACAATTCCACAGAACATCTTTACGCTTCCTAATCATGACCACAGGCCTACCCAACACAGTCATAAATTGCGAGGCCAGACACTGTCCTCTCAATTGAGCAAGAAAAATAAAAAAACCCAAATGTCCCAAAATAGAAAGCAGAACCTAATCACTAAGATCTTCTGAAAGAACACCCCAGATTGCTATCTCAATACTACTAGAGATCCAACCACTCTACAGGCATGGTATGTTCTTCAAAGATAGTCTGAGGTTTCTAGTTTAATCCGTAGCTTTTTTTTTTTTAATGGTGTGTTGTTTGTTTCTGAGATCTTTAAGAGCGCTTTGAGAGATCTCATGCTGGATTTGATAGGTGACTCATGGATGTACTCCTTTATTCTAAAAATTCTTACAGGTAGACTGATGTCAGTATGTAGACAAAGCACCAAGCCAGTGCATGTTATTTTGTGACATGGGATTTTCAGCCATAATTAGGGAAAACCTTGCCGATCTATTGACCCACATCACTCATCTGTGACAGTCTATATTTCCTCAACTTGGGATGATGTTGATTTTAGCTCCCCTCTTGTACAGTATCAAACATCAAGTCAGTCTCTTCTTCCCCCCTAAAAAGGAGAAATCTCCTTATTGGCACAGGAAAAACAAAACCAAGACAGATTTTGCTGTATTGACTACATCTGTAGAAAAACGTCACTCCACATGCTGTTTACTAGGGGTTTCTCCAACACAAACAAATCTACATTTTCTTTTCAAGTCAATGCTTGAAGAGACTTGAACTACATAATCTTCAGGGGCGCAAGCATGTGACCGAAGACTAAAGGATCAAGGCCACTCTTTGCTTTGAGTATGCACTGATCTATTCTTTGCACCACTCTATAAACACTAATGAGTGTCTGGAGTGAGATGAAGAGAAAAAGCAACACAGATTTTGGTTGAAGAGGAATCCCTCTGCCTTCCCCACAGCATTTATAACTATCTATCTATAACTAAGTAGCTGCAAGTACAAGGCAATGAAGATGGAACTGATAACCAATATACAGTACTTTTGCAAAAAGCAAACTGTACTGAAATCTTTTTTGTTTACCCTTCTCTTCTACAACCAAATCAGTTTTAGGCTAACTGTTATGTATTTAAAATGGAAGGGCAAATTTTATAAACAAGCATGTAATATAGCAAACCATAAAATGATAAAATGAGATTATACACTCAGAGTATATCGTTGTTCTTTAGGAGTATTCTTTTTTAAGTCTTGAGCTTTAGATACTCTAATTCTCTTCCACAAGGCCTCTGATGATTCAGGAGGCCTATGCTGACCAGCAACTTGTGAATCTCAGCTACTTTTCACTTGTGTGAAAAACTTCAGCACATATGGAAGCATTTTTACCAGTGCGGCTTTAGGTTTAACTCCGAACAGGTGAGCAGCTTTGTATTAAATTATTTACCACAGAGGAAAATCAACCAACTCACAGCATATCAAGTACCACCACACCCTCCCACCTCCCCCCCCCCAGCGATAAAGAGACGAAAACATACTCCTTCAAATACAAAACCAAAATGCATCTTGCATAGGGAGATTAACTTCATATATTCCCTGGTATAGCCCAGAAAAAAAGAAACAAAGCTTCTAAAATTCATATGGAAACCCTGATATTGAGGAAAAGTAACATAAACCTTAAAATAACAGGTAAGACTACAATTGCCTCATGGACCCAACAGTACAGTGCTCCAAAGATAATAGTAGAATGCCAGATTCTCCTTGTTCACAGCCCTGTAAGCACCAGAAGGACCTGTACATAGGTGTCATGTGCCACTACATCCAGCCAAGGCCTCTGTCTTCATGCTGTAACAGTTATTTGAAAGACCTCAGCAGAAGTGAGAACCTGACTGTCAACTCAACCACGCATGAAAAACATGCAAGAGAAGGAAGCCAAGACAGCACATCACCTTGGAAGCTCAGCAAGGCACCCTCCCTGCAAACCCTTACCTTGGCAGGTGTTGTTCTTCTCCTCGTACCCTGCCTTGCACAAGCACTTCCCGATGGGCACCAGCCATTCCCCCTCAGCACTGCAGTGCATCTTTGGTGCCTCCTCAGTCACTGAGTGGTTGATGCAGACACCTGACACCTCCAGGAGCTGTGAGGAATCCGCACCTGTAATGGTGTCAGGAAAGCGGGCCAGGTTGCGGATTACTGATGGGCACTTCTTGTAGTACACACGCACGGAGACCAGGGCAATGCAGGCACCCACATCCTGGAAAGCAAGGTAAAATCCCTTTTTTGTTAAGGGCCCAACATCTCTCACCTCTGTGTTTAGCTTCATAACTCTATCGCCAAGGTCTAACTCTGTGAAACTCTCATCAGCAGCAATAGTATCAATCTTGATGTACTGGTTTTCTTTGATGTTCCTCCCATCTTCATCATCTGATTCGAAGTAATACATGTTAAAAGTCTCTTTGCAAGTCCCAAGTCCTCCTGGAAGGCTGTTACAGTCCCTCAGGGTGAATTTCAGCTCAATGAAGATGCGGGATGCCCCTTCATTAGAGATCCAGCTGGTCAGAAGCCAGTTGTTCTGATTTTGTTCCATTACCTTGCATACTTGGTATGTGTGTATCGGAGCGTAGTTTTCATCCACCTCACCAATTTCTTCCCACTGTATAAAAAGGAAAAGTGTTACTTTTTAACAAAGTTACAGCTCCTGCAAAATCTTACCTTTCCCATCTAAGAGCATCTTGAGCTTCAGAGGCTCAGGAGGACTTCTAGGGGGAAAAAATATTTTAATTGCCAAGTTTTCCATATTAGAGGTTTGATGCATTCCTGATAAAGTCAGATAAAAGATCTTTTATAAATAGAAAAGGATGCTAGTTAAATTATTGTTTCAGTGGGAAAACATAGTGCTGGGTTTGTCCACTAGTATTCTGTTAGGAAAGAAAACAAAAGCAGATGGGGCCATTTCCATGGCCTTTTCCAATGCATCCACACAGGAGAAAAAAAAGCAAGCTATTTACAGTTCATCTGTCCCCATTTCCCCAGGCTCCTTTCTACCACATCCTCAAATTGCTGGCCAACACAAAGAGGACCGCATTTCTGCAAGCTATTCTCCCCCACCAGTGTGCCAGAAAATCAGTCAAGTGATACATAAAATAAACTGCCCTTTGCTCTCTCCAAGCATGCTAGTCAGAGGAGTTCTTGTGCATGCAAAGAGAAGATTACTTTCAATACAGATTACTGGAATCTGCAAATCTTGAGCTGTTTATGTGTTATACAGGTTTTTAAGCAGAGCTCCATGTAACTTTTCACAGCTGTTTGTGGGAATTGTAGCAACTGGTTATTCATTTTATTTTAGCCACACTCTGAAGTGCATTACTTGAAAGAAATGCTTTTCCCTGATCCAGCACAGAGTCAGTAGCATCACAACAGTGCTTACAACAGACACACAACATTAATGTTTCCTCTCTGCTTTTGACAATGGTAGTGTCACATTAAGAGATTAGATTAGCCCATGTAAGTACAGCAAGGAAATCAAGAGAGCCAGTGTTGGTTTCAGTTTTGTTTCCTTCTACTTTTGACCTGCTCATCTGCAAGGGTTTAATTCCCCAAGCTTGGTCCATCTCCTGCTCAGCATTGCTGCCCACATTTAGCCACAGCTGTGGATGCAGCACAAAGCAAACACACAGAGCATAATTTAAAGGCACTCCAGTACAAGGTAGTAGCTATATTACAATCTGCATATCTTCTAAGGCCAATGGCCAAATTTTTTCACTGGAAATACAGCCTGAGATGAAGTTGAGAGTGTTCTCAATCCAGATGCCATTACTACAGAACTGATAGAGAACACTCTCAGAGTCAACTTAACAATGATGTTTTTTTAAGGGAAATGTTCTTACATTTTAAATTAAAATAGCAGCAATCAGTGACATAAGAACATAACTTGATGCTACAGTCCAAAATGAGTTATAAATACCACTAGAAAAAAAGCATTTCTTCTCCTCCCTGACCTGGGATGTGAAAGTGGGGACTGGGGTAATTTCAGGATGACATGCCCACTGTGAAGTGCACAGTTCCTATGTACCACCAGTCTTCCCAATGAGGAACCTATCCTGAAGATATTTTTGTCATACTAAGCAGTATTTTCATTTCTAAACCCTTTTTATGTCTGTGGGCTTCAACAGGCCATAAACCTACCATGATTAATGTGTACTTGTCACTTCACCCTTCTTGGTAGTGCCACAGAGTAAGCCAATGATATGCCTGCAGTGAAAACCAGGCAGATCTGTGCGGGATTCATTCCTATCTTTAGGAGAGACAATTAACAATTATGAGAAGTAGAGTCATTGAGAAAACACACAGAAAAAGTTTGCAATACAGCATAATTCTGTAGCTAGATTCTCTGTGTTCCAGTAAATGGGGGGGGTCGATACCTGACACTAAAATCAGAAAAACACCATTCTTCAACTAGTGTGGTTAATTTAAGTGATAAATATGCTGCACATACATACTTCCAAGTGGATTTGTCTAACATTGTGCTGGTTTCAGCTAGGATAGGGTTAATTTTCTTCATAGTAGCTAGTATGGGACTATGTTTGGGATTGTGCTAGAAACACTGCTGTGATATAGAGATCTTTTAGTTATTGCTGACCAGTGCTTACACCGAGTCAAGCCTTTTTCTGCCTCTCACGCCACCCCACCAGTGAGGGAGCTGGGGATGCACAAGAAGTTGGGAGATGACACAGCTGGGACACCTGACCCCAACTGACCCGAGGGATATTCTATACCATACTGTGTCATGCTCAGCACATAAAGCTGGGCAAAGAAGAAGCAAGGGGGGACACTCAGAGTGATGGTGTTTGTCGCCCCAAGTCACTGTTATGCGTGAAGAAGCCCTGCTTTCGTGGGGATGGCTGAACACCTGTCTGACCATGGGAAGTGGTGAAAGAATTCCTTGGTTTGCTTTGCTTTTTTGTGTGGCTTTCACTTTACCTATTTTAGTTCCTTTATCTCAACTCACGAGTTTTCTCACTTTTACTCTTCTGGTTTGCTCACTCGCTGCGGAGGGAGCGAGCAAGAAGCTGTGTGGTGCTTAGTTGCCAGCTGGGGTTAAACCACAACAGTCCTTTTTGATGCCCAGTGTAGGGCTGGAAGGGTTTGAGATGATGACAGATTTGATTTGAATGTGCTAGATTGAATTTATAGCTGTTAGTGCTGTTTAGCTATTCATTGGCTGGCTCCTGGGCTTGCCACGGGGCTTGATTGCCTTACTGTACACTGAAGCCTAGTGCTCATTAGTGGCTGCTCTTTGGTTTCTCTGCTTGCTGAACTGCTGATCATCTTACTCTGCCATGCCTGGGAACATTTTGATATCCGCAGTGGCAAAGCACCCAGGATGGCAGATGTCCAGGCCATTGCTGGTGCTTTTGTGATGCCTATACTGGACATGCAGGAACTTCAGTGTGAACTCAAGTTGATAGGAGTGCAACCTTCACATGGGAGAAGAGCCCTAAGCATCTGTGGCTGCGGATACCTCCACGCCAGAGCAGGTACATCACAAAGCACCTGTGGCCGTGATTATGTCTGTGTTGCAGCACGTATACCCCTGACGGACTGTGGCACATAGATAAGGCTCCACTTAGAGAAGGTAAAATCCTAAGGGACTACAGTCTGTGGATAAGTCCAAGATGGAGCAGGGGCAAGGAGAGGAGCTCATTGCAACATTACACCAAATGGTCTGGTCCAAAGGGACCATGGGTGGAGATTGTAATGAAAATACCTTGAAATTATTGTCACCCAGGATTTGAGCTGCATGTTACATCAATTACTATAGCAAGAACCCCTTGGTGCTAGCCAGGGTAAGAACAAGGGGAGGAGTTCATTGCAATGTTAAACCCTATATCCTGGCACAAGGGGACAGGGGGTGGAGACTGTAATGGATATACCTTTAAATTCTTGTAAACCATGATCAGAGTTGCATTTTATAGGATTTATTAAAGCAGGAACCACCTGAAGTAGTGGAGGACAAACCTTACAAGAAACAGTGCAAATGCAGCAGTGACCTTACCTGAGCTGGCTTTGGTGCCCAGGAACTCCATGCAATACACCACCTTCCCTGTCCTGAATGACCACCATAACAGATGGAGCCCAAAGTCATGGACTAAAAAGACTCAGTGGACATTCTGGAGACAGTTTATATGGGTGGTTCATAGACTAAGGGAATGATATCTGTGTAATATATCAAATGACGGGAAGGCAAGTGGTTAATGAGGTTGTATGGGACAGTGTAGGACCTAAGCATGATGTAAATGGTATGGAATAAGGAGTGGAGAATGTGCTGGTTTTGGTTAGGGTGTAGTTAATTTACTTCATACTAGCTCGTATGGGACTATGATTTGGTTTTGTGCTGAAAACAGTGTAGATAAAACAGGAATGCTTCTGATACAGCTGATCAGTGCTTACACCATGTCAAGGCCTTTTCTGTCACTCACACTTCCCCCACCAGTGAGGGGACTGGAGTGCAGAAGCTGGGAGGGGACACAGCTGGGACAGCTGACTCCAACCAACCAAAGGGATGTTCCAGACCATATGGCCTCATGCCCAGCAATAAAAATCACAGTAAGAGTGATGGCATTTTTCTTCTCAGGTCACCATTATTCTTTCCTGGAGATGGCTGAACACCTGCCTACGCCCAGGAAGTGGTAAATTAATTCTTTGGTTTGCTTTGCTTGTGTGCATAGCTTTTGCTTTACCTACTTTAGTGACTTTATCTCAACTCACAAGTTTGCTCACTTTTCTGATTTGCTCACTCACTGGGAGGGAGTAAGTGAGGGGCTGCGTGGTGCTTAGTTGCTGGCTGGGGTTAAACCACAACAATCATGACACTATATAAAGGTGAAGTCTTATTTTTATCAAGGTGGTGATTCTCCATTAGATGAAAAGGGAGAGTATCTCTCCACTTCCTCCAGTGCATGTGGAGGTCCCTGCCAAATCAGCCCAGGGAACAAATGACCACATACCAATATAGCCCAGGAAAGACCTAATGACTAAAACTTTGCTTTTTGTGGCTGAAGGTCAGAGGATCATTTGAACAACTGTTCACATCAACCAGCATATAGGAAGAAGTGTTAACCTCCAGCAGGAAGTGATGCAAAGCATTTCAGAACTGGAAATTGCTCAGACCAGTTTTAGCAAGTGGAAAAGTGCATGGATGGCGATAAGGTACACAGTTTAGCTCCATACAACATTTAGAGAGCATTAATGTGTATTTCTTTCATAAAACTGACATTTACAATGAATGACTGTGATGTTGCAGTAATATAATTAGTGACCTAACTTGAAGGCATACTGAAAAACACCTCTTGACTTTTTTCACCCTTGCCAGGTCAATTTTCAAGGACCCAACCATCACGCTCTCCAGTTATGAAGTTAAGCTCATTTCTACTACTGCTCCAGGAGCTGTGCTTTTGGGAATGAGTACAAAGTTCATTTGTTCAAAAGCCCAAATGCAGTGATTCTAATAGTTGCTTTCATGCACTGAGAGCACTAAACACCATGAGGAGAAAGGTCCAAGCATAAATACATCAATCAACTGAGCTAGAGTCTAATCTCAGCTGCAAGAAATGGTAAAACAAGTCAATATCTCAGGCTTCAGGACGTGCTGCTCTTCCAGTACCATACTGTGGATCAGAGAGAGTCCTGCCATCACCACCTGCCATCAAAACTAAAGCAATCATCAGAGATCATGAGGAAGGGGAGGTGCTAATGAACTGAGGCTGCTTATCTCTGTATAATCCCCAAGGGAAAGACAACCAGATTTTATAAGAGCAGCCAGTATTGTGCAAAATCTGTGCTCTGTCATTTAATCTTCTTCTCTCCTATCTGCATGTAGGAGTACACCATTTCTTTCTCTTCAGCTGGGTCTGCCTCCCTCCAGAGACTGCAGGCAGCCTGCTGCAGTTCTGCTTTTACATCCCTCCACAATACGGAGATGGTGGTAAGAATCCCTGCACCTTCTGCCTGGTCCCAGCTTCCCAATCACTGCAGACCTCAGACAAGTATTTCAACCAACAAAGAAATACAAGCTAGAGGAAGAAACAGCACCTTACAGTTAATGAAAAAGAAAACTCACCACATTAAAGAGACAGCATCTAGCTGAAAACTAATGGCATGAAAAAGGAAATTAAGTACAACTGAAAAATTGTGTAATTCCTCTCTGCAGCACATAGTTTTTGAGATATAAATCAACCCCATCTGCAGGATTAAAACAAAAATGCAACCATTAATTTGGTGGTAAATGTTTTCTCTACATCTTTAATAGCCCTAAGAAGGAAAACACAAATGCATTTCAATGGCCTGATGTTAAATCATTTATAGAAGACCTACTTCTGAATCAGAAATTTCCAGCACACTACTTCTGGCAAGTTAAAGACTGCACTGAGCTCCATCAATAGGAAGCACACAGTTCATTCAAGCTGTCTGCCTATAGAAAGGCCAAAGATATCACACAACTAACTAAAAATATAAGAGTTAAAAATGCATTCAGTGGAGCAGCCTTGAGTTAAATGGACAATTTTAAAACACATTCACCAGCTGTCTGCTACTCAGGCTTGTTTCTAATCTCTCAGATTCCAGGACTGCCATTTGCTACCACAGCACAGCGAAAGGCTGCTGCCCAAAAAACCCAAATACTGACAGCAGGGATAAACATTTCAGAGCTTTTGTCTATTTGGTTTTGGGTTGTTTTTTTTTTTTTTTTGTTTTGGGTTGGGGTTTTTTTTCAATAGGAATTTTTGTTACTGGTCTTCAGTAACTCACTCACTATCTTTAGCGGCCATTTAAGGCACTGTGAAAATTTCAAGCCTTGTTCCAAATTCCACACATCCTTGTGCAGCTGAAAGAGAAATTAGGCATTTAGCAAAATCCCAGAAATCTTAAGAGGGAAAGGCAGCTTAAGTGCATTAAGCAAAGCTGTTTCTAAGAATTACCTGAAACCTTGTCAGCAGGACTCCCCTCTCTCCAAAGGCTGCGCAACCTGCCTCTCTTTCCACTACCTATTTTGTAAGCTCCATGACAAGACTCATCCTCTCATTTCATTTTTCCACCCCACCATGTGCAGCTCTGCAACATATGCACATTAACTCTGATATCTGCTGGCACAAAAAAGTAAAACTAGAAAAGGATTTATGCATTTTTACCTTCTTTTCTTTTTGGAGAAACATAAGCCTGGCACAGATCTTTGATCCCAGGCTTTGAATGTGTGAAAACACTGGAGATACTTCATGCTTTGCCCACAGGAAGGCAATTTTACCCCAAAATACTGCTGTTAAACCCATCATGAGCACATACTGGTGCAGAGGATAGCATGGTGTGCTGCTATGCAATCCCTGTGCCAAGTTAAAAGGGGACACCTGGTGCCCTTCTAGAAGGGCAGACCAGCCTAGCATTCAGCTCTGTACTATTTATCCTGCCTTTCATCCTGGTAATATTTGGGCAGACTCTTCGATTTCCTTTTATGCAGCTGATGTTAAGGCCTGGCTGCCAATCAATAGCCTCCAGCTTAGCTCCCACACAAACATTCCCTCCTGCTACTCAACTTTATCTTGCAACTTACTCCTTCCCTCCCTTTGCTGCTCTCCTCCCATCACAAAACCCAAAAACTTGTGGCTTTTTCATTTTTTTTAGCTGCCTGCTGGTTTTCACTTGCTATCATATTACAAAGTTAAAGCAAATAAGCAGCAGGCTCTCCCCTGTGCAGTTTAAGTCACTTCAGTGAGGTCACTTAAGGCTAAATCTCTAGTGAAAGCCAGGCAGAGCACCATGCATTTTTTCTTCTGCACTGCAGAAGGTTTTGCAGGGCTGTGCTAGCTGTAAAATGAGGCTGTGTCACTATCTTGCCTATTGCAAAACACCACTTATAAAAACACCAGTTCCAAGATTCAGCTACTTCAAAGCCTGCCACCAAATACTGCCGGTTTTATCAAGACACGCTGCGATACATAGCATTGCTCAGATTTTCAGCTCTGGAGCCATATGATTAAAGGAGAGTTTTTGCTTTTCCTGGGGGTGTTTCAGTCTTCATTAAATGGGTTTTGCTTGCTCAAAGAACAAGAACACAAAATACAAAGCACCCAAAAGTCATGTTATTTTTAGCCCCCTCTACAGCAATGGTAACCTCAGGATTGGCAGGAGCAAAAGAGTTTTATCTTGAACACTGCCAAGAGCTTTATGTATAATCTATATGACCTACTGATCATGGCAGAGTCCACCAGCACCTGGATGGTGCACTTGAGAAGCCTGGTCCCCTCTCACAACAAGGGACAATGATCCAAACCAGTCTCAAGCAGTAGAAAAATGCAGTAACCTCAAACAATGCTGCAAGTTTGCAAGTCTGCTCTTCCCAATGGAGAAGCAGTGTGAGGAGCAGAGCAGAGACATGGTAAGCAGCTCACATCTCTGTAGATGTGATAAATGGTGCCCACTACATGCCACCTCTGGACAGAAGAGAATCAAAATAGCTTTGTCCAGCTCACTGGACCCTGTTTAAAACAAGAACTCTTGGGCAACAATTTTTAAGCATTTGTGCCACTGTACACAGGTTTAAAGTTCAAATTCTGCTTTGGGGCAGGATGCTTGCTCACTGGGACAGCCTAACAGCTTCCACTCTCCTGCCCCGCACCAACCAGTGGAAGGTCACCAGATAGAGCCATGTGACATTTTCCTAGTAAATCAAAAGTTTGAATTAAAAATAATCAGGAAACCAAAGCAATTAAAGTACTTGGATCAAGTCAGGAAAGGAGGACAGGGGACAAAAAAACAGCAAAGGAGAAATCAGTGATTTTGACAGCCTCATTTTCTCCTCCTGAATTTAAACAAAAAGAGAGCAGATTAAAAAAATACAAAAAAACTGTTCTAGAGTAATCCAAACTGGTTCTTTCAACCTCAAAGACAGTGTTTTAAATTTCAGCTACCAAACAACAAAAAAATGTATTGCTTGTACAAACTTCTCCAGTACCAACATCTACTTTTATAATGCAAAAGGTAAAGTGATTCTTGAATAATCTCAGTGTGTTTTTTAGGGGTTTGGAGCTCATTTCAAGGGCAGGGGCCAATGTCAAAAGAAACTGCAGTGAGTTCAATACAAACAATATTTGGCACAGTGTTTACTAAAACCTTTAAATACCAGAAGCAGTTGAGACTGCCTGAGATCCTACCATTTCTATATGTCTGACAGTCCCCCCCACCAAGGCTCAAGCCTGATTTGGATGGCAATTTTACAACCAAGACATTTACACATACAGACATATATTCCTACTGACAGCAGTTACTAGTCAAGCAAAAAACATAATGGATAACAGAGGACAGAGAGTATCTGATTAATCTCCCTACTCAGGCCAAAATCTGGTCTAATGTAAGCTGAGTTTCCAAAGAAGGATCTTAAAATTTTCTGGTGGTTTGTCACATTCCCATCAATTTCTCCAACTAGGAAAATAAAATAAAAATAAGAACAGTATAACTTTTGGGCTGCTTTTCTAATTTTACTACTGTGTTGCAGTTTTCTGCTGTTTCTTACAATGCCACTCTGGTCACTAAGATGCATAGTCTGGTTAACACACAGCTTCAGAATATCCTGAAGTTAATTACCTCAAGTAAAAGTGAGTTTCCTCACTCATTACAGGAGATTGCTCATCCAGAAGCTAAGGATCATTTTTCATAAACTAAAACAAAAGTAGGGGAAGTAAATAGCAAAGAGGTATGAACTGGAAATTTAAAGCATCTTTCTGAGATATGCCACATGAGACTAGTGAATTCTTTTTTTCCATCTCTATATTAACCAAACACATCTTCCCTATCCCACATGTGATACTTGCCTATCAGAAAGCAAACTTAAAAAGTCACTTCCATTACCAGCCCCTCCCCACAAATAACCCCCCACAAATAACAAAAAACCCAAAACCCACTGTAAAGAGCAAATTCTCACTGCAGCAATGTTACAGGAACTGCCAGACTTGCTTCTGAATGATCCCTTTCACCATGTGGGCAACAAAGATGTTAAGAGGAGAAAAAGGGCCTTACTCCATGATAAAAGCTACTCACCAGTGCATCAAGATGTAATAAGGCTCAATTACACTCAATGCCAAGGCTTTACTTTTGGCTTGCACTGTGACAGAAGGCAGGACAAGGAATAGCAAAGATGGGGGAATGATTAATGTTTCACCTCCACTATAAAACAACTACACTGAAAATTAGTTGAGTGAATGTTCATAGCACCACTGTGCTCCATCCCAACTCCATTGCTGCCAACTGCACATTCCAGTACTCTGAACAGCTCATCAGCAGCAATCAGCTTTAAAAAAGCAATTTTTAGACGTGAGAGCTTAAGCATCTGGGTGGATACTTCTGTATCCTACCGTGTTTTGGATCCTTTTAATTCCACCCAGGTCAACTTTTCATCGTCTTGTGTGCAATCAGGACTGATAGAAATCCTCCTCCTTCATGAAGTAATGCCAAGAAAGGTTCTCACGCAGTCACACTGCTCAGAGCTGAGGGAAAATACCAAACAGGAAAGCCCCATGCTGAAACTAAGAGACAAAGCACGACTGCTCCTCTCAAGGAGTGCTACATGTGAAGACATATCAGTCATTTAAATTTACATGGAAAAATTCGTAGTCATCAGCTCATACTGTTGAAATATTTGAATTTACTACTTGAACAACTGTCCAATATCCTTTTTTATTTGTAATATACATATAAAGTTTGCTGCCACACCTTCCATTACTGCAGCTGCCTGTGCAGGAGACTTCTTGGTAAAACTCCCTTGGTAACATAAGGCAAAAGTTTTGACAATTCCTGGATTGCTCTGTACCACTGACTAGACGAGAAACAATGTAGATTCCTGTAAAGCTGCAATAGCATCTCAAAACACAAGCAGCAATTTGCTATACGAAGTACCACCCAAGCAAACCAGTAAGAAAGAACAATTAAAAATTATTTGCAGTACATGCTCATGATGAAACGTATTATCTGTTCAGAGTCCTGCACAATCAAGCTGTTAAAAAGTGAAGAAACATCAGGACAAAGTCACCTAGACTTTTCAGCTGCACACCAAGATACAAAAGGAAAAAAAATGAAAAGGGGACTGAAGTTTAGCTCAGACTTTGCAAATTTGTCTTTTGAATTTATCAAAAGACTTTGATAACTTGCATGATCAATGAAAGATGTCAGCACCAGAATCCAAATGGAATGAGAACCCAGCTGGAGGTTCGCACAACTGAAATGAAAAGGAGCATCAGCCCTTCTCCAGCATGCCTAATCAGACACTGCGCTGACCCCTTTCCAGAACAAAGCAATGTGTTATTTAGAAACCCCACCTTCCCTCCCACAGGTTTATGTTTTTTAAAGGTTTGGAATTCTCTGTACATCTGAATTAAAACATCCATTTCAAATCACGGTCCAGCAATTAAGGGAAAGACAATGGAGATGAGCGTGAAAGAGGCAATGAGGAAACACAATACCATTAAATCATTTTTTACTGCTTAATGTAACACTCATTGCAGAGCAATTTAACAAAGGCCAGAACAAACAGTATAGATACCACATGGTTTAACACTGACAGTCAGATTTTCAGAAGGACTCAGAGTATGACATATATTTTAGGTTTATAACCAAATGCTTGGATTTTCAAAGCTTTTGGGATATTATTCACATTACCCATCATCTGATGACACCAGGAGGTTCACAGAACAACTTTCAAAGGCAACAAGAAAGGCAGTTTTCCTTGTTACTGTAGTGTTGTCCTAATATTTAAATAAATCAAAATCTATTTTGGGGATTCTAACTGTTTACTAGAATGGAAATAACACAAAGCATTTGGCTTATTTTTAATGCACACAACAGCAAAACGTTTCAAAAACTAAACTTTTAATATTTATCATTGTCATTGGCTATATACAATTTCCTGAAAGTGAGGAAACATTTAAGAGTTTCCAGTAAAAGAGAAAAAATACTGATCAAAAATTGAATTTAATGAAAATAAAACAGATGAAACTTCTTGGTTTTCTAATATTTCTAATATCCACGTGCTCCACTGGCAAAACCTAACCTCTCAGGCACATACCAGATCTGACTAGATTATAGACGGCCCATACACCATATCAGACCCTCCAGCAAACACATTATTTTGCCACTGCTCCCTGGTCTCTAATTTACCCAAAGCTTTTCATAGAGATAATATTACATTCATGGCTTAGGCCTTGACAACTGCACCCATAAATCAATTTTAAACCTCGCATTAATCATCTTTCTGTAATCAGTGGCTATTCAGCACAAATTTACATCTCATTTCTGTTGGCCAAACAGCCACATTAGAGCTTTGAAGCTTATTCAGGCTTAAATGATTATATTCCCCTAATAAACACTGAAGTCCTCTCAGTCCAGCTGCTGTGAGCTGCATTAATGACATGCCGTGGCAGCAGGGGCCATTTGAAGCCAGCCTTGTGCGATGCTACAAGCAGCAGCCCCCACGGCAAACAGATTTTTTGCATTTCCAATACTCTCAGAAGAAATGAGAAGGCTGTTCTGCCTGTGCAGACCCTCTTATGGGAACTGGTGTGCACAGCAGGCAGATACAAAATGCAATTTATTGCACCTCCTCTTAACAGCTCCATTTGCCACTTCTTGAGTACATGAGGTTACCAGTAAAAAAACCCAAAACCAGATTTCCCGATTCCCTACATGCTGAGCACCTTAGCTTGCTTTGGTTTTGGTGATGGTTTTATTGAATCTGAACCCTGGAGAAAATCCACTTTTTCCATTTGTCAGACAGCTCTTTGTTCACAGCACCACCAAACTGTGTCTTAGCATGCTTTCCTTTGATCACCGCAGAATTAGGCATTACATTTTTAATATCTGACTACAATTTTTTTCCTGGTTTTTGGGTTGCTCTCACTGTTTTGTGAGACAAAGATTATCACTTACTCAGGATTACAGTAAGAAGCTAAAATATGATCAGTTCAGGGTGGATTTTGCATGTACATGCCTGCAATCCCTATAGTGAAGCAACCTATTCTAATTGAACAAAGAATAATTATTTAATTAAAGATCCTTGGCAGGCCTACATTATTAAACCTGCATAAAAAGCCTCACATTGATTGTATATTCACTTTCAGTTAAGGTCTGAATCAGTATGCTAAGATCTAAAAATGAATGAACAGAATGAGTTTATTATGACTGTTGTTAAGTACTTTTCCACTATAGGTAATAAATTATACATGTGGATGCTTGTTATGCTTATTCCACAACATAATGAAACTTTTAGTTACTTTTTATTCTATGGGAAATAATTCCCCTTGTGTCAGGTTTATGTTACTATTTAAATAAGGCACCAGAATTACAAGGATGTAAATCTGCTGGACAAAGATTCAACCCACACCTCAGTGTTTCTTTTAATATGGAATTGAAGAAACATAGATGTGCTCATTTGTTTATGACAGATGTCCTATATCCTAACCATCTCAGAAAAAAATATTTCATACCTTTAACCTCCACACTCTCTTCTGGCATCTGACAACCACTGAAGAACCAATTGAACATCAGCATGCTATTGTTAGGAAAGCAAATACAATCGTGTGCTAAATACTCAGCTCATATGTCTGCAATGCAAAAATAAGCGTGGCTTTGGCAATCAGCTGTGATAAGGCAAAGTTTAGGAAAGCTGCTGAAGCTTTCAGAAGAAACTGAAAAAACTCCAATTGTTTACTTAACCAAGAGGCAAAACATGGGTTAACTTCTCAGTAATACTGCAACACATACACGAGGAGGAAATTTCTGTTATTAGATTGCTTTTCATCTAACCAAGGAGAGATTCAGGAATTTAAATTGAACACTTTTGAAGAGAACGTAAGATAACTTAGTTATTGGAATGGTGAGAGGGAGAGGGAAAGGCATAACCAGCCATACTGAGAACCTGCTGCAGGAGTCAAACCTTCATCATTCAAAACTTTTAAGGGGGATCTGGAGAAGTTTCAGAAGAAAGTATCTGCTCAGGCAGCTGAGCCCATGACGAGCCACATGCATCTGTCACTTAAGTAAGGTGGTTTAAAGCTAGCACCAACATGCCTATGCCATCTGGGAGTAGAGACTGGATATACAGATAATTAAGGTTCATGTATATTCCTCTCACAGGTTACAATAAGAGTCTCTTCCAGGCCTAAGTCCCCGAGGCACAGAGGTGAAGAACACAGAAATGCTGAAGATATAGTTCCTCAGAGGACAAACTACCAAAAAAAGTTGAAACAAAATGACTGAGCTGGTCTATTTTTACATCCCTGCCAGCTCAATTAAGCTACAAGCTCTTACTACTGTTATTTTCCATTCAGGGTACAAGGGGATTAACGGTGGGTTAGAAGTTGAAGAGGAAGAGTAGAAGGAGTAACGAAAAATACAGACATGGGAAGGGGCTACATTTCCTTAGGAGAAAAGAGATTGCCATCAACTAACTCTTCCTTCAGCAGCACAAGATTTGGGTTAAGGTGGGAGATAAAGTGCATGTAAGTCACAGTTTGTTGAACCCAGGTGGCAATGGACCTGCTGGGTTTTGGCCATCCCAGGCACTCTGGTCTGCCATCCTGCATAGCTCCAGCCTTCAGCGTTTCCTTTCAGTGCTCCTTCTCCCCTAGCAGCCTAGCAGGCCAGTCAGAAAGCCACAAGCAAGGACCTCCCTTAGACTTGCCTATCAAAGAGACATTCTCGCAGCAGGGCAGTCACTGAATGGAACCTTCTCTCGGTTTTGTGCAGCTTACAGACAGAACACATCCAAATTGCAGCAACAGCATCTTACTGCTAGGCAAGAAAATCCTTGTCTGCAGCCTGAATTTCTGGAAAAAAATGTTTTAAATAATCTTCAGGAGTCCCTGAGAGGAAAGGCACTACCCAGCACAGAAACTAGAGATGATTATTTATCCAGCCCTATTCTAGGCCTTGCTCTCACTCTGTAAAATTGAATGATTGGCCATTTCCCGCAAACATAAAATTACAAAACTTTCATCATTATTTAGCAATTAAACCATTAAATCAATCTGCTTTCAATTTTTGTCTCAGCTTCAGTCTTTCAGTGAAACTGGATGCATGTTTCACGAAGTGTTGAAGTTTGAAAGGAAAAGGATGAGCGAATGCACTTGAAAAAATAAATTAAAAGTACAGTTCTCAGGGGAAGAACTAATTAGCATAGGAAACAGCACTTCTACAGGTTACGTGGTTAATTTACATCATTCTTCTTACAAAAACATAGCCGCTGGAAAGAAGACAGCTGAAGAAAAGGTATTCTGATTTGAAAAGTTGCCCCCATAGTGTACAATACATAAAGCTTTCTAATAATGTTTGCTCTCATCCATAAATTATTGTGCACAAATAAACTTAAAACAGTAAGCAGTGAAATAAATTCATACTAAGTAAAGGAATTAGCCATTTAGGGGAAGGACACAAAAACCTGTTGTTGCAACTCAATAGCTTCCTCTCGTCTTGTGACCGAATGACATTGGACTGGATGCAAAGAACACTGAGACTCAGGGACAGGCCATCCAAGCACACAGGTGATTTTGGTTCTGTCTCTTTTGCTCAGGGATGCAGAGTCCTGAGATGCTGCGAGGTATTTGGCTTTGCAAGCACGAAGCCTTTACTTGCACAAAAGCTGATGCTCAGCCAGGACTGAATCCTACCTTTCCTAGGGCTTTAAGAGGCTCCAAGGTTATATCTTCCACTGTAACAGGAACCTGTCTTCCTATCTCAAATTATGTACGTGGTGCACTCATCCACCTCCCACAGACTCCCCTTGCCATATGACCAAGCCCACAGGTCAACTCATGAGAGAGTCTTCTGCATAGCTCTAGCCCATGTTTTTAGGTTATAGATGTATCTGGCACTGTACTGCACCTCTATCTGCAACAGCATCCAGATAAGCAGCCACTAAGACTCCCTGTTCACTTTTACCTGGCTTCCATCACAAGGATGATTTTCTTCTCATTGTGATCCATTTGCTTCACAGAGCAAATAAGATAACGGAACACTTTACTAAGATCACTTTCAGAAAGCCATTTTTATTTCAAATGGCAACACTTCAGCTAGGATAAATTGTAAAGAGAGTCCAGAGCTAGTCAAGAGATCAACCCCCTACTTTACAGCACAAAAATCCATTAAAAACTATTAGAGAAGGCCGGGAAGTGGCTAACTTGCTTGTGGCCTCTATTTGCCTGAAACAGGGTGTTGGGAAGAGAAAGAGAGAGATGAGTAGTATGTAGCTGTAAAGTTAGCAAGAAGAGGCATAGCAAGATGCATTGACTGTCAACTAAGTTTGACCGATTTGAGCTAGAAAGATTTGTTTGTTTTATAACAAGTTGCTGTTGGCAAGCTACAAAGGGATATGGACTTACCACAATAGGTTGACTAATTCAAATAAATCTCTCACCAGAAGATGCACTGTGGGTCAAATCAAGGTTACAGACCTGCTGCAAGGACCCCTGAACAAGTTTCTACACTGTACATACCACATGAGATTAAACTACATAACGTTTGCAGACCCAGTGGCTTTAAATCCTATGAAGCTACACCACCATTACATTCAGCTCACACACTAACAAATCTGCTATTATTTTTAAATAACAAGAACTAGCAATACTATAATATTATGCTTTTTTTCAACTGATTGTTTTACTCCACCAGCATTGAAACTATAACTCAGTGAGAAACAGCATGTCTAGAATGTCAATGATTTGCATTCAACATATTCGAACACTGGGGAGTTGCCCCACTTTCTTTCTTAATATCATTTTGATTACTTATGTGTGTACTGTAATACAGGAAAAAACTAGTTCAGTTCTTAGTTTTAAAACTCTGCAGAGCAGAGAAGAAAGGATATTACCAAGCAATATCTTTGGTCACAGCACTGTGTATGAAAAAATTGTTTTCACTCTATTTTCTCTCTTTGCTGCTTTATTTTTGAACAGATGGAAGTTGGAAAAAAAGGAAGGGGGAAATTTGTTTTTTTAAAGGTAACAATCAAGACTTTGCTAACTTAGGCTCATTTTCAGCTCAAAAAAACACAGGACGCCTATGGCATTATCATCATTTTGTGTCTCAGTGTCCTAGTTACAGGGGCCAGGACCAGTTTATTACCATGTAGGTATAACCAAAACTGTGTATTCTACACCCTCTATGTAATTTCTGATGGACTGTTGATAATGGATCATTTGCAGCAGCTGCCCAGGGCACACCTAATGACTCAGCTGTGATAACTCCCCTCCAGGGAGGTGTTAGCACCTTCACACCCAGCCTGAGGGCTCATCTCTGCTAATGGGCCATACTGGACTGGCATTATAGGCAGCTGCAACACCTAGACCATCAAAGACTCCAAAAATACCCCATGACTCACAGAGTTAAATCACACATTGTGAAACTCCCTGCCCTGGGGGAGGGACTGGGTATTCCCACCTAACCCTGAACATATAATCTTTGGGTTTTGGGACTTCTTGTACCACTTGTTGGATTGAGAGGAGGACCAGAACTCCAACAGGATTGCCACTGCCACTCTCGACAAGACTGGGATCATTACCACAACACAACTGCCACCATCATCCAGACCAACAGGTTTTCCTTTCCTTTTACTTTACACCCAGAGGGGCCATGTGGTGCTCAGTACAGGGGCCAATGAAAACTGTTGTGTTTTTGTCCCAGCGGGCTGGGTTATACATCTGTTTTTCGTGGGTTAAAACCAGTTTTTCTCTGTATAGTTGCATCTATTGTAATTTATTTTTAGTAAATGGTAATTCTGACTTATAATCTCTCTAGAACTGGGTTCATTTCTCCCGCCGGTTTACTTTTAAACCAGCACACTCAATTGCTTGCTTTATCCTTGATCAATGGGGACACTATGAAGTCTTCCAGCAGGACCAGAAGCACCAGAGAATTCATCTAGGAAAAGCTCCCCTCATATAAAAAGAAACTCAACACAGATCCCGGCTTCTGACAAAGACCCTCTGCAACACCTGCAGAGTTGCACAGGGACTTCTGCACATCCAGCTTCAGCAAGGTCAGCCTCTGCAAACAGCAGAGCTGAGGGAAAACACCCCAGGTTAGCACTGGAGGAGATAACCTTGCAAGCAAAAAAAAATCTCAGTAGTGCTGTGCTCGAAAGGGATAGAAAAGAGAAGGGTCCAAAAGGTTTACCTGGGCTATTGGCATCAAACAAAATAGCTTTGCAAACACTGAGCAAGGGCTGCTTAAGATTCCCCGCTTTCTCTTCAACACTTTCACAGCAAAAGTCTTCTACAAATATTATACAGGCAGCATCATTACTAAATCCCCTGAGGGCTAAAGACATTTGCCAGGTCACTACACTTATATGGTTCTGAGAAACAGGCTCTGCCAGACTTTCTTACTGTGACTCAGGAAGTAGTAAGGACACAGTAGCTCCTGTCTATCTGTACTGTCTGTCCACATCGAGACCACTCCTCCAAGTTAAATATACCAGACTTCAAATAAGCAGTGTTTTGAAACTGAATATACAGGTCTTTGGAAGCTGAGCTTACAGCCTGAGTAATTGGCACAGATATTCAATTATCATTAAAATTAATAAGTAGGACAACAACCAAATCCCTGGATAGGTTTTGATTATCTCAGTCTGTGTATTTATCAGAATTACTTTGACACACTGAGTCATCACGCTCTGGCCGGCAGGCACAAGATGCTACTTAGCCCACTGCAGTCTCCTTTGCGCTGGAAACATCAGGACATCCAACATCAGAACAAGAAAAAGTACCACACAAGAAACGAGATGGATATCTGAAACTGTGCAAAAAGGTTTGATTTGGTCTGAAATCCGTTCCCAAGTGAACTATTCATTTTGCTCCTGTTCAGCAGCTGTCTTCTGCCTGACTATAATTCTGCAGAGTGACTGAAGCCACTGCTTCTGCAGGGAAGCACCGACCTGCTTTCAGTCACCTACACAACAACGTATCAATGATCACAACTCATTTATTTCCTGACCATGTGACAAGACATCTCTAGTGATGGACAGAAATAGCAATTATTTTCTAAAATGTCATCGTTTTACGTTGCATTTCCCACCACTGGAGCGAAAATCACCAGGTCTTTGCCCAACTATTATATCAATCAATATCCATATTTTAAGGATGCAAAATAAACTCCAGAATTAGCAGAGATACAAAAAGTATACATGCTGCCATTGAAGCTAACTACACAGAAGCATTCAGTTATTCAGTCTGGCATCAAGATAAAGCAAACAGTAAACCAGAAGGAGATTGTGTGATGAAGTAACTTTATCTCACAGGATTATAACTGTGGCTAGGACTTTAACTGTATAGTCTAGAAGGATTTGCAACAAACTGAATAATCTCATGTGATTGTAACGATTTGTAATCACAACACTGGCTATGATTTATGGGCTTACTTTACATTTGCACTGCAATCAACTAAAAAAGTCAGTACATGCCCTACAATTGTAACCACTTAAAATTCTGTCTTGCAAGAAGCTCCAACAGCCCCCCATTTTAGAGGTTTAAAACTAAGGGAAAGCACTCAAATGTGAATCTTCCAATTTCTGAAGAAAATAAAGCTAAAATAAAACAAATCTGAACACCCTCAAGGTTTCTGAACAGAAAACCAAAGGTCACATTTTTGCTATCCTTTACTGTTGATTGAATGAGGAGCAAGCGATGCTGAGCAGACATGATACAGAACAGAACTTATTTTGATTGCCCTCAATTTCAAGTGACAAACTTTAAGAATGACCCCCAGGCTCCAGCAGGAAACCATGAGAATCACATCAGTGCTGTAACTGGAGTTTGCAGGCTGAAAGACTGCACCTCCAGTTACAGCACTGATGTGATTAAGACATCACCTCCACCCTTGTCCCCTCCCCCTGCTTCCCCCCCTCCAAAAAAAAAAAAATTTGAGGTCCCAACGAAAAAAGCTGCCAGCATAGACAGAAGTTGCTAGTTTTTCTAAACAGCTGAAGAAAAAAATAGCAAGTCTTAAATCCTCCTTTTCAGAAAAACACAGTTTTCCTCCCCCCTGGTATCTGCTGAGTAGTTAGGTCTTGGGGATATCATCCCAGTAGGACTACTCCCTAAAAGCAGCACATATACAGCACAGAGAAACTCAAATACCTAAAAAATCTCCCAAAACCAAACAAACAAAAAACCCACAAAAACCCCACCAAACAAAAAACAAACAAAAAACAAAACCCCACAAAAAAAAAAAAAAAAACAACAAAAAACCCCCACAACAATTAATTCTGAATGATCTCTTTCAATAAGCAGATATTTTTAAAAGACCTGTCATTACCCTCCTCTCCCACCCTGCCCTCTCCCCTCGGTACTTGGTCTAACTCACAGCCATAGGCAAGGCAGGGGAGGGGCTAACTTGCACAAGAATAACACCAAGCCTGCAGCTCTTTCTACAACCGGGACAGAACTGCAAATGGATTAACAGTGTACACCAGCATCTCAAATCTTACTAGGAAATACTCTGTGCTATCTTCTCCTGCCAACTGCATCTTCTGTACCACATTATATACAGTCAATATTATGGGAAGAATCATTGGAGTTATAGGAAGATCTTTGAAGACAAGGGCCAGGTCACTTGTCCCAAAATATTTTTGCTGAAGTCAGATGAGAATTTCTGCAGCATAAAAGTTTAGTCCTGCCCTCCTTCAAAGCCAGAAGTTCTCATATTTGCAAGAAAGCATCCCAAGTAGGGCAATTATCCAAAGAAAACACACATCTTTAAAAGAGTTCATCATATTGCAACACCAGTAACAGATCTACAGGACACTATATGCTTCAGCTTATAGGTAGTTAATATACATGGAAATCAGTAAGATTTTAAAGTGAAACGAGGCTTTAGTATTGGAGAACTTTTCTAACAATTTAAATACATCTGCTTTTTTGATTTTCTTTTAATCTGATTTGTTCATGTTCCTTATTTTGTAAAATCAAGAATTAAATATAATCAAAACAGTGGCCTGCTGCTTGCTGGAGTAATCACAAAAAAGAAATAAGCAAGAATACACAGGTTAAATGCATATCAGAGCATTTGGGCAAGAATAAAGAATCTAATAATACTTTACTTCTTGGAAAGCAGCAAAAGGAGGCAAATAAAGGGCTGTGGGGATGTTTCAGCCTGATCTGACAGATCCATACTTTAGAGAGCCATCAGCAATCTCTACTGCTTGCCATCACCACACCCTTCTCCGAGCTATCCCAGGGATGCCCAGCTCAGCATGCAATTTCTTGTCCTCCTCCCTCATCACGATGCTGACCCACAGCCCCCACTCTTCTTGGGGGAGCTTGCTTTTCACCAGCCCCAGGGCCTGATCCTGCCTCCTCCCCGCAGCTCATGGATTATTCCTTACTAAGACCACTAAGATCATACAGAGCTAGGTGAGGTTCAAACTGACATGCAAGTGTCATTCACTCCTAACTGTAAATTACTACTACATCACTGACATGTCTTCAGGATATAACCCTGATATAGAATTAAGAATCAGTGAAGTCCCATTATAGATGTAAGAAATACCTGTTCTCTCTCCTAAATGCTCACAACTCCCCCCAGGACAGCAAGGTCTTTATTTTTTTGAGGTGGTTTTGGTGTTGTTCCCCCCCCCAAAATAAAAACACTGACCAGGCAGAGGAAGGAGCAGCCAAACCATGTTCTGCAATTCTTTTATACTCACTGTTCATCCCACAGGGTACAGACAATCAATCATGGTGGCTTGACAGCATACAATATCACAGTGGTAATGCAGAGATGACTGATAGCCAGGTGTCACCTACATTCTCTTCAACAGTGCTTCATCATTCATGTTGAAGAGCCTAAAAGCTGGTGAGAGGAGCTACCACCTTTCTTTGGAGCAGAATTAACACACAAGCCTCCAAAGCATGTATTTGCATCCATGCATACTCCTCATACTTAATCTCCAATCTGTTTTGCCACAGTATTTTCAATATTAAACCAACAGACCTCATGATTACTGCCTGTTTTAGTCAAATACACTAAGTCATATAGTTTAGCATGCTTTTCCCCCCCAAATAAAGACATCTAAAGATAAAATGAAGACTACAAAACCGAAATATGTTGGGGCAAAAAGAGCTTCCAAATAAAATACTGGCATTTTCTTTCAATTGCCAAGAACCCAGTCCCACCTTCACCTTTTGCATGTGCATGTAGCCTTCAGCAACAGAAAAACACTCTGTTTTTCTGACCATGACAAGCAAACAGAGAAAATCCTGAATGGTTCCCATTAATAACTTGAAAAATTGATGCAAGTTTGTTCTAACAGTCGCAGATGTTCAGCTGCCAAACTATTTCTTGAATTACCACATATCAGGACTTTGCAGTAAAATAATAGCCAATCGAAAATCTCTCCTTGCTGGTTTTGTGCTGGACGAAGGGTCTTCAAATAAACCCTCTAATTTTTATTGTCTTCATTCACTGTGCAATACACAAGGCGATGAACTAATCATGAAGACAAAAAAGCAGCTTTCATCTTAACATTATTTTCAGGAATTTTACCATGTGTTTCCCTTTCTGTAGCTAGCATTCATTTTATTTTTTTTTAGCTGGCTTTCCTGAATGAGTAACATCAAAAGAAAATCAAATAGGACTGCATTCTTGAATTTAGTTACCAAAAAAAGCCATTAACCTGAATAAAACTATACGCTGCCAAATGGGGCCAGTGCATTTGAACTCTTGTAAAAGGATTATGAAATTAAGTGATAAGTAACCCACTGATACATATATTTAGCAAAAGAAGTAGTAAGAAATACACTTCAAAAATTCATAAACATAAGCTATAAAATCCTAATGCACATTTTATAAATCCTAGGCTGTTACATATGCATTCTGTAATGGGAATATTTTATTCTGTAAAGTTTCAGATTCTCCATGGCAGCACTACATTAATATATTTTAATTCTACAGTTACTAATGCTGGATACCAATATTTCTGAAATTGTCTCAAAAGTAACAGAGAAAACAATGGTTTTAGAAGATAATGCTCTTCAAGCTTTTTTATCCCCAAATGTAATTCCTAGACACTAGAGGAAAAAAAAAAAGAGACGTTTTAGCATGAAAAGAGATTATTGTTTGCCCAATGAGCCTGTGTGGAGGAACCTAATGCTGACAACAGTATTTACAAAATTATATACTGAAGGATCAACCTTTATGTTTTTTTTTCTGTGGTGTAATATATTATTCCAGTAATACAGTTCTAGCCAAGATAAAGATTTGCTTTATTCTTAATCTCACTAGTATTAATTTATTTTACAATACCTTAGAGTACTCTAGGCATTTTAGATCTCCTTCAATAAGACCTACACCTCGCCAGATGCTGCTTCCAAATGAAGGCTGATTTATGTCAACAGCACACAAACCAAAGGACAGCCAGCTGAGAGACCAGGACAACAAGTTTAAGAGCATTCTCAAATGGAGTGAAAAGATTTAACCTCAGATAGAAAAGAAGATATGAGAAAGGACATGAATTAAATAGTGAGGCTGTTAAATGAGAACTGTTTTCTAGCATGAGGTACTCTGGTTTAAAAGCAGATACATACTGCAGCTAATATGTTGCAGGTATGAGGAGTGGATCTTAAACACAGGTTGCTGAATGAGTAACAGGAATGAGGTTTTTAGGCAGCCCAAGATAAAAAAAAAAACAAAGCTCAGAGAGAAACAAAACCAGATCTCACCCTAGACCAAGTCAGGACAAGCTTTCAGACAGCAGGGTTTCAGACTTAGGGCTGGAAGAGATCAAAATTGATCACCTGGTTTGTGTAGGTTTGTTGGAATTATGCTATACAATACAAGGATGCATAACTCTGGCACACTAAACAGGCAGCATAACCAAAAGAAAACATATTATCATGGCCCCACAGCATATGAGTAAAAATGACCAGAAGAACCAGAAAGAGGGTCACAGAGGACAAAAGTTTACATAGATATATACAGATACTGCATATTACCTTAATAATTTCTAGTGGAAAAAAACCCTACTGTATGTTTCTACTCTATTAAGCTCAACATCATCGCACAAATTGTTCATGTAAAATTTCTTTATTCCATAAAGAACAGAAAATTTTAAGTACTACTGCTTGCGTTTGGATTACTCAGTGTACTTCAAACACTTAGATGTGAAGTATGTTTCTTACCAATCTGTGCATGCACAAAAACATGTACATATAAACAAAGCAGCCAAATCGCAAGCTTTTAGGGTGTCATTAATGCATTTTTTTATCTACTCAGCTGTTACTTATTTCCCTCACGCTCTCTGCTATGGTATGAATTCCATTCTTGCACGCTGGCATTTGTATTGGTTTTGGCTGGGATAGAGTTAAATTTCTTCACAGTATCTCGTATGGGCTATGTTTTGGATTTGTGCTGAAAAGTGTTGATAATTCAGGGATGTTTTCCTTACTGCTGATCAGTGCTTACACAGAGTGAAGGTATTTTCTGCTTCTCAACCCACGCCACCAGTGAGGAGGCTGGGGGTGTACAAGGAGTTAAGAGGAGACACAGCTGGGACAGCTGACCCCAACTGACCAAAGGGATGTTCCATATGGCATATAAAGTTAGGGGAAGAAGGAAGGGAGGGACGTTTGGAGTGATGGTGTTTGTCTTCCCAAGTAACTGTTATGTGTGATGGAGCCCTGCTTTCCTGGAAGTGGCTGAACACCTGCCTGCCCATGGGAAGTGCCGAAGGAATTCCTTGTTTTGCTTTGCTTGTGTGCCAGTTAAACTGTTTTACCAACTGTCTTTATCTCAGCCCATGAGTTTTCTCACTTTTACCCATCTAATTCTCTCCCCATCCCAGTGGGTAGAGAGGAGTGAGCAAGCAGCTGCATGGGGCTTAGTTGCTGGTGGGAGTTAAACCACAAAGCTTATGACTCCTTTTCTACACTGGCCACAGACAAGCAGCAGCATTTGCAGGAAAAACAACACAGGCTGCCAAAAGTACCGCCCCAAAAATGCCAATTATAATCATAACTACATAACATAGCTCAGTGGTGCCAAGAATCCTCCTTCTCCTTTCACTAGCCCCTACCCCTCCCTCTTTATTTTATTTCTATCCCTGAGGCAAACACTGCCTCCAATCCAGGATTTCTATGTAAAAATCTCTATCTGAACTAGGATTGACAGAGAGCAACATGAATCTATTCAGAAATCATGCTGAGTAATCCAAACTGCTGTTATTTTTAACTTCAAAGAGGCACCCTAGGGTACCTGTCCTCAAAAAAAAAAAAAAGCCAGAAATACTGCTTCGAAAAAAACAACCCAAAACAAATAAAAAATCAAACCTACCATCATCCTACATAAATGAGAAGCAACTTGTAGAATCAGTCTGCCTGAATTTCCCCCCCATCTTTCAGTATTTAGCCTTATCAACCACCCAAAGGAGGGGAAATGGCTTTCCCTCTTGCTGTTCGCATGCAAAAAATCATCTAGCTCTCTCATAATTCTTCATTTATTGCATAAAATGAACTACTCCACAGGACCAGGTTCTTTACTACATGTTTATTTTCCAGCCTGAGCTTAAAAAAAAAAATGCCATCACATGAAGCTGTGCAATGAGCCACATCACAAAGCCAATACCCCAAGGACCACAGAGACTTTCCTGTTCTGTGCTACAGGAAGGTCAGGGAAATAAATGGGAGGTGGAGGAGAGGGAAGAAAATCCGTTACACAGAAGCAAAGCAGGTGTGTGGCACTCCAATTTTGACAGAAAAAGAGTACTTCTAAGCTGCAAAGAAATAAGTTTTAAAATAAACCCTCAAAGGCGAGAGGGTCTGAAACAAGTAAATCAGCACTATTATAGCCACTGAAACAAAAGTCAGTCATATTGCTGAATAATCAAGCCACCTAAAGAAAGATTCTATTTGAATCACCTGAATATTGTTAAAAGTGACTTTGTTTTCACTTGGACAGACCAAGTAAAGCTGAAGAGTATAGGTTTTACAGGGGGGTCTGTAGCTTCTGTCCCTGCTATGGCTTTGCAGAGAGTTGAAATGCATCATAGAGTCTCCTGCCAAATCAAGGGAGAAAGAGGAGGCCTACAAACACTGCTCCACCTCATCTGACTATTTCTCTTGCAGAACTTACTCTTGTTTCTACTTCTGTGAGCTTCCATATGATAAAAATGTATCTTTAGCAGCACACAGTTTCTGCAGGTCAGAGCTAGCTGGTGTCACAGCCATATATAATGAACACATAAACCTCTGATGTGCCCAGTTTGGGTAATCCTAAACAGTGCCCCAGGAATCAGTCCAGAGGCAAAAGATTTTGCAGGCCTGTTGTACAAGCATAGCCTTTAACAGAAAACCTGACTGGTTGTGTTCATGTGCTTGGAGGGCTTCCTACAACACAACAGGGACCAGACTTTTCTGATATAGCCTCTGGTAATTACAATAGCCTCCTTCAAGTTAAAATAAGCTTCCATGAGCTGCAAAGAAAAGTCCAAACTGTCCCTTTGGCATGTAATAACAGGATCAATTCCTGACTTGAGTGTGAAAGCAGCAGCATTTTCCATGCTGACCATGTTCTATTGGCAGGGAGAGAGTCCCTTTTCTGAGCTCCATGGCCTAAGAACCCCACAGGGACTTTGCTCACGCTTTAACAGATATAACTGCAGGTTTAAGAGCCAACTACAGAACTGCTGCAAGCTGCTGAACCTACACGGGGCAGCCAGGAAGCCACACTACTGCAATTTATCCTTCAGAGCAAAGGAGCAGAAATAAGAAAGCACTTTCTTCTACTCAACAGCTGGTTTTTCGCACGAAGAGACATTGTTTCAAAACCTTGCTTAGCCGTAGCATATTTAAGTCATCTCATTTCTATTCATCCCTTAATACTCCATACAAAGGAAGAGAGGGATTTTTCTTACCTTCTATGTGCATGGGAGAAATGAAGGCCAGCCAGGCTGCAAGAATGATGCCCACCACCCAAACCTGTACCAAGAAACTACCCTGATAGACAAAGCTCTTTACAGGACACCCTTGACTCAAGTGCTCCTCTCCCTTCCCATAAAATCCATTACTCACAAGATGAGCTGGTGCACACTGTTTAGCAGCGGATCAAGGTCTGATCTTGTGGGACTTAAACAGCTGCAGTGCTTCATTTGAGATGACAGGCAGGAAACGGGTCTACCTCCAAGCCCAGTCTGTTTCCAAACTGGAGGGTCAGTCTCCTTCCTATACAATGCTGGTTTCATTTCCCAAGTTAGACCACGTTTTCCCATTATGTTCAGCAAAAATGATGTGAACAACAGGCAAAGCACGGGTAATTGGACCTCCTTGGAGCATGCAATGTCTTGAAGCTTTAATACACAAAAATTAACATGGCACACAGCTACAAAAAATGTTTAGACTATGACACCTACAAAAGATCTGCCAAAATCAAGTTCATTTGGCTTGCCTACACCTCTTATCCCAATTCTTTTGGTGGAGTTTTCTGTAGGGCTTTGTTTGCTTGTTTTAAATATGGAAATCTTTTTTTTGAAAACCTACCAGCTTGAGCCTTTGTGATACACAGATAACTTCTCCCAAGCACTCCCATACAATGACAAAGACTAAACACTTGCCTTCTTTAACAGCAGCTGTGCTTCTGGTATCATCTCCTACTTCTATCAGATGTGGTTCTAGAAAAAATACTAAGTTCCATTAAGATTCATAATAAAAATCAAGTGGAGAAGCAGGAATACTGGAAGACTCAAAGCCTGCTTCAAAAGCACCTTCATATACCAACGTATCTTCAGTTGGACCTATATTACCACTGAAATTGCTACCAAGTACTTGGAATTAGATTGGATTAGACTCTAAGGATACTGCTCGTAGCAATAATAAAACACAATGCATCAAAAAGCTTACTTCAGCACATAGTTTGTATCTACACTTTGTGGTGTTGCAAAGTGTGATACATCATGACATTTCTGCTCCTTTACTTGATGGGGAACTGTGCGGGCAGATACATGGACCTTGAAAATTTTCCCTAGGAGGACATCCTCAGATAACAAATTTATATGAGAATGACTCAAAAAACACGAGAATGCCTATGTCTGATCTCAGTTAAAGCTCTCTCCTTGTCCAGATTCAATCCTGAAGCAAGAGCTAATTAAAATATTTATATTAGGTAGATATTTTAAAAAAAAATTAAGCCAAGAGTGTATAACTGCAGCACAGCTGATTGCAGAGCAGATATGGCAGTTAGAGAAGCAAGTCTGGGAAGACCTTTTTTAGTGCTTGTAAAATACTTCAAATACATTGCAAAAAAAAAGAGACAAGTGGACTAACCTACTAAATTTTTATGATGTCCCATGAAAACAAAGAAGATTAACAAGGGATTTCTAGAAATCTGAAAACCAACTGCCTAATTCACTTTTAAATAAAAAGTAGAAGTCAATCAAGGAAAAAAAATTCTCCCTATTGAGTCAATAACTTTGAATTTGGCATTCATGAGTGTACTTCCAGGTGGTCTTTGGAAACTGAGCTTGTAAATACAGAAAGTTTTCCACAAATAATGAAAAGATACAACTGAGGCTTATGCATAGGACAGTTAGCTTTTCATTTACTCATCTACACATACAGACTCAGAAGTACTCTGAATTCCTCAGGTTTAGCTATTTGTCTACTGATATTCCTGTAAGGGCATTGGGATATACAGCAACTGTTCTTTATACCATAGGAAAAACACCAAGAGATGTGCAAAAAGGAAAAACATCATACATTAAGAAGTGGACATTGGGATCTTTATGGTGTGCCATGGCACTAAAATATTGCTCTGCCAGTATATCTGCCACTGGTTAATTTGATGCCCACACAAGAAAGGAGAGCAAGTTTTGTTCTCAGTTTTAAATCAATAGATAAAAAAAGTTATAGACTAACTGCAACAGGATTAGATCTTGAATTGATTTGAAAATAAAATCGGCTTCCTGTGTAGCTTTTACATTCCCACTGTAATCGGTGTCTGTAAACATGCAGCTTGTCTGAGTGAGGCTGCCATTTCTACAACCTTTCATTCACACAGAATATAAGGAAAATCAGATTTTAATTTACTGTGATATACATATATATATGCAGAGTTGGCTGAATTTTATATACACAATCCCACCATTTTTATGACAATCTAACTGGAGTCCAAGACAATTCTGCAGCCTGTTTCAGGTGACTAAAACTCTGGAATAACACATTCCTGAGAGTTGTTCTATTGGAGGGCTCAGTTGTGCAGCATTTCTGACTTAGGATGCTTTCTCACCTCACACAGTGATCATGGCTTTCAGGAACTGGCAGGAATACCCAGCCAGTGGTACCCAGATGCAGAAGCCAACCTTTCAAGACTACCAAAGCTGCGTTACAGTACAGCGTCAAGGATGCCCCAAACGAGAGACTAAAACTCACAGCAAAGACTACTCACATGATGCAGTCAGGTCAAGCAGACACACTGAAGGGTATTAATGCACCTGAACTCCAGCATTAAGGTATCAAATTAGGAGGCCGGGTTCTTCCAGTTACAAAATCACAGAATGAGTAAGGTTGGAAGGGACCACAGTGGATCATCTGGTCCAACGACCCTGCTCAAGCAGGGCACATGGCACAGAATTGCATTCAGACAGTTCTTGAATATCTCCAGGGAGGGAGACTTCACAACATCTCTGGGCAATCTGTTCCAGTGCGCGGTCACTTGCACAGTAAAGAAGTTCTTCCTCATGTTCAGGTGGAACTTCCTGTGCAACAGTTTCTGCCCATTGCCTCGTCCTATTGCTTGGCACCACTGAGAAGAGCCTGGCTCCATCCTCACATCACCCTCCCTTCAGATACTTACAGACACTGATGAGGTCCCCTCTCAGCCATCACTTCTCAAGGCTGAACAGTTCTTAGTAGAGGTAATGGCAAGGGACAGAGGTTCTTCAAGGGGCTTAAAACTCAACTCCTGTTCCAGTGTTATCAGCTCCCAGAGTTTTCTCATGATTCTGAGACGTAATTGTGAACAGCCTCGTTCATTTAATACAGCAGTGTTCCAGACCCTGTGTTTCAGAAGAAAACTTCCAGAAATTGTGTTCCACATTTACCCCAAAGGCTCAAGAGAAGGAGCAAGAATTTATAATTTAAAAGAAATTTAAATAACCTCACGGATTTTCTTGGGGAGGGGAGGAGTGAGGTTGTTGACTCATGATCGTTTTTTTAGTACTTGTGGCTGGCTCTGCTACATAAATAAATCAATCCCCTAGCCACACAGCTCCATTTTTCCAGTCACAGCTTGTTGTTTTACTTATTTTTTTCCCTCCATTGCCGACAGATCACTCCAGGGAGTTTCTAAACCCAGTAGTCTACTTTCCGAATGGAAACTATTAGTATAATTTGTGAGAGAGAAAGCAAACAACAACACAGACTTACCCCGTTTTTTGGGTAGGCTATCCATCCTAGATCTCCCATTACTGTACGTGAGTCCAGTAAATTCACTGAAAATAAGAGAAAAAAAAACTGTTAAGGAAGATGGACAGATTACAAACTCCAGTAGATATTTCATGGTATGGGTGACTATGGCTAACAGATTGTTTCTAATTAACCAAGGAAACTGGATTTTTGTAAAGCAGAATAACAATAGCTCCTCTAACAATGAGGTCATACACTGAAGACAATTCTATGCATGCATTAGTTTATCTGACACTGAAAGCAAGCTGCAAATGCACTGAAATTCTGTAAAAACTAGATCCTTTACATTCTTAGGATCTGATCTCTTGGAGGGAATAAATACATAATACACACAATGTGTTTATGTGCATACATCAGACATACAGTATATAGGCATAAATATATGCTCACAAATATCTTTGCATATTTATACATACATTTCTTCTAAGGTGGCACGTGTTTTTACCATAATCAGGCCTTTAGGACAAAAACAAAACCAGAAACAACATGCAGAGTTCCCTGATTATCATGAATTAATTTTTAAAGTATTTTATATTCAAGTATTAGAGTATTAATCTTATCAAGAATCTATTCTTTTCTCCCTCTTCCACATTTTTCCCTCCAGTCTTTGACATCCTCATTATAAGATATCCAAAGGATCTTTTTTCTCTCACACACAAAAATTCGTAGTAGCTTTGTTGAGTCACATAAGCAAACAACAATTTGCATTAAACAGCAAAAAAAACCCCCTTTTCCCAAGCTTATAACATTTTCCCCCTCGTATTACCTGAAATACTGAGTAAGAAGTGTGAAGTAATTAAATCTACACACGCTTAACTCAGCTAAGAAAAACTGTAGCAGCGTCTGGTGCTGAGCTTCCACCTCCTGTACCCAGGGCTTTAAATCTACTAGTTAAAAGCTTGTCTTTGAATCATCAACTGTCATCCAAAATCTCAACCTAGGAGCAACTTTCTTCTACCTTAAAAGCACACTTCCTCCTCACTGGATTACAACACCCTCTTCTATGAGTATATTTGTCTGCCTAATACTTCACTTTTTGCTCTCGTGTCCTTCCTGAAAAGGATGTGATTTCCCTGGGTCTTCAACCCCTGACCTCCACCCTATGTACTCCTTAAAAGTCCCACTGGAAGTTTTGGTAATTGGACTTTCAAGATTTTCTAGCCTGTGATTACCTAGACCAAGAACAAGCTTGAAATGGGTGGAGGAGGCTTTGTGCTCACTCTTTCAGAAGTGCAACCGTGTAAGTATTTAAAGACTGCTGAAGAAGAGAAACAAACAGGTTGCATGCACAAGTATGAAGTATGCAAGTATCATAACCCTCAGGATTATACCATTTATAGAGTCATAGTAAGAAAACCCAGAAGTACACTATACTACATAGCATGCTCCTTTAAAATCTTAAGCAACACTTAAAAACAAATTAAGATTAAAAAACTGATTTATTTTGAAAAAAATAAAGTTCTCCAAATCAGTTTGGTCTTTATCACTGTACTGCACTGAAGGCTGACTACTGTAGCCCCTGGTACACAAAACCAGGCCAAAACACAAAAATACAACACTGAGGTGGAAAAAAAAAAACCAGTTCTCAGCTCTGGCAAACACTTATCTTAAAAAAGATTTGCCTATCCGGATATTTTCACAATGTATGCAAGTATTAATACAGGACACTGTCACAGGGGATATATGTTCTGCCTGGTCAGCTGTATTTTCCTGATGTTGAACAAAATACATTTGGTAACTCAGGGTTTTCATTCCTAGATTGCCTTCTCCTGCCAAAAGAGAGAACAGTTTGCAAGCTGTCAATGCTACCAAACTACAGTACATGTGGTGGAAGCAATACTCAGAGACTACAATGAATTATATTCACAGTAAGTAAACATACAATTAGGTGGCTTTCCACTCAACAGTCTATGCAAAATAAATGTATTGCTAACATCTACCACCAGATATGTCACCCAGTGATGACCACTCTTTCCCCTCCTGAAGTCTTCAGGTAAAATGGTTGTTAATTTCTCCTGCTCTAGCTGAAGTCAAGCACTAGTATCCAAGTGCTCCTGAACTACACTTCATTTTCTTTTCAATGGGATACAAAGACTGACCTTAAAATATTCTTCAAAATAAGACACAAATAAATAACATGTCCCATATTATAAATGTACACTGTTTTAAAATGCAAGAGACAGGAGTGCAATGGCAAAAATGGCGGGTTTACTCAAATTCCTTCTATTACAATCACTGTAATTAAACTGTGCAGAACAGTATATTCTTGTTCTTAGGTTGCAATGGATGCAAAACAAGTATTGATCTACATTGTACAACTTAATTAAAATTTGTCCTGGAGATGCTACTAATGAATGTAATTAGATGCTGTGTTTGATGTCACAAGCTTCTTCATGACATGCTAATTAAGGAAAAAAGCAGAAAAATGCTTTATTCAAATATCAGATCATAAAAAGAACATGATACAACTAAATATTGTATTATCTTACTATCAATGACAATTTTTAAATTGCTGTTATTAACTTCAATTTCAAAATAATTTTCTGCATATGAAAAGATAATACAACCCATTCAACGCTAAGTCAAGTCAGTGGGAATTTTCCAACCAGTGAGTCAGCTAGCAGAGTTGAATATTAAATCCCCAGTTAGAAAAGACTCACTTCCTCTCTCATTTTAGAAGCATTCTGCATAGAGTAAAATACATAGGATGGAATACACCTTTTGACAGGTACCATGCAATAACTCAAAACTCACATGCCAGGAAGACAAAAGTGACAAGTGACTTTAAGCTGTCACTGTATCTGGGCTTCTCTGGAGATCAGAGGGGCACCCAGCTCATCTCAGACAACTCTGAGGGGCTGCTAAGGCACAGCAGACACTGACTGCCACATGAGCATCTGTCCAGGACTGCTTTCACAGTATATCATCTAAA
Organism: Neopelma chrysocephalum; assembly: GCF_003984885.1. NCBI lineage: Eukaryota > Metazoa > Chordata > Aves > Passeriformes > Pipridae > Neopelma > Neopelma chrysocephalum. The sequence continues at coordinate 3,457,203 of NW_020897701.1, forward strand.
ACACTGCACTGCATCGATCTGCTCTGATGAACATATTTAGCTAGTTAAATTGCCTGCAAGGACAGAAATTTTTTGCTTTGAAGAGCCCCAAATTTCTAGTATAAACACATATTATCATTTGCTCCATCTGGATACAAGGTGTCTGCATCTCCCCCATCAGCATCCTACCCAATCATTTCCAGTGCATCTGAGCTTTACTTCCATCATTTCCACATCACAACCCCACCCTGATGCAGCCCTGAACCAGGCCAGGGCCCAGAAACCCCTCTCCAAGGGGATGGCTCCTCCAACAGCCCAGCTGCAAGAGTTCCCCATTGAGATGGTGCTACCAACACTCTGGGAATGCTTCCTCAGGCAGCCTTCCCTTCCTGCACTGCCAGAGAGGTCACCAGCACAGTCCTGCTGCACAAGCCCATACAGGCTCAGCACCATCTCTCTTCCCATCACCTTCCAGATTGGCTGGAACATTAATTTTGCTCAAATAGTTTTCATCAAAACACTGCAGATTGGCCAGGCTGGGAAAGAAACAGTGGGAAAAGCAGCAGGTAAAGAAGCCACCTCAAACAGAGGAAAACATTTTAGCAGAGACTTTATGGAAGGACTGCCACCATTCCAAACAGATGCCTCTAAACTCACCATGTGGCTACCAGGGAAGGGATGAAGCCTTTTTGCACCTGAATAAAAACCCCTGAAATCGTGTTTCATTTGACCAACAGCAAGACTCAGAAAGAGACCAGAGATCTCCTACAGAGCAGCAAAACCAGTTCCTCCCCATTCAACCTGTGATCACTGTTAGCATGTATTTGGCTGGGGCTGTCTAATAACCAAATAATGCAAACACCCAGGACATTGCAGGAGGTAATTCAGGAACACATCCAACTATGTGCATAAGGATTCCATATTTCAAAAGGTCTAGTGCCAGCTCCTGTACAGCCTGGGACTCCTGGACTACCTCCAACACTCTCTACTCCACAGGCATAACCCAGAGCTGTACTCAGGAGCACCTGGGATACAGGAGAGCATACCTTGTTGAAAAAAAAAAAATCTCTTCAGAAATCGCTAGCAACTCTGCTTAGCCCATGATCTTAAAAGCCTCCAAAATAACAGAACTCATTTATTCCCACTTCCTTTCTCCTCAACACCAGCTAGCTATTTATCAACAAACAAGCAAGAAACCTTCGACCCCATAAGCATACACTTAGCACCTGTATCTTTGCCAGCAGACTTGGAAGAGGCACATACATTCAAAAATATTTTTTGCTCATCTCCACCATCAGTGCATCCATCCCACAAGCCCTAATTATTTCTAATGCTCAGTCAAGGGGAACACAAAACCACACAGATCTATATCATCATTAACTTCCATGCCTTCAGGGTAGGATAAATGATGATTAAGTCTAAAGTCATACCACAGCCCTTCTTTTTTCTTTTTTTTTTTCTTTTTTTTTTAATACAGAATAATAGCCTGGGGAGCTTGCATACACTCTTGTTCTCAGACAGGCTGGTTACTACAGGTGAGCAATCAAGATAGAATAAAACCAGAAGTGATCTAAACCTTTGCCCTGAACTCTAGCTGGTGAATTAACAGCGGCTTTTCACTCAGGAATCTTTGTCAGGGAGCCTGGATTTGGGTTTTTACTCAAATGTCTTTGTCATGTTCATATAGCCAGCATTTATCAGCTTCACCATGGCTACACAGGGACTGTGGCTGGAAGGAAGCACATGAAATCCAGGGCTGATGGCATTCAGCATTCACCTAAAGCAACATTGCTGCCCACACAGCAGAGCTCCCCATCTGACACAGCCACCTAAAACAGTGCCATGTGGCAGCATTAGCTTGCCCAGGTGAAAGCAGGACAGGCCTGTCATGATGGTACACTGCCTGAAGTAGAAGCCACTGATTCATGGATTTTTTTGATCACACCATTGAAGAGAGATGGCTCCTCTGGCTCTGGACTGGAGCAGGATCAGCTGGAGCGTCTTTTTTCTTCACTCCAATTTCAAGTGGGGAAAAAAAAACCAAGCTAAAAAACAAAAATCCCCCACCAACAGGCTAGAACACTGAGTACTTCTGATCCTACCAGCCATACATCCTCTTGCTATTTCAGTATCTAAAGATCTTCCAGAAAAACCTTCGCTGCTTACACCAGGGCTAAGTCTATACAGGCATACAAAAGACTGAACTCTTCTGGGTTACCGTGGTCTTTGAGCTGTTTTCCAATAAATCCTTATACACTGGAGTAATCCTGCTCTTCAGCAGTACCATTTGCAAGATAAGGTTTACCACAGAGCATTCCCTACCAAAGTATATCCTGACTAACAGCTCTAGAATAAGTAAAATAGTCAGAATAGCAAAAGCTGATGGAGTTTGTGTCATGAAGCTCTAAAGCCAAAAGAATATTTTTTTTTATTTCACTGAAATACACTTAAAACAGGAGGAAGAGAACATCCTCTTTGACCAAATCAATACCCTAAAACTACAGGTTTCATCATAAAATGAACAGAAGCAAAGAAACATTCCTTAAAGCCTGCATAAATATTTGAAAACATCATATGATTTCTAAAGTAGCACATTTCTAAAGAATAACGCTTTAATAAACATGTTTTGTTTTAAATAACTGAAGGAAAACTGTGCTTTAATACGCTTATTACAGATTGAACAGGAATCTGAACATTATTTTGGGTAGCCCAAGTCTAAGGTCCTATAAGAAAGAAGGTGTGAGTCAAGTGCTCCTACATCATCCTTCAGGCTGCTCCTGCAGCTCCTGCCCCCTTTGCATAGCACTCCACAGGACGTGGCCATCCACAGAAAGGTTGGAGCTACATCACGGTAGCCCCTGCTCTGACCCAACATTCAGAGCTTCTGGAATACTCATAGGAATACTCACACGCTGACAACTAACCATGATGTGAAACCTCTGCTGGATGGAGGTCAAGGTGCACAACATAATGCGACAGCAGTTTTTTGCACTTCATCAGAACATCTCCTGAATAGCATCACCAACTTTTCATCAAGATTGATGTCTTTGCTTTTCTTTTCCTCTACTCAATGAGGGGGTATAGCTGCCAACACACCATTAACAGAGCTGTTTTCTCCTTTCACTGCATATCTCCCCATCCTTTCTCCAGCACTCCCGGAGTTCACAGCACTACCAAGACACACCGACTGCAGAGGAATCTTCATCATCATCATGAGTCAAAGTTTTCCTGCTTCATAAATCTTGACTGGTTTTATTGCAGTATTGTTGCCACTCATTTTCCAACTGTTTTCCCTGTTGTATTTTCCTTCCAAGTATTTCTTCAAAAAGTATACATCCAAGGCACTCCAACAAGTGACAGTCAAAAATAACCAAAGAAAGCATAAACAAATGAAAAAAAACCTCTTGAAAGAAATCAAAGTCATCAGGGAACAGATGTTTTGAATTAATTAGATACACTGAGTTGGGACAAAACACACACTGGCAAGAACCTCTGAAATATTTCCATCAGTGGAAACAAGCTACAGCAGAGTGCAAGTTGTAGCAGTACCTATTATTTATAGCCCACTGGAGGAAGAAAGTATACACTACTTAATGAACTTGCAAACTAATATTAACTGCAGATTTATATTTTATTATGTTGGCTTCATTCTGCTCCAAGTTATCATGATTCTCTTTTATAGCAGGAGCCAAAACGTTAGAATCTGCATCACAGATTCATAGGTTTTTAAGGCCAGATGGACAACGGCAATCATAACATCAGCCAGAGAATTTTATCCAGTAATTTCTGCATTACATCTGTAATTTGCTTGAACCCAGTTTACGAGGGTATGAAACTGCCCTTTGACAAAGTTCCTCAGGTTGGCTGCACTCTTCCCGCAGGCACAGAACCAGCTGTAGCACCAAGGAGCAAGACGAAAAGCTCTTTTGATAACCAGACCCACTAAAACAAACAGGAAACTGCTGATTTTTTCCTTACAAAGATTTGCAGTCAAAACAAGAGACAGTTATTTGTTCTACCCACCATACATAACTTAAAAGCAGAAGTGGTTAGGTTAGCTTTAAAAAATCCAGTATAGTTTACTTTTCTTTAATGGTAAACACTCCCATTTCCACCAAAATCACCATTTAATTGAAAAGGATTTATTCACTGTGAAGAAAGTCAATAAAATGCTTCCAGTCTCACTCATAAGATTTGCTAGAAAAAAAACACTGCATCAGCACAACGGTGGATCTCTGAGCTGGCTGCAGCACTAATCTTTCGGGGTAGCCAGTTTGGCAAGCATCACTCTACCTCTAAGAAGGAAAAAGAAGCTTCCACTTAAGACAACATACAACCAGCACCTGCAACATGACAACTAGCCTCCATGGAGAAACTAAATACCAGTGCTGTTCTGCAGACCAGGATCTCCAACCACTGTCAAGACATCTACAAACCACTGAAGGAGGCAAACACTGTCTTCAAGAAGAAGGCAGTTTCTTCAAAACCCTACTTAAAGCAAGCACCTTATTAAGCACACACGAAGTCGAGCCATAACATCCCAACAGCTTCTCAATACAATCAAAACACCTGCTGGCAGGGTTGAGATGAAATCTCACCTTCTTCCCTAAATTAACAACTAGAAACAATATGGTCTCTATGGTCTCTGTCCCTAAGAGGTATCCTAAAAGACATGGAGTTCAAATTCTGTTATACATATAACTAAACTGAAGAAAAGGAAAGAAACTTGGCATAGACACATCCAAACCTGTCAAGACTGTCAGCTTTCACTACCAGTGGACTTGTAAGACCTCACTGTCCACCACCAATAAAGTCTTCCTGTTGACAATAATAACTACTCTGCTGCCACAGAATTCACTCAAGTAGAAAAAAAAAGGAACTGACATAATGCTTAGAAAGCATTTGGGAGAAAAAAAATGTTTTTAAGATGATCTATTGGCTTTTCAAGGAGGTTGACAGTTTATCCCTTCTATTTCTGTTGAGGAAAGAGGGTGGAGGTTGCTAGTGGGAACAGCACATTGTACATATTTTAGTAAGAACTTGCTTGTGAATATTACTAAAGCGAAGATGGATAAACCAAAACAACTGGGGTCTTTTAGAACTTAACTTACAAAGCAAGTATGGAGATAATTTCCCCAAGTAGTTCCACTGGTTTGGGACACGCAGAACAGTTTAAAAAGTCATACAAGTCCACTCAGAAACATGAAGAAATACTCATAACTGATACTGAACAATGCATTTCCTCTCATATGTTCCTCTATCCCCTCAGAGAATTACAAAGTTCAAACTGGCTGTTCTCACCTCTTTGTAACATGAAGTGATCTGGGTTAGAGAACCCAGTAGTTAATACCTTGGCAAGACACTTCAGTACTGCCCCCTGCACCAAAATGACTTAGCTAACATGAAAGCCTGCAATTCCAGGGTTCTGTCCTCTCTCCTGCGGGTTCAATAACCTGCTACACAACCACCTAAACCTAGAATTTCTCAACCCTTGCAGGGTACTGTTTCCTCTCAATGCACACCCCCAAGGCACAATTGGCTGAACTGATGTTCAGGAGCTTGCCAGGGGGAAGACAAGGGACAGGAATCACCTTCTGCCCTTAGGGATGCCAGATCAGCTCATATAGGTATTCCAGGATCTGCTGTGATAGTACATGCTATACCACCTCCTCCAGGAGGCATCTCTCATCCTTCCAGCTAGTGGTCACTTAAGCAGCTCTACCTGGTCAAAGTCCTCCTAACATACCGACTGCACAACTCAAACACCAGGGAAGAGGGAGAGAAAAGGAGGGCATTTTCCCACCACCAACATCTCCAGTGAGACAGCATGCACTGAATACTCCCATGGTAATTTTTCTGGCTCAAAGCATCATCAGCCCCCTTTGCAAAGCAGCAGCGGGAAGGCTGTGCTCATACACACAGCCCAGGGCAGCTTGCAGGTCCCAGCTCCCTTGTCCACAGGAGGCAATATGATGCTAGACCTCTGCAAACAGCCACCCATCACCAACCACAGCCAGAAGCCAAGTGCTGTGAATTGCAGTGCTTACATCTCCTGACTGTCCCCTCACAACTAGCTTCCTTGCAGTAGATGGGGATAATTGCTTTCCACTTCCAAGAGGATAAGCGAGTTAAACCTTCAGAGAGGTTCAGATAATGCACTGACCAAAGCCATAGCAAATACCAAAACTGAGACTGTAAGAGATATAATAGGTCAGAGAGACAACTAAAAGGGTAACAAATCCCTAGAGACACCTAAGCTACTGAAGGCCAGTGCTCAAGTTTGCCAATACAGCTGGCTGTGAAAGCAACTGGGGCAGCAATTTCTTTCACCTCAGCAAAACCTGTCACCTTGATGTCCAACTAGTCACAGAGCAGACTGGGGAACAGGCATGATGTGAACACAAAGAACGGATCCATCTCTCCATTCTGCCTGTGCCAAAAAAAAACCCCAGGTACGTCTTAAGAACAAAATATATTTTCAAAGGAGAAAGGGATTCTCTAGTAACTTTTAAAATACGCAGCAATTTTTCTAGCAGAGATCAAAGAAAATCAGTTTAGTGAAGAGTAAGGTATAAAAAAATTGTTCACTTCAGTGCAATCATTAACACAGTATTTCTGCAACATTCTCTGAGTTAAGAAAAGATGTACCTAGTTCAAGTCCATCCTGGTTGAAATGAGACTCTCTCTCTCACCAGCACTTAGGGTCATTGAGAAAGGTGCACTTGTGACAGATTTCAATTCTATGTTTAGATGTTGTACTAAAAGAACGAGATTTATTTTTTTTTAAACCTTTTTATTGGACAGTAGGTTGAGTATCTGCTGAAGAGCTGCACTGAATATGCTTCCTTCACAGAAGCAAGCACTTAACTAAAAAATTCAGTGCTTCTACAAAGTGACCAATCCTTGTGTGTTCAGGGTTTCTACATCTCATTTTGCCCTTATACCACATACAGATTTCAATTTATTTCCTAAGGAGGAAGTGAGAATATTTTTTAAAATTGCCAAAAAAGTTTGTTTTCTTATTATTTTGAGGCAGGGTTTCATTTCCCTAACATTCCGGAGCAATGCTTAAAGCTTGTCTCTATTCCAGAATATACATACGGGCACACTTACAGGAATGGACCACTAAAAATGTAGCTCCGAGTCAGAAAGACTGGGGGATCTAAGAGACCCACATCTCAAGACCCTAAAGGAAACAGGGTGCAACATCGTTGCTCAGCTGAGCTAACTCAGCTGGACTTTCCCGGGTCAAATGCTATGTGCTTGCTCAGCATGTGCTGGAAACCAGGATTCCGGCAGAAGCAGCATGGGAATCCTTGGAACAATAAGCGTAAAACCAGCAAGATCAGAGCACAAGGCACCACATAATAAACTGTCCCACCTTTGCAATTTCTGCTAGATTTTGTGAAATCCTGCTCTCACCGTGATGCCCACTGCCCCCCCCCTTCATAATCCTGCTGCAAAACACCATGTATTTTTTAGTGCAAAGAATAAATGCTTCTTCATGGGCAAGATTCTGTTTTCTTATTTAAACGAAAGAGAACAGCAGACCAAGTGACGTAATGGTGGGAGAGTTAACAGTGGAGGGGGAAGAAACTGTCACGCAAACCTACTAACTCTTCCCTTCCTCCCATGGTACCTGCCAGTTTACTCATCTGTATATTGATGTGCAAATAGCTGCTTTATGTATCACATTACATTGTCAACATTTACCATATTATAAGCAGACAGTCGGTTACTGTTTCTTGCCTGTCTTCTAGTATTTATCACAATTTTTAAGATAAGCTTTAAAAGGGAATAGGCACTATCTTGGAGTCAATCTTTGCTATTGTTTATTTCCCTTTTTTTAAACATGTGTCATTAGGCAGCAATGCTTTTAGTCATAGACTTAAAAGTGCTGAGTTTCAAATGTTGTTTTACTGTCAAAAGGATAGCAGTTCCATTTTAAAGCCATGATTGAGTCATTCTAAACCTCTTGAAAAGCCATACATCACACACAAGACAGATCCCAAAAAGACCATTAGACATGAGCTGTCCTTCCTCATACCAGTAATTCCACTGCAGTAAATTTTAAAGTTAATGGGATTACTCCAGTGAGTAAAATAAACACATGACACTGAGGCTATGCTCTGCTGTCACGGGAAGCACACAGGGAACTATTCCAACACACCAAATAAAGAACTGATAACTCCTTAAAGCCTCCTTAAAGAACTGTGAGCCCACTGATATGCGTCCAGACTTACCTGTTCTGCATACACAAGGTATAGGCATGCCAGCAGCACTTAAGACCCACAGAATTACACAAAACGCTACCCGTGTGAATGCACGACACACTAAGCCAAGCTACTAAGAGCAACCTAATAATCAGAATGTTCTGATCATGTGTATTTTTACCCAAAGCATTAGACTAATTGAAATACATTGATATGAAAATTAAGCCTATTTTCACACCTGCTTCTACTACATAAAAAAAAAACTTCCTGAAAAAGACTTCATTCACTGATTAAAGATAAACATTGTGATGTTATACCTAAATACGCATTTATCCAGTGTGCCATGACACAGAAATTATATGCCACTACGAAACAACACACACACAAGTCAACACACTGAGAACAGGTAGGCTCATTTCAAGCTCTGGCATGAGTAATTTGCAAATTACAATCTTTCTTTATTTTTGCCAGCACCAGACCCACCCCTTTAATTGTACTAATTTATTCATTCATTCAAATGAAAAATGATACACTAAGATAAAGCGAGCTTCAAAAAGCCCTAGAAGAATTAAGAGAGAAAGGACCAAATGCAGGAGTTCGTTACAAAAAGAACGTCCCTCTAGTCTTAAAACAAATTCAACACATTACAAAGACCCATTTTGTGTTTCTCACCTTTGTCTAAATAAGTCAATGTCATTCTTTAAAACGGCATTTCTTTTGATTTGCTTAACAGTACACTTCATTGTTAAGCACTGCCTCATCAACACTTCTGCTGAAAAGCCCTAAAATGAAATATACTTTGTATTTAATTACAATTATACAAATATGTTGTGGAGATACTTTGTTATAAGCAATCAGATATAACGTACTCCATTATTTTAATAATTTGCCCACATTACACTTTTTAAGGTCATCTGAGTGACGACCAAACACAATCTGCAAGCCACTCCAAATACACAGGCGATGTGTAACAAATCATATGGTTTAGGGTGAAGGGGGGAGTCTTTAAACAAATCCTTCATTCATTGTGTTTCACATAAATAATTTACATAAGCCACTTCCCAAACCCTAGTACTTACAACAGAAAGATTTAAAACACATGCATTTTTAAACTAAAGGCAGTGCAGGAAGCCCAGTCGCGTATTGCAGGGCTGCCTCTCACACCCTATTATGATAGGGAATGCATTTTAAAATAATAATGCACTTCTGGAATACCAGCACTTCACAAAATTGTGCTATACTTTCAGTGTACTCTTTGGAATATTTTCTTTCTGATGAATTTCTGAATTTGTAATTGTAGTCAAAGAAAAAAAGGAAATATCTGCCTCTAATCAATGAACTTTGCTAAAGGGTTAAAAATAACAGCTAAATAACACTTGAAAATGCATGAAATAGCACTGAGCCTTCATCCGTCACTAAATATTTTGCTTTTAACATATAAACTGAGGAAAGGTGATTAAAATAAAATCTGTATTATGTAGCTATTCCAGAATAATCTGGAGAAAAAAATTAATTCAGTTTTCCCAATGTATATCCTTCAATACATTACTGAAAATATCTATGAAGGTGACCAGGTTTGTGATACAGGCTGGGCTCTCAATACTTCTCCATAAAAATGGCAGGAGTTTCTGAAACTCAGTGGCCCTTGCAAAAAGCTATTTCCATGCTCAGGAACTAAAACACTGAACTAGCTTTACCCCCCCCCTCAAATCTTAACCTAGATTTTTAAAGCATTTTCCCCTAAGTGTTCGTCTACTAGAGGGTAAAACAGAACATCACATACTGTGAACTGTTAACTGCATATATCTTATCCCATGAAGTCACTGTGGATTACAGTAAGATTTAGAGAAACAAAAAATGTGATTCAGGGCTTCAGAAAAAAATAATTCTGAGAATTTATCGTCCTCTATACAACTACACACTCATTATATACCTACACAGCACAGGGTATTGGCTAGTTGTTTAACCACGGTGAATAGAATGAATGATAACAAAAAAAAAGTGCAATACCACCAACTTTTGAAAAAATTATTCACCAGTCTAAGATGGCTACCTCCATCTGAGCAAAAGTAAGGTTCCTAACCAGCTGAACTAACCCCAGGGGAGAATCTCATCAGAGCCCAGAAGCAGCCAAACTGAACTTCTCAAACGCAAACCAGTGACAAGTGTCAGCGGCACGCAGCTAGGCTGGTGGACATCAGTGTGTGAGGTTTCTCATGCATTGGGCTCCACGTACTGCAGAGTGAGCCGTTCCCAGTCGCGGAGCTGTTCTGTAGCAATTGGCAAAGGAGACATGCTGTGAAGCACTTGTCAAATAATGCTTGTTTACAGATAAATTTCCTAGCAGCAAAGGACAGCAGTTATTGTAAAAGTTCAGGTCCACAGTCAGACCCCTCCTACCAGCAGCCTTATAGCTTTGCATTTACTGAAGAAACAGAAATTAGAGAGCAGCAGTCAGAAAAGTAGCAGCAGAGACACCATGAAGCAAGCACTCACGCTGCTCATCATTACTGAAATATTCCCCTGCAACCTCCCTGTAAAGATACCACTAAACCCCTTCGCTAGGCGGCTTCATTAATCCTTTCCAGGAGTTTTCTATCATGTAAAAGTCCTATTCTGCAGCTGCCTGTTCACGCAGAGACACCTCTGTGCTCGGCAAATGGTCCCATTGGCTCAGTCAGTACTATCCATATTTTCCAAGAACTGGCAAGGATGACTGAATCGGGGCTCAGAGCATCTGTTGGTTTCTCAGCACGATATCAGGGCAGACTGGAGCATACAGGACAGCGTGCTTCCTAAAAGGAAGGCGAGTAACAGGGAAAGTCCTTCGAAATCAGCCACACCATCTCACCAGCATTGCTCCCCTGGGTGAAATCATTTGAAATCGTGTGGGGCCAGAAGGATCGGGCCCATTGTTATCTAACCAAGGCAAAACCAACACCATTTCTACCATCTTCCAAACCAATGCACTTCACAAACATTTGATATCTTTGTACACAGAGGAACAGTATTTTCGCTTTCCTCTGCACATTTTTTTTTTTTTTAGAAAACTGCATTTCACATTATTCTCACTCTCGAAAATAAATTACAGCTAGCTGGTTACCTCAGGCCACATCTTTGAAATTCTGGTATGGTTTTCCTTCACCAGTGCCTGAATACCTCCTCCTCCTTCTAAAGGAGTTTCACAAATAATTACGGTGCACCACGATGCCAGCCTGCTTCGAGCCACCGGCATCCCCTGCAGATGCTGAACTTCTCCACCCATTGCTCTCACATTACAGCCTGCCCGAGGATCCGAAAATAATAATAAAAAGCCCTAACCAGCGCCCACACCACGTATAGAGAAAAAAAAAACCCAGTCCGATTTGAAAGACTGGAAGTACCCTGCTAGACAAGAAGCCTGGACGCGTTCTTGGCTATTGGCCTCACGGAGATCATAGGTATAAAAAAATCCGTCCCCAGCGGCCGCGCTCCGCTACGGGTTACACACCGCCACCGCCGCAGCTTTCTCTCCTTTTTATACGTGTATTTTAAACCACGAAGTAAGCGCACTGCGGCCAGCGCTTGCAGGGCTCCCCACCGGGAGCCTCCCCCGGCCCCGCTCCCCTCCGCAAGACCCCCTGCCCCGTGCAAACTCCCCCGTGCCAAGCCCTGCCGTGCCAGCCCCGCAAACCCACCCGCGCCAATGCACCTGTGCGGCTCTCCCGGGGCAAACCGCGAGCAAACACCGCCGTGACAACCCACACGAGCAAAGGCACCTATGCAACACCGCACACACGTTTTCCCCCGCAAAAAAAATCCCCACTGCCAAACGCGCCGTGCCAAGGCACCCGTGCACACCCACCTCTGCCAGCCTGCCCGCGCCCCGTGCAGCGCTGCCGCCTCCCTTCCCCGGGACACCCCAGCCCCATCGGTTGGTGCCACACGCCTTCCCGCGGCCAGAGCCCCTCTTCGCCTGCCCCAAAATGTCCCAAAACTGAGTCAGCCCAGCCCGAAGCCGCGTACCGTCGGGCAGCCACCCTCCCGGGTGGGCGCTGCCCGGACGCCCCGTCCCCGCTCACCCTCGCTGCCGGGGCTGGCCCGCAGGCTCCGGAGCGCGGTGCACAGCAGCAGCAGCAGCGGCAGCAGGCACGTCCAGCCGGGAGCCGGCGCCCCGGCGCGGCCAGCCCGGCCGCCGGTGCCCCGCGGCCCCATCCCGCCGCCCTTCAGCGCATGGGGCGGCGGCTCCCCCCGAGCGCTGCCCGGTCGGCTCGGGACGGGGCGGGCTGGCAGCGCGAACACACTCCACTCCCGTCCAGCCGCAGCCGCGACTGGGGAGCCAGGGGGCGGGGATGGGGGAGGTGGCCCCGCGCCGCCGCGGAGACGCCCCCGACGGGGCGGACCCGCCGGTATCGCTGTCGTGTGCGAGCACGGCGCCCCCCGCGCCTCAGGGAGCCCCGGGCGTAGCTGAGACCGCACTTTAGGTACCTGCCAAGAGGGAAACACACCTCTCCCGCCCCAGACCCGCGCTGCCCACGGGGGAGAGCGGGCGGCAGCGCTGTCCCTGCGCGGCGTCCCTGGAGCCCGGCGAGCCCGCTGAGTAGGGACAGGGAGTACCAGAGCTCCCCGCAGCAGCCGGGAGGCACGGTGCCAAAAACTACACACGCACCCACCTCCTCTCCCCCAGCTCAGAGCCGGAGAAGCCGCGGTTTCACAAGGCTGGCAAGCCTGAGAGGAAGGCTCGTGCCCGGCCAGGAAAGCAAAAATGCCAGGAACTCCGTAACGAAGCCTGTAAAAGATGATTTTCAGGTGTATTTTACCCCAACTCACCACCAGAGCACAGCTTTGAATCTAGCACAACTAGTCTTAGAGAAGTGTTCACTGAGCTTTTTTTACCCGTTAGAATGCTAGTTATCACCCAGGTAATTTCCCTATTAAAAATAATCCCCAAAAGAAATTAATTCCTGGAGATTTATTCACCCACCTCAATTCTTTCCTTGAGGACACTACCTCCAGATAAGACAGTATCCAGCCTTGCAAGTGAACAGGCTGCAAGTCAGGGTTACCAGAAACCTGCTGACCTGGTGCTGCCTCCTCCATTTCACCCCTGTTTATTTGTATTATAAAAAGAGTAACCTAAGTTGGAGTAGCTGTAAAAGGCTCTCTGTCTCTCCAGGGTGCAAGGCTCAGGACCAGGGTTCCAAACAAGTTGCAGTTAAAATTACACAGTTCCCAAAGCCAGTCTGAAGAGGACAAATAGTCTTCAACTGAGGAACTTCAGATAACATAGCTCTCTACACCACCACTGGTCATTTTTTATTACTTATTAGCTGGACAATGTGTTTCTCTGTGTCCTTGCACCATATACAAACCTAAGTATCTCCATAAACATAGTCCTGAGCTGTTCATGCATATTATTTTCAAAAGTGTTTGCTCCTTTCACAAGAAGATTTTCTATCACAAGCTAGTCAACATTTTTTACTGTCACCAGGAGGACAAGGAAAGAGCTCTGCTTTACATGAGGTACATCAGTAAAGTTGCCAGCCAAATGAAGTGTGGCACACATCTCTTTATAGCACTGCTTCAGATCTTCACTATTCAAATACTCTACTAGTCCACAGTTCAGAAGGCATTAAGGTTTGCTAGCACATCACCCCTGTGGAAAGGCACATGGCTGGATCCTCAGCTGGAATAAATCACAGCTGAGAATGTCTGACCCCAGACCTGCATCAGATTTTGGGGGGGGAAGTAGCTCCATGTGGTATAGTAATTTCTAGGGAACTGCCATCTGTAAAACCAGTGGTAAGTTTTGCCATCCAGAAATCAAGGCAATGCAGGAAAAAAGAAACAGCACCTTGCTAGCATAATAAAAAGGATTAGATGGCAACGAACAAGTAAAACGTCAAGCTGAGTGGGCACCTCCACTGGCCAAGGGGCAAAGCTGCTGAAGCTAGACGGGTCTCTTATCAGAATCTCATGTCAAATTGTTGTTTGCTCCCTATTTTCAGATGCTATTTGATAGTCATTAACTGCTGTTTGGACTGCCAGGCTTATAATTTAAAGGGATTTCAGATGATATGACATCTTAGTTTTCTAGGAAACACTGAGATGAGCTTCATATGATTCATAAGCTATTTGAGAATAGCCAGTATGCTCTAGGTTTCATCCTAGCTGCCTTTTTTTTTCCTACAGGAAACCAGCTCCTAGTCCACAACATTTGTTTTGTTCTCCACCCTGACCGTGGCACAGGAAGAGCGTCCCTACCTCACCTCCCTGGACATCACTGAGTACAGATAAAAAAAATTAATTCAGCCTTATAGAAGGGTTATTGCCTTATTCCCAAATGGAGGGTATTGCAATTTTATTCACTATCTAGTGGATCCTATTTGGTGGGAACTCAGTCTTCTCAAACTCTCTTCCTGGTTTTGCCACCAATATTATTAGTTATCTGCAGCAGGCAACTCCCTCCTGCCTTTTGCCTCATCAGTGCACCCAGCAGGCTCTTAAAGAGAGGACAGAAATTTTAGCAAAGTGCTGTGGCACTCCTAGTAGCCTTGATGGGGAATCAGAGAGAAGCTGGACAAACTGATGGGATCCCTTCCTATCTCCCACGGAAGAGCATATCTTCTATTGTTTTGAGCAAATTCACTATAAAAATCACAAGGTGTTGGTCACAAAGTATTCAGGAACCTAAACTATCTCAGGGTCATGCTGTTTCTCCCCATATTCAGCCTGTATTTTGTATTAGCTTCAAATTATCCTTCCTGCATCTCATTAATTCTTTTCTGCCCCTCACATTTGTGCCTTTTCACCTATGCAAACATCATTCCCTCTTAATCATCACTCAGTTAAGGTCTATATTTCATCCTTTTTCTCATGAGTCATTCCTATAGTGATAGTAATACTGTTATGCTACAAACTACCTCCAAATTTTCCAGCATCTCCATCATAACATTTTACCCATAAGTGTAATCATACTAAATCCACAATAAGCAACTGTCTCTAAAATGCTTCTGCATATACTGTCTGAAACTGAAATGACAACTTTGTCCCGTGTAACTTGCCACTTCATATCTAATTTGCTGTCAGCAATTACACATATTTAAAACTATTAAACCAAACATGTTTTGAGTTAGTGCATTTCAGATTATTTCACTTAGATATGCAAAAGGTTTCCTCAAGTTTAATTTCTCTCCTACGGAGGTAGCTCCCTTTATATAATTTCTGTGTTCTGACTGGCTTCTAGTTCTACATTGCCAATTCATTTAATTATTGTGCTGTTTATCCTATCATCAACAGGATACACTTGAACAATAAATGAGTCTATCCTTCAGAGGATTTCAGCAACCAAAAACTGCCAACCGAACCCATTCCCTGTATCATTATCCTTTACTGAAGTGTAAGGGCATAATACTTAATGCATCTTCATATTCAATAGGGTCTCCATCTAAGAAGAGATTCAATTTCATACTTTAAATTTAAGTGTAAACAGTCCCACTAAAGCCATGTCTTCATTGCAATAATGGAATAGAAGCCCCACTGTAATGCAACGAACTGTTTAATTAGTTAGGCATACAAGCATTTCCATTTTTCTTTGAAAAGTCCTTTTCTTTCAAGAGTCAGAGAAGATGACACCTTTAAGGAACACCCTAATGAAATTTAGTAGTTTCTTTTTTGTTTTTCCCCACAAGCCCTTTGAAACAGAAGAATTACCTTCTGTTCAAAAACTAAATGCATATTAAAAGGAAAAGCAATCCAGGAGCTAAGCAGCTTTGCATAGTAGATATATTTGGATTAGTACCATGAATGCAACTACAATTTGAACATAAAATGGCTGTTGTTCAACACACACCACAGCAGCCTGTGTAGGGCTGCAGAAAGTAATAATCAGAGCCCCAGTGGACAACAGACAGATCTGTACCAAGAGCCAGCAGGGACTGGAGCGTTAAACAGCCAGTGCAGGTGGGCCACCCCTTGGCCAGAGGAGGTATGTCTGTGATTGTGCCCCTCGGGCTGCTGAAATCTTCATACTGCAGCGCGGAGAAAGGTGTTAACCAATGAATTGCTTTTTGCATGAAGAAAAATGAGCAAGTGGTAAATAAAGCATTGCCTGTGCAAGTTCACAACCCAGCCACTTGTATGGTCTCAGCATCAATTTATCTTTTGCCACCCCCACAAAACACAGGAGCTATTGGCAACTGTGCACTAAGGAAAATCTGCTCTCTTCATTTACAGCCTGAAATTAGATCTAAACCCGTGAAAATACATATGAAAAACATGTGATTAGTTGGTTCAGTCAAAAAAGGCTTGTAGAACGCATGACATTTCAGCCTGGCATTTTATTTTGAAGTGCTTCATAACCAGTGCTCAGTCCTGATAACAGTTCTTCCAAAGCTGGTGACCTGGCAGCACACTCTCCCCTCTGCAAATGCTGTGTCACTGCTCCCCTCTCACTGCTTAAAGTGACCCCTCATGGAGCCATATTCCAGGTGTTAACAGACCACTGTCTATCTGCAGGCAAAGGGATGTTCCCTAGCCCAGAGGGCTCAATGTATATCGCTTCACATGCCAATCTGGATTAGACTGATCAGCAAAATAATCCAAGTCAGATATGGAAGTACACACTCATGAGCACCAAGAGGAGCAGCAGATACAGTGGGCATTACTTGCAGCCCACCCGCTACTTAGCGAGTATTGAGGTGTTTCTTTGCATCACGCCAGAGGAGAGCATTAAAGGGAACAAATGAAATGGCTTTGCAGAGATTTATGGGGATTTTCTAATGCAGAAAGTGGAGCACAGGAGAAAGTGCAAAGGCTAATTTGATTACACTGTTAGCCCTGTATAAATTTAATAATGCACTGCTTCCACATTTCTCATCATAACCTATCTACATGCATCCACTAACTTCAATAACTCAGCACTTCACACTCTTGAGCCAGTGTTCCCAAGCCACCTCTGTGAGGAAGAGGAGTGTTACTACTCCTACACAGATAGAGAGAAGCAAAGGAGATGTTAAAGATTCAGACAAACATTACTGAATTGATTATGGCTTCTCTAAGTCAGGAACAATGTTCTTAAAATACTAGTGAAATTATCTTATTCTTGTATCAGAATAAGAATCAGTGGATATTAAAAGGAACTGGCTTATCTCCTCAAGACAGTCACGAGCTTTAGCGGATGCTGCATAAGCTTGGGCAAGTAACTTGGGTACACTTGCAAGTACTGGAGTGCTCTAGCCCTTGAGTAACTTGCTCAAGGTCACACAGAAGGTGTGTTGCAGACCTGAATCAAGTTCAGAAGCTATTAGAGCATCCATTTGCTTTTCATTCTCACTTTTCCTTTTTCAGCATGTCATTTTGGATCAGGATCTATGCTAGCACATGTGGACATTACTGTCGTTCGAGGATTCACAATCAGCACTTCACTCATTAAATGCACATTCTTTCAAGGTACAAACACAATAATGGATATAGTGATGAAAATCAGTATATCAGTGTATCATTTAATAGTGAAGTACATTAATCTCCTGCATACAGTATTGTCCAGAACTCAATTCCTTTCTGAACTATGTTTCATAAGGTCAATAATGTCTTCTTTAATTTTTAAGGGCAGTCTGGATGGCTACCCTGAATTTCTTTGATTATAGGCAGACTAGTTTCATTAACCTGAGCTACTGCCATGCATTCCACATCGAGGCCAACTGTGTCTATTCTCCTCTTGTTTGAGGAAAGCAAATCCTTTTCATCTCACCTTGCTCCTCCAAGCAGAGCTGTTTGATACTGACTTCTCTATTTCTTTCTACCCCTAATGATTTCCTAAATAAATCACATCATTGTCAGTCACTTCATTTCTCAACTACTGGCAAATGTTTAGCAATTTCAGCTGCCAACACATTCATTTATGTTCTTCCAAGATGCCATGTGAATCACAGCTATAGTTTCTGAGTCCTTTCCATCAGTTAATTGCAACTGTTTTTGAAATGCAGGAACATATTTATTTCTCTCCTTCCTTTACAGTGTTCAAGTTGTGCCTTTAGGTAGGTCTTCTGTTCCAAACTCAGAAATACTTCGTTTGCAAAACTCCCATGTCTACTCAGAGAAGTGTAAATATTTTTTTGGCATGTGCTTTGTTAAGTAATTTTTAAACAACAGAGTGACAAGGTAGGATCAGGGCCACCTTTCTGGGACTGACTACTTCATGTGACAAATTCGGACACAAATATTGCACAGTAACATACTATGTGTTTCCCACTGTCACTCTTGGCTTTCAGTGTTTCTTCCCTTATCCTATCCAAGAATTACAAACAAAACACTACTCAAAAGAGCTTACCTGTGCTAGATTTTTAAAAATGTAAAGAAAAGGAAAGAAATCCAGCAACCACCTTTCATACAAAAACTTCCAAAATTGATGGTTTAGAAGAAGCAAGCCTTCCAGACAGAATTCTGCTCATTACTAGGAAAACTGTTCCTTCTACACCAGAAGAGCTGGAGCAATTAGGTGGTATTGTAATGAAGCTACAAGACTCACGTGCATGGAAGTTTTGCTTTCAACACAGACACCCTGAGTGATCCTGAGGAAGCTATTTCTCAGCTGAGAATAGCCCTTTCCTCATTGCTCAATGATATAGTCCCAAGATGAGATGCAAATAAAATGCTGTTAAAAGGCAGGCTTTAAAGGGTCAGCATTACACCCAAGATGAGGCTGAAGTGGATCATCAGCCAGCCTGGCTCTTGCACCATGACCATCAGAGTAGCATTTTTTCATTAATGTTTGTTGTCAATGTGGTTTAACAACCCAGGCACTGATCTCCTCTCTAGCGACCAGTGACAGGACCCAAGCCTGAAGCTGTGCTGGGGAGGTTTAGGTTGGATATTAGGCAAAGGTTCTTCCCCCAGAGAGTGGGTAGGCACTGGAACAGGCTTCCCAGGGAAGTGATCACAGCACCAAGCCTGGACAATGCTGTCAAGCACATGGTGTGACTCTTGGAGTTGTTCTGTGCTGGACATTAAGGAAACTCCCAGTCTGACCGTTCACAGGACTCTGGCAGTCACACTCCCACCACCAGTGACCAAGTGCTGGGACAGAAGCCCCTTCACAGCAGGCGGCTCCAGTGAGCTGACAGGTGCCCTGCTTGACTCTGCATATCCCACTCACACAGTTAGACCAGGTTTCCTTACCAGTTCAACCCCAGGTCCCCCATAGCAGAGTCTCAGATGTCTCACTCCATAAAGCCATTTGTTCACAGTGCAGTAACACAAAAACAGCTCAAGCTAGTGCTTCTGAGGAGGGACCCCAAACAAAGGAAACCCGGGGCTTTTGTACCCTCACAATCTAAGCACACAAAAGTCTCTGCTCTTTCTCATCAGTCCTCAGATTCTGCTGTGTCTCTGGGTGTCCAGTCACCTAACTGGGCCACAGGTCCGCATGCCCTTTGTTATACAAAGGGTCAGTGCCACTTCACAGCCTCTTGCCTGGGGCTTCTGCCACCCTGAGCTCATTTTTTAGCTGACACTGCAGATTGCAAATCAAGTTACCTGCATTGAATGTATTCCTCAACTAGGGCCAGGAGTTGGACTTTGATGATCTTTGTGGGTCCCTTCAAACTCAGGATATTCTAAGATTCTACAGTTCTGAGCAGTATTCTGGAGACCAGACAAGGCATATCCAATACCTGGAACCACTGCCGTGCCTCAATTCACCTCTCTATTCTTCTGAGTCCGCCCCTTCCCTTGCCAGACACCCTTTGCCTTCTCTTTCAAGCAGTACTGCCTTTTAAGATAACCATTGGCCATGCCTACTTTTCACCCATCTCATCATAGAAGCCAACCCTTTTCATTACTTCTAATATCTCTTGCCAGATCCAATTCCAGTAGGACACTGGTTTTTCTAACTTCATCTCTGCATGCTCAGACAATGTTTGTATTCCTCACAGATTTCACTGAAGTAATACCAATGTACTGGACAGTACTGGGGTATAAATACACCAAGCACCATGACATGCTTATAAATGAAAACTGGCAGCTTATTTCCCATTACTTCTCCTATTATAGCTGCTTCTCCTCCTTGCTCTCTAAACATTATTCCCCTTTCTCTCTCTTGTAAGATATGGGCTCTGGCATCTTTGCTTAATCTGCCCCCAGTTCATCCTTTGGTAGCTTCTGCCTTCCCATATGTGCTGTCCCAGACACTTCTGGCTGCCTCCATTTTCTGCCTCTAATTCCGCCCCCAGCTAAGCAGAAGAGTAGGTGATTACAATTTCAGTCAATCAGGAGGTGAAGGAGATGGGACACATGCACAGCAAGTTGAGAAAGGAGTGGCAATAAGATTATAGCTATAGCTTAGAGCACAATACTTTGTAATGTGAACTTATAATGGGTCTCTGGTCTAGGGCACATAATGGACATTTTACCCAGAGTGTAATAGTCACCCAAAGACATTTACTTCAGGAAATACCGAGCCTGGTATAAACATTTAAACTTTAATAAAACCATTACAGATGCACTGATTGCATAGCTCCTTTAGACACTGAAGTCCTTAGGGAAGTGAACAGAAGTCAGTATCAGGCCATTTACATAAAGATTTACTGAAAACTCACCCTTAGTGAGGTCAACGCATTATCCATATCCAAGAACCATTCACTGAACCATAACTATCTCAAAGTATATCCCATCTCAGACACACATTGTCCTCTGCAGATCAGTGTATTTAGATAAGTTAAATCTAGAATTAGTATATTCATTTTCATTTTATATTCACAGTATCCAGACCCATTACACATTCCGATGTGTAACATTAAATTAAAAAATAACATATTTTTGGGAGCTTCTTGCCCTTGACACTAACAAGCAAGCTGTGTTTCAGTGCGGCAAGTTAGCTTGTCATATTTCAAGTGTCAAACATGACTCTGTCCACAGAATAAAAAGATTAAAAAAGCATTTACAAGGGAGAAAAGAGTCCAGACAGGAGGAAATGCAAATCTAGCTCTCTCTTTCGCTAACCTAACTAGCTGACCACTTACATATTTCATATTTCTGGACCAATTCAGATAGGATTATTCCAAACAAACATTTCAATACTAAATAAGCTTTTTCTCTGTTTTGAGAAAAGCATCAAATCCACAGTCTCTCCTGTCTGGACAAGTCCCCTAACCAAAAGACAATTACACAGAAAATATGAGCACCTCAGAGCTACAGGGATTTTCACCAAGTATTATCCCCTGGCTAGCACAAGCATCCGCACCAAGGACGAGTATTTACTAAAATGCTGTGCACAGTGTAGCAGCAAACACCTCTGTTCTCTGCTGCTTTGTTGCTGGCGAGTGTTGACGATTACTTTCTTCATATCAAGTTCTCCCCATTTTGTTTACAGCCAATTCCATCCCATTAATTCTTTTCACAACCACCACTCCAGGAACTGGGCATCTCTGTGTTAGGTACCTGCTCTGAATCTGAGCCAGCCCCTAATCCAGAAGTGGGAACACATTCACATCATGTCAGCACACATGGAGAAGAGACTGCTGCAGGTCACCTCCAAGAGAAAGAAGCAGGGTTAGTTTATTTTTAGATTAGTAGCCACTTTTTCAGTATTTGGGTATTATCACTCCACAACCCTGCAGGGAGAAAAACATACTGAGTGGAAAAAATTGACAGGAGAGCTACACCAGCCGTAAGATCTCACTTGGGCACTGTTGAACATGGGAGAAAAGGCTCGTACTTCCTAAGCCACATTTATACTACAATATAGCTCTATCCATTCTGCAGTTGATATTTTTCCTAGGACTGATCTGAGACCTTACGGGAACTTCTGAAACCAAAAAACCCTCAATACTTTCAAATAAAATTACATAACCCGCTTCCTTAGTTTGTTTCTCTATCATCCCTATCTGAATCAGTCATCAGTTCTCTGCTGGAAGGAAAGCTAACGGTGACAAGCACAGAAAAAAATCCTGGACACTCAAACAAAAGATCTGTGTTTACTGTACAAGGTGTAAAAGATGCATGAGGTCACTTAAACATGGTACTACATCATAACATAGTATATTGCATACTACTATTCAGTTTTTGCCTAGATCTGTTCTTTGTCTTGAGACAAAGCAAACTGGACTTTCTGTGGCATTGATACTGATTTGTTCTGTTCTTAATATATACATAGCTATAAGTAGATAGTTTGACAATCCAGGTGGTGAACTGCAGGTTTTTCTTTTATCATCTCCATTGACAACAAAGGTTTGTGTTCAGGTATATACCTAGCTCCTTGCATAACAGTCTCTGCTTTCACTGGGATCTCTTCTCTCCTGATACTCATACCCATCTAGGTTATATCTGGGTTCCACAAGATCAGTCTTATTTTAATTGCATTCAGCTAGCAATTCAGTCATGTCATCTCAGTCTAGTTTTATTCACAAAAAACTTCATCCTCCATTCAATACAGAAGTCCACTGTTCTGATTGCTGTCATATTTCCTGGCTTCGCGTTAAGAAAGCATGTGCTTGTTCACATGCTATGCAGGGTTGGACTCTAAGTGGAGGCTTTAAAGCCATTTAAAAAACAGTGTCCTTGAATCGACTGAAGTAGTCCATTTCCAAAAACTCTATCCCAGGAAAAGTTCTTATTCAGCTCCCATTTTTCAACACAAACCTTCTTTCTGAAGAGAGCTTTATCACTCCCTCCTCAGCTCCATGCAAGCACTAGGGCAAGGGCAATATGCAGCAGAACAGATGCTGTGGCAGGAGTGTGTTTACACGAAGCTGCTGACAGCAGATGCCAGCTTGTAAAATCAGCCAATAAAAATACCAGCATCACTGTTTACAACTACTCTGAGCAAGACAGGCTGCCAGTAAACTGGAAGCACATTGCACTGACACACCAGGTTAGAGTTACAGCATTTGGCAAAGCATCGTAATTTTTAGGCTACCATGAGTGGGATTCTCATTCAAGTAGAAGAGAGCCAACCAAGAGCAGCCTAACAGTCCCAGTCCTTCTCAGTTTTGCATTCCAAAAGAATCCTATTTAATGTTGAACCAGAAATACTGTAAATAAGAAACCACATGTATCAGTAGCTACTGAAAACTTTTTATGTTCTATTATTTGGGTCAAACTAGAAATTGAGCAAAATGTACACAGCAAGTATGTTATAGAGCAGAAAGCTCTACTTGAACTTAAACCTGCTCCAGTACTTTTTGTAATCACAAATGTAATAAAAGAAAATCCTGATTTTTGTATGAAATTGTTGTCCACAGCTTACTGTTATAGTTTGGAGCTGGCTCCCTGCCAAGTCTCCAAACCTCACCACAAGGAGTCCCCACCCCCACCCCAAACCAAGGGAGAAGAGGGGGAAAAAAACCGAAAGAACCGAAAACGAGAGAGAGACAAAGTAATGTATATAAATATATTTACACTTATATTTACAGTTATATACAGTTGAAATATATAAATATATATAATTTCACAGGGAAAGGGGAAGGGAAGAACAAAAACCAAAATAATATATATATATATTATATTATCCCGCTCCGTAGCCCAAGGTCTATCAACTAAAAGAATTAACAAAGAAGGTCTTACTACTCTCCTTGGGACAACGCAGAATCACACTGGGGTGACTGGTGGCTGCCGGCAGCCTCCGCCTCCCAAGGTCGACAAGGCCTTACCAGGCCTCACTCTCCAAGCCGACAGACTCAACACAGATCTGCACCTCCAAAGCCGCCAGAAGGAAAGAGAGCGAAGGTCTTTCCTCCCTTCTTCTTATACCCCAGTTTACGTAAAAATCGTAGGGAATACCGGGTAAATCTGGACACTTCCTTGGTTACAAGCTGGTCACCAAGGAAGGCCCAGGCCAAACTACCACACTTACTTATGTAGATCTGGAGATGCTCAGACTGATCCTTTCAGAAGGTTAAAATTGTACAAAAATTTTTCCCCAGTTGTCATTAATTCTTCTGAGCTGTTTAAAATACCATTAAGACTACCAACTAAAAAAAACAAAACCAAAAAACAACTCCAAAACTAAAACCTTTAAGAAAACTATTAAAATTAAGTTTTTAAACATAACACTGCCTACAGTCTGCCAGATAAAGCCAAGCTTTAAAGTCTTTTTTTTTCTGTCCATTGATTTCCCTGCACTGGAAAATAGCATCCTTCATTAAAATCTCAATTAATACCCTCTATAATACTCTGAACAAGAAAACTAGAATTATAAAGGGAGACATTAAAGGAACTAATATGTTTCAGAGATTGAGTTTGAGAACCAGTTTTGTCATTTATTACTTTTATTTTAAGCAAACACTCAGTTTCCTAAAAAACCTGTAACTTTATGAATGGCTAATAAGCTACTAATGGCTTATGTAAGCCTGCTGGAGGTATAAGCAGGAAGTTAAAAAAATAGATAAGTATAACAGCTGGAAGAATTAGGCATATTATAACCCATAATTAAAAGTAGCCTCTTTTCCTCTATAATCAAAGGCCGATATCAGTTAATAACATAACATACCTTTGGGATGCATCCATGAAATCCCATTAGATCAACCATGTTCCTGCAATGCCTTTTCCACAAGAAATAGTGAACAGCTTCAGTCTTCTACTTTACGGACTAATATAAGATAAATAAAACAAACAGAATAAAATCAAAATGCTGAAATCCCATTGTCAACAAAAATCAAAGACTTGAATTTAAACCAGCACTTTCCCTCAATACATTGAAAAAGCTAACACAACCTACTCCAATGTTCAATAGAAAAAAACACCTTCTACTCTAGTGCTTTCTTGCAAGAAACAAGCAAGAGCCTCTATCACGTACCCAAGGAATAAGTAGCAGATGGCATCTTATTCATGGTTTTAGGCAGTATGGAGACCATTACAAGAGGTCTCTGGTTGGTAGCAATGCTGTTCTAAGCCCTTTGTTTTCTTTTTTGTCAACTAAATAATTGTGCTTTTTCCATAAGCAGCTGCTGTTCATGAGTAGCTTGAGGCTTCTCAGCTGTGCAGGTGAGCTGTTACTAGAACATGTTTAAAACATCAAGTGGAGAGTAAGGATCCTAAGTTTTGGGAGCTGAAGAAACCCTTTTTTCTTATTCTAGTAAGTAGAGGCTTTTTTTCTCCTTTCATTTGATTCCTGAGAAGTAGCATTAGAGTTTTTTCTTCACAAAACCCTCTTTACCCTATATACATGGGATTTTTTATAACTAACAGTTTTTTTCCTTGGGGCACTACAGATGGAGAGGGTGGTTTCTGGGATTCCCTGTAATAATTGCTGTTTCAGAAAATTAGTTAAAAATTTGTGTCTTCCTTGGGTAGTCTGATTGTTAACCTGATTGTTAGTTAAACTTTGCCTGCTAGATACAGGTGGGGACCCCTGGTGGCCTAGTGGTTAGCATGCAGGACTCTCACCTCTGCAACCCAGGTTCGAATCCAGCCAGTTCCCCCGGGCAGATGGAGCCCGTTAGCCCTGTAAGGCCATCCATCTATGAGAAGGTCACTCTAAACAAACCTACGTCCTGAGGACCTCACTGCCATTGTCCAAGCTTGCTTGGCCCCGGCAGATGAACCTCAGGATTAAAGGGTGGGCTCAGTTCAGCGCATGCTGTGTCTCACCTAAAAAATCCATTGCGCAGGCTGGAAAGGTAAAAAGACCTTTCCCCAAATCTTCGTTCGCGAAGACTGGCCATTATATTATTATTATAGATACAGGTGAAAACTGTATGCTTGTTTAGTGCAGGCTGCTCCTATGCACAGCTGCTAATATATTGATTAAGGTTTGTTTCTCTGCTTAGCCATATGCAGAACTTCATGCTAAGAGTAATTTTGTAGACGTTTGGTGCTGTTTCAGGTGCATAAAACTAAGCATATGTAAGAAACTACAGAAAAGAGACTTGGTTCTATAGTGAGTACAGAAGAAATATGGTGTGTTGATAATGTTTGATGTGATTAACTTAATTGATGTATATTTTTGCTCCTGTAAACTTCTAGAGCAGTGAATCAGACTGTTTATCATGTTGTGATATGACCAAGGGACTTCATTCATGCTCTAATTTTGAACTGGTGTTTTAGTGCAGAACTAAGGAGTCTTAAGACATTCATATTTCTCAGCCTGAAAGGGCTGTTTACATCTCTGAAAGTCTGCATATCAACTTTCACTTTCCTGGTTTTTATTATGCGTAGAGCAGGGTCTATCACCCAGACTTCATTTATGCTCTTTCCTGAACAAAATAGTGCAAATGGTTTCTCCCAGGTACAATTGCACAGAACTGAATTACTTTCCTTTTGCTACTAGTGTGCTGTTTTTGTAAGCCTGTTCAATAATGCTTAACCTTTTCACTTAATTTTATTCTGTTTTTCACCTGTATGTGTCAAGTTCTCCATCTAGATGTGCATAGAGGTATATAACTTGTGAAGTTTCTAGTGATTGATTCCTTGCTCTTTTTACGTGGTGTGTGTGATAAGGTACTTTCTTGCTAGGATTCCTAAGGACTTATGCTGTGCTAACAGTAGTTGGTAAGTGCTTAAAACTGTTTGTGAGTTATATGCTCTTGGATGAGGAGGGTGAATACTATACACATGGCAAGGATGGGGCCCATAGTTTCCCGGTAGGGAAAACTTTTTCTTGGCCAAATGCAGGGTTTATGAAGCTATTTGTCTCACCAATGGTATAATAGGATGTATGTGGGTTGTACAACAGCAAGGATGGACTCTTTCTGCTTAACTATATACATTCATGTTAAATGAGAGTGAAGGGCACAGAAAGCATGTACCACGCACTTCTAAGGAGTTGTTGTCTCCTTAGCTGTTGAGTTCAGAATTGAAATTAGGGCTCTCCAAATGGAAATTTCTCTGATGCTTGCAAAAGCCAAGTATGGATCGACCTGAAGGATTTAAAAAGGCAACATGTGGGAGCTACATCAGACTGCTCAAAAGTGATTTTTGATGCCATTATCTGTGTAATGTTCAGCATCTGAGGAAATCTTCACTTCACTAGAAGAGCTTGTTCACGCTAGAAAACTCAACCCCTTCACAGGTATACAAACTGAAGTCATACCTGGGGTTTTCTTGGCAATTTCACTTTCCTTTTTGATGATGTTTACATAGTATATCTTAAATTAGTTTCTGAAATAATTCTTTTTTATAGAAGATACTCTAATGAAAAAATAATTGACTGATTAATGTTCCTTTAAAATACAGTTGTAATGGCTTTTTGATTTTTTTATGGTGTCACAATTTTGTACTGGTCTTACGGACTGAAATTTTTTTTTCTTCCTTCTGCTAGTGCTGTATCTGCTAGTATGAATGTGGTCTGTCAACAGGCAAATAATTAAAAAATAAACATTTAATTTCTGTATATGCTATTAAGGTCTAATTTGTATCTTTTTAATCAAACTAAGAAATACTGATTTGGAAGTTAGCTTATCATGTGTCATGGCACAGACCATGGGAATGCCTCATGGCTTACGAGTGTGAAGTCCGAGTCCTTCCACAAATGACCACTTAACTCAGTGTCTTCTATTTAGACCTGAGCATATAAAAGGGCATGACGAAGGAGTATGATTTCTATCTCGAATGCACAGTAAAAAAAACATTGGGTAAAATTTGCCAAGCAAACTTGATGCATCTGTTTGGCATATGTGGATGGGAAATTACTTCCTTCAACTGAAGTCCTGACTTTTAGTTTAATATAACTCTTTGGGTCTACTTCATCTGCTTATATTGCACTTAACTTCCTTCAAGGGACCAAAGTTGCATGGGGGCAACTAGGGAGAAAGCAGGTAGTTAGTTAAGCAGTAATATGATTGGGGTTGATGTGTATGTCTATGTATGACAGGTGTTTTCAACTGCCTTGTGGAAGTGAGATGAGTATTTTGGTAGTATTGGCTTCCCTGCTTTATGGCTAAGAAAAACAGAAGCTGCTATCATGGTGTCTGTGATGTACAGGGTTCTTTACAAAAGATCTAGTTGCAAGTATTTCCTCCTGTCAAGTTTCTGATTTTTCTCTTGCTTCTATAGCACTTTGCAGTCTGGCTTCAGGGCAAAATATTCAACAACTTTCATGTCAGATAGTGAGAATGCTCATGGGTTTTCCCCAAACTATATACTCCAACCTGAAGGAAATTACAAGGCTAGTGGTTAACTGTACAGTATACTTCTCTGTGAAGTGAAGAGGTTAACCTTGGCTTAGGAAGTTTGCCTGAGGCTAATTTTGGTTTGGCAAGTCATTGGACTGATGCTCCTACTCTAATTGGTCAATGGTTGACCCAAACACCCATGTGGTTTTCCAAAATGGAGGCTGACTGAAACTGCTTGCGGTGAAATATGTGACTTAAACTGAAGTCAGGATATCTTCTTCCTGAAAAAATTAAATACACTTCCTTTCTGTCTATGGGGAACTCTAGTTATGGTGAGCTGAAAGTTTTTTGAGCCTTACTCACAAAAGCAAACCTGGAGCATGTGTGCTGTGGTAGGCAGTTCAGGGGCATCCAGGGTGTAGGAACTGGGTATATAACTAAAGCAAATGACTGGCCTCTGGTTAAGCCAACAGGCTGTGTCAGAGATGGGAGGTGTCTTGGGTTTGTGTAGACAGGGGGCCACAGGGGTGGGTGGCTTTTGTGAGAAGCGGCTAGCAGCTTCCTCTGTGTTTTGATAGAGCCAATGCCAGATGGTTCCAAGATGGACCCACCACTGGCCAAGGCCAAATCCAAGGTGAAAGCACCTCTGGCTTAACACATTTAAGAAGGGGAGAAAAAAGGCTGTACAACAGCAAATCCAGCCAGAGAGGAGTGAGAATACATGAGAGAAACAGCCCTGCAGATAGCCAGGTCAGTGCAGGAGGGGGAGGAGGTATTCCTAGCATTAGAGCAGAGATTCCCCTGCAGCCTGTGGGATAGACCATGGTGAGGCAGGCTGTCCCCCTGCAGCCAGTGGAGGTCCATGATGGAACAGGTAGATGCCCAAAGGAGGCTGTGACCCCATGGGAAGGCCACGCTGGAGTAGGCTCCTGGCAGGACTTGTGGCCCTGTGGAGAGAGGAGCCCACACTAGAGAAGGTTTGCTGGCAGGACTGATGACCCCACAGAGGGCTCACGCTGGAGCAGCCTGTTTCTGAAGGACTGCACCCCATGGAAGGGACACTAGCTGGAGTAGTTTGTGAAGAGCTGCAGCCCCTGGAAGGACACACATTGGAGAAGTTTGTGGAAGGCTGTCTCCTGTGGGAGAGGTCTATGCTGGAGCAAGAGAGAGAACTGTGAGGAGTCCTCCCTCTGAGGAGGAAGGAGCAGCAGAGACAACATGTCATGAACTGACCACAGCCCTCATCCTTGTCCCCCTGTGCCGCTGTGTTGGGTAGGAGGTAGGGAAAATTGTGAGTAAAGTTAAGCCTTGGAAGAAGGCAGTGGTGGGAGGAAGAATTTTTAAGATTTAGGGTTTTTTGTTTCTCATAATGCTACTCTAATCTGACTGGTAAAAAATTAAACTTGTTTCCCCAAATTGAGTCTGTTTTGCCCGTGATAGTAACTGGTCAGTGATCTGTTCATGACCTTATCTCAAACCATGAGTGTTTGTTAGATTTTTTCACTCCCCTGCGCAGCTGTGGAGGGAACTGATGGAGTGGTTTAGTGGGCACCTGGCATCCAGCCATGGTCAGCCCACCACAGGAGGTTTCCAGTCCTTCCTCTTGAAATTTTTACATTTCTAATTTCTTACAGAGGAGGAAACTGGAACTTTTTCTTAGTTTCTCTGAGCTATTTGTTGAAGAGGCAACTTCTGATGTGTGATTATTGGTTAGATAAGGTATCTTTGGCACTGCAGACAGCATGCACCCTAAAAGCGAAAGTTATGACAAAACATGTTGCCTTACTATTCTAAAGTATTAAAACATGTTTAAAATGTACAACGAGGTAATGTATGTCCATTACTAATGTAGTAAGTACTGATGGCTGCCTCAAACTATCATATCAGCACTTGGACTTGAGCTTTATGTTATGAATTACTGACATGATGAGAAATAACTGGTGATACATGCTGAGCTGAACTTTGGAAGGAGCACAGATTGAAGGGGCTACTTTCTGGGAGATGCTGAACTCCTTGGTCCTGTTGTGAGGGTACAACAGCACATGTGCTACCTGCAGCTCAGACTTTATTCTGCAGCACCAATGTATTTTGGAATTTGGTGTCCATGCTGTGAATTGGCAGCAAAATGCTGTGTTTTTGACAATGGCCTTCTTGAATTTCATTGTATGAATGAGGAGCCAGAGACGGAATGCTCTTATACAGTAGCTTCCCTGGTAGTTTGCAAGCAGGTATGAAATGAGGAGTAGCCAGAAACTATAAACTACTTAAATGAAATTCTGGCTTGCTGTTCCGTTCATTCAGACCTTGGTCATAGAAGGTGAGTTAAGCTGCAAGGGTTAAGCACTTAGTTGGGAAGTGTAGAAGGCATTTAAACCTTGTATGCAAAATACTGCTTTGCAGGAGTACAAGATAAATCTAGTTATAGTGTAGGCAAGCTGCCAACAGCCTGCCATAGACTGGTGTATAACTGCAGGACACACTTGTTATTAATAAAATAAAATCCTTTGTACACTTTTTCTTATTGAAGGTAGATGCTAATCTCTTAGTATCTTAAGGCAATGAATCATCAGGTGTTAGGTGCTGTATGTGGGTTAGACAAAAGCATCTTAAGCAACTTTGTTGTTAACTGTGCTCATCACACCAGCAGTGTTACTAGACTTTGATTTTACTCCAAGACAGCCAGCTTCTGAAGCAAGTGAAAAACCTTGTGTTATATTAGTAGCAATCCTGTTCCTCATCTTAAACATATTGGAAGCATCTATAACATATGATATAATCAGAACAGATTGTAACCCTCATGCCCCCTGATTTGAATTAGATTCTTGCAAAGTCCGGTTCTATCCATGGGCTTATAATTGTGTTCTTAGCAATCATGTATGCTAATTAACTATAATCATGCTGTGTAGAAGAAAATTGTATGCAATATATAACTCCCCTTAAATGTACGGCTGTCCTAGTGAGTTGGTAGTGTTTCTTTTGGATGGTGGGTGAACAGAAATCTTGCCTACTTTTCTCCTACTAGGTTTATTTCTCTTCTGAAAATGAACTGTAAGATATCTGTGTTTCATTGGAAAGCTACGGAACTGACAGCAGAAGAAGTATAGGAGGACAATGAGAAAGTTATGTGCTTTGGGCATATGATAGCTTAATCTGTTTGTCTGTGAGTGAATAGGTCTGTCTTGCAGGAATTTGTCTATGGAGGCCTGTGTCTTTAGTAGTGTATATATAGACAGGATAGTTCATATTTGTTCAATAAATCAATATGACAATGTATTCAAAATAGGTTGGCATGGCATCTGCTGTGATCTGGGTGGTTTGACTCAGAAGTGGAATAATCATAGAATCATTAAGGTTGGAAAAAGCCTCTAAGATAGAGTCCAACTGTTAACCCAGCACTGCCAAGTCCACCACTAAACCTTGTCCCTAAGTGCCCCACCCACAGTTACTTGACTACCTCCAGAGATGGTGATATCACTGCTTCCCTGGGCACCCTATTCCAATGGCTGACCACCATTTCCTTGAAGAGGAATATCTGTAATATCCAAGCTAAACCTCCACTGGTGCAACTTGAGGCCATTTGCTCTTGTCCTATTGTTTGTTACCTGGGAGAAGAGACCAACACCAACCTTGCTACACTCTCCTTTCAGGTAGTTGTAGAGGGTGAGAAGGCCCACCCTGAGACTGCCTCCTTTTCTCCAGACTAAACAATCTCAGCTCCTTCAGCTGCTCCTCATAGGACTTACTCTCTAGACCCTTCACCAGCTCCATTGCCCTTCTCTGGACACACTCCAGCACCTCAATGTCCTTCTTGCCTAAAACTGAACATAGGGGCCTAAAACTGAGCACAGGATTTGAGGCGCAGCCTCACCACTGCCAAGTACAGGGGGACAAACACTGGCCTGGTCCTGCTGGCCACACTATTCCTGATACAAGCCAGGATGCCATTGGCCTTCTTGGCCACCTGGACACACTGCTGGATCATGTTCAGTGGCTGTCAACCAGCACCCCCTGGTCCTTTTCCTCTGGGCAGCTTTCCAAGCCACTCTTCCCAAGCCTGTAGAGGTGCCTGGGGTTGTTGTGACCAAAGGGCAGGACCTGGCCAAGGTCTTCCACCAGCTCCCTCAGTACCTTTTGGTAGCTCCCATCTGGCCCTATAGACTGGTCTAAGTGGTGTAGCAGGTTGCTAACCTTTTTTTCCTGGATTGTGGGTGTCTCATTCTGCTCCTCTCCCTGTATTCCATCTCAGGGGGCTGGGTACCCACAGAACAAGTGTTCTTGTCATTAAAGACTGAGACAAAGAAGGTGTCAAGGGCCTCAGCATTTTCCTCATCCTTTGTCACTATGTTTCCCCTTGCATCCAGTAAAGGATGGAAATTCTCCTTAGCCCACCTTTTGTTGCTGATGTATTTATAACAATATTTTTATTATCTTTTACAGCAGTAGCCAGATTAAATTGGGCTTTTGTCCTTCCAATTTTCTCCCTGCATAACCTCATAACATCCTTGTAGTGCCCCTGAGTTGCCTGCCCCTTCTTCCAAAGGTGATAATGCTGATCACAGCACAGCAGGTTCTGGTAAATGTTAATATGCGCAACTTACCTGAATTAATTTATCAGTCTGTCATGTGACTGGTAAAATAGTGACTTTTGTCAAAGGCACACCACTGAAGGTTTTTGGGTTTTTTTTGTATGCTATTGAAGCTTATGTTTGTTTCCACCTCACCTCTGGAAGCTGACATCTGAACTACTGTGAGCAAGATCATCTTCTTCCCAGGACCTGGGGCTAAAGTGTGACTTTCAAAAGCTTTCACCTATGAAGCATGTATGTGAAAGCCTGGATTTTCCCAGGAGGCTGAGCACTAGCAGATTTCACTATCTTCAGAAGCATTTTGGAAAACTCTGCAGCTTTGGACCAAATTGCACACGTCCTAAGACAGGGAAATAATTCTTTAAGCTTAAA
The DNA here is from genome assembly GCF_003984885.1 of Neopelma chrysocephalum. NCBI lineage: Eukaryota > Metazoa > Chordata > Aves > Passeriformes > Pipridae > Neopelma > Neopelma chrysocephalum. Next base: position 3,490,380 of record NW_020897701.1, read on the forward strand.
TCTAGTTTTGTGTGATAGGTTGTGGTTCAAGGACTGCTTAAGGTCAGAAACAAGAGTAGCAAGGTGATGTCTTGAGATGATCTTGTCCTTTGCAAACAGTAATGTGTTTTTGTCTTTGGCCAAAGTCTAAGGAAAAAATTCTGCATGTTAGGCTTGAGATGGGCCTGTCTGGGATTAGGGACAGGGAAAAAGCTTCTTTTTATAGAGAAAGATAGCTCTTCTACATGACAAAACAATGGTAAAACTGCCTGCAACTGCAGGACCAAGCTCAAATGTTGTGTCTGATCTTGTGCATCCTGTTTTGCTGAGAATGCTACGTGACCTTACTGGCTTAAAAAATGATATGGAAGTCATTGTGGGACAGTTGGAGGTTGATCACAGCTTGATGTTTTTTCTATAGAATAGTTGGAAACTACCATAATTCCTTTTCTGACAATATGACTTTTATTGTAGAGGTTTTTTCCTCATGAATAAATATAACTTATCAGTTCCTCATGATGACTTATTTTGTATTTCATCTGATTTGCAACATCAGAAGCTGAAAGTAAACCGTGCTAGCTTTTCTTGCCCATTCTTTTCAGCTAGTTAAGAAAACCTAAACACTTCAACAAAACTCTGAAAAACACCCAACCTTTTTAATTAAAAATTTGAGCCTTGAAGAAAGAAACAAGCCAAATAACTGGGAAAGCATACTCTGCTTTTTCAAGATGTCATGGTTTGAAGCCCCAAAATCCAATTCCTGATTCTTAGCCCCCCTCCCACATCTCAACCCAGTATGAGATGGGTTTTCCAGACACCACACGAGACTCAAAATGGAGGGAAAGGAATATATTACAATACACTGTACAAAATAAATAGTATAATACATTACATACAATCTTAACTCTACCATGACATACAGTATTTACAATGGATCAAATCTCTTCTCCCTCCAAATAAAAGTCCAGGAGGGAAGAACAAAAAAGACCCCTTCCAGTCTCTGAGCAGCAGTCACTAGGGTAGCAAGTTCTCTGTGTCTTTCATGAAGCAGCAGTTGTTGGATCTTTGCCAATACACACGAGGGAGGCCTCCAAGCCTCTCTCGGCCCCCCGACGCAAACAAAGGGTCTTTCCGTGGGCTGTGTTACCCCAGACAAAGGTTGCTCCACCACGGTCATGTCAACGAAGTGCAGAAGCCTTCGTGACAGTCTGGTATCTTCAGGGAATTCAAGTCCCTTTGCAGAGCTCCTGTGCTCTGCCTCAAGATGGCTGCTAGCTTCTCTGAAGCTGCAGCGAGGGAGGGTCCAAGGTCCTCTCTCACACATTTCGTCCTGGCTGAGCTCTCAGGACCACTACATTTAGGACTTCCAATTAATAGGAGTCCACCCCCCCCACTTTGGAGGGAGCTCAAAGAAAGTTAGGGGGAGTTTTGGTTTTCAATTCTTACCCCAACTTTCTCTCCGTAAAACTTAGTTCTGTTTGCTGCTTTCTCTCTCTCTCTCTCTCTAGGCTCACAGAAGTTTTTCTGTCTGCTTTGCTGCATGTTTGTTTTGCTGCTTCTCTTATCTCTTGGCTCTGTGCCGCCGCTTTTTCTCCAGACAGTGATGTTCTGCCGCTTCTCCTGCTGCTGCCCACGGTGAAGGAAAAAAAACCTCCCAACTTCTCAGCTACAGGCACTTAGCTCAGTCTTACACTGTTCTAAGTCCCTGTAGCCCTCCCTGCCAAGGGGCTGGGGGGAGCAGAGCCCCCAGGGGCTCCTGCCCCGGCTCTTTGTGGCCTCAGAACATGGCCACTTCTTCTCCAACAACAACTACAACTACTTTTCCAGTCCAGTGATATGTTTATATTTTGCAGGAGCGTAGATTGGTTCAAATCTCAAGTGTCACCACCCCCTGGGGGTTACCACTTTCTTAGCTCCAGGGGTGAAAACCTGTTTCAAACCACTACATAAGAAGATAGTAGTTAAGGCTGCCTAGCCACTTTCCTTTGGCTAATTTTTGCATATGAAGTTTGACCAATTTCCTAAATACAGGGCGATTTTTGCTATGAGTTTCCAAGTTGTGTTAAGATACAAAGTGGACTCTCTTTGGGATGTGGTCGAGGGAAGACAGCTGGAAGGATTTTTACTTCACTGGCATGGATACAAGTTTCTCATTTTCTGTATTCCTCCTGGAGATCTGGTTGTCTGACTCTTAGAAGTGCTGAGGTTGACGTCAGTGGGAGTTCTCTTAATTAGACTGTATCATAATAAATGCACACACGAAGCGCTCACTTTTGGGACTTTATGCCTCTCTTTCTAGTCTTTTGAAAGCAAACCAGATTGAGTCAATGGTGTTTTGACATGTGACTTTTGATCAATCTGGAATTTGCACCAGTTGGTCATCCAGTTCATGACAGTAGTCTGTAGTATGTCTTGGCACTGAAAGACATGGGGTTTTGGCATGGCTGAATGTTTCACAGAAACTTGTGAGACAGCTTCTGTGAGAGCAGGGGAAGGGTGACCTGATCTTTTCTTTCCATTCCAGGTCTGGAAAGGAAATATTTCTCCCGTGGTCAGCCACTTGACTGTAAACTTGGTCACACTAGGTTGCATGGTCAAGCTGTGCTGTGTCCTGGCCAGTCCCTTTGCAGTATGATCAGTCCTGCTCTTGCTGGCAGGCAACTATTCTAATATCACTTGCTGCTGCAGAGAGGCTCCTTATGTTAGGTCTGGCCTATTTGACAATTTTGAACTAATGTCTGATTTAAAACTATTTTCAGCCTGTAATTACTACAATGAAAATACCAAAGAAATTGATTTCTTATATTCCTCACATTATATTACCCTGGATTCCTGTCTAAATGCCGAGGGGTTAAATATGATTCATGTAATCTACTTTACCACTAATCATTTATTCAATTACCTATTAGAACTCAGGCAAGAAAGACCAAAAAAGGAAAGGAGAGAGACCAACCTGGAATATATATTCAATAAAATGCTACAAACAACAACCAATCATGAACTGTCTAATCAGCATTCTGTGAGTCTTTTAGCCATGATCTCATTACTGTAATTAATTGCAAGAATCATTTTGTAAACAGAGCACAATAAAAGTATATGCAACATAACAGCACCCAAATTAAATCTAAATCCCAGAATGAATAACAGAGAAAGATATTACTAAGAGAGGGCGTCATTAAAGGAGATCATATTTCAATGTCAAAATCTGGTGGACTACTTGTGCTGCAGGAGTAAATCAATAGTGTTGCATTGAAAGGACTTGGCCAGATCCACTTTGGTGCAATTAATCACTACTCCATTAAAGCTTGGAGAGGTGGGGGTGACTCCTTAGCTAGTAAAAATGGATCTTTTTTTTGTAGTTACTGGGACTGGTATGTGTAAACAAAGCTTCTGCATACTGCTTGGTTTTTTGCATCTAATAGGTAAGATTGTTCATTTGCTTAAAGAATTTAGGAAAGCTAGTCCCTATTCTTTTAGTAGTGGAGATGTGCTTGAATGATTTCACGTATCGTTGAAAGTCCTCCCTTTGGCCAGATATCTGTAGTTCTTCACTTCTGATAGTGGTAGTGCTACTCTACTTTTTTTTGGCTGTTTCTACAATTAATAATTAAATTATGCAGACAGATCCCACAAACACCTACTGGGCTTCCAGCAAAGTCATTTTATGACACTTTTGAGATTCTATCTCTGTTATTCCAGCAGCACAATATGCTACTGTCTTTGGATTTACCAGCCTTTTGACTGCAGCAAGTATTTAGTCATCTTTTTCTCCTTTTCATTTAGTTTTTCATTATTTTTTCTAAGGATCAATGTCAAGATTCATTTAAGAGCTATAACATGCAATATATAAAACAAACTCGCAACAACCACAGGCTTGGTTGTGCCATTGATTTTTTTTCTGAGCAGAATTCCCTGCTGTCTACAATGGGGAGTTGCTCAAAGATATTGATAAGTGCGTATTCCTCTACAGAGAATTTAGATTAAAAACACTATACCTTCTAGTCAAAAAGGTCTGCATGGAGTGCATTAACTGTGGGGGAAAAACTGGATTATACAAAGAAAAAAAAACCTGGCAGACTCCACACTAACCCTGATAGTGGAAATGAGTGTTCAGTTGAAGGCTGCAATGTAAGGAAAACCCCTCATTAATGCTTCCACCTCTCCTTGCTGAGACCTGACAAAGTACTGGCCTGTTGTCCAAACTGAGCTCCTCAGGGTAGGGGGCGAGTATGCCTAATAGTAGCCTGTATGGAGGATCCCCCCTGTCTGTTGCTCAAAGCAGTGTTTGGTTTATCCGGACTGACTGGCCAAGCCCCAGATTCTGAGGAATTTTAAAACCTTGTCTTGCATTGTGCTGTTCCTTGATAGCAAGTGCTACATGCCTGCCTTGATGTGGTACCATGCCAATGTGTGGGTCAGGATGTGCTTTAGAAGGTTTGCTGTGACACTGCAATGTATTTATTCTGCTCCTAAATTCAGAGCATTCCTTAAATCCTCCCTCAAAGAAAATTCTACAGAGAATATACAGGATGCCTTGTTAATTCAATTTTTAATGGTGAATGCCCTACAGCTTTCCCTTTGATAATCAAAGTTTGCTTCCATGAGCAGGTCATACTTTCTTAAGACTGCAAATTCCTCCAAGTAAAACTGAGGTTAACCAACTCTGTAGATGAGGAGAACACCAGAAAGTGAAACTTTGGCCTGTGCCTGTTTTGCAGGTATATAAATAGTGGAAATTCAGCTGAGCCAGAGGACTGCATTTTATGAAAGAAATGACCTAGGTGACCAAGAAAAGATGTTTTGAGTCACTGACTAATTTTTTTTTGAAGACTTAAATGTCCTTAAAGTATTTTTTGCATTGGAAGGGTGATTCTGATGTTTTCTAGAGTCAGTCTCGTGTTTAAATTCATTTCTCTTCAACAATGCACTACTGCTACATTTAACAAGTATATTTAATGCCAGGGATAAAATAAATGCCTTTTCTGATCTGTAAAAATAAAGTATGCCATCTATATGAATTAATAATTTCCAAAGTAATAAATATTATTAACTTATTCTAAGACACACTGGAATAATATTTTTCTGGTTTTAGACCATTAGCCAATTTTTACATATGCTCTGTTTGTCATTCTGGAGAGATGCCATAGGGGTCTGCATTTTTTTTCTAGTGCAGCTGTTGGATCGGTTGCATTGCTTGATTGATACATCATATCAGTGAGCCCCAGGGGAATATGTCCGCTTCTCTGGCTAGAGCAAGTGTGCCAGGACCTTCCACAGGATATAGATATCACTCCACCTGTGCAGAGTCCTTGTGAAGTCTGGGCGAGGAAGGTGTTTGGTTTCTTGTGGTGGGGAAGCATTGGCATGTGCAGAAGTTCTTCATTCACTTTTGAGTTTTAGCAGACTGGGTGCTCAAGTCTTGCTTTGGGTACTGGGGTACTTGGGATTTGAAGGAGAGGTAATGCTTTTCATGCAGGAGCATGTGCTTGTTTGGATTACATAGTGTGGAAAGCATTTGCAGTTATATTTACCTGTACTTGTTTGCTGTTTCTGTGTAGTGTTGAAATGTGATTATTTTTTAAAGTTTAAGTGCTTAGGATGGTTTGGGAATATGCTAGCTGTCATGAAATGTAGGGTGTTTGGTATTGGAAATAGATATTCCTTCCAGGTAGCAGTAATAGCTATTTTTCGTCAATGAATTATGTGGTACTTTCCATTGGCTTTAATCCTGACCCTCAAAGAATAGATTTTACCATCTGCGTGATAACTGATTTTGGGAAATAAGCTTCTGAAGGAATAGTAGACGTATTGTCTGTCCATGTGGGATTATTAAACTGAAACAGCTACATGGTATTTTGTCAGTTGTCTCCCATCTTCAATTTGAAACCTGGACAGCTCAGTTTCTCCATTTACAGCTTTGAATATACTTGAGAAACTAATAAACTGAAATGACAGATACAGGGGGATTACAGGATATCAAGCAGCATTTTCCAAATGGGGTAACAACTGCTATGAAAAAACATTCTGTTGTAATAATGGAAGTTATCTTTTTATATCTTCTGCTTGCTGGTCTGGAATCACCAAAGAGATGAGAATTTTTCCTGCAGCTAAAATACGCAGCAAACCTGCTGTGGGATGTTTGCCAGTGGGTGGCGCTCTGAATAACTAATGTAAGTAAGACCCTCACCATTACACTGGGAAATATCACAAAACACTATTGCTTAGGCTGATGTGAGTCTTTTACCTCTCTGAAATCTCTCTTTTGCAGCATCTGTGTGAAACTAGCGAGATGTAGTGATTCTTGAAGCACCTCACCAGGGTGTGGGACAGTGATGAAGCCATTGGAATCACTGTCTGTGTTCCTTCAAGACATAGGTCCCTCTGAGGTGTGTGCAGAAATTACAGAACAGATTCAATGGCTATGCAGAACAGACCCTTCCAAAGCTCCATGGGATCTGGGAATACTAACTCACTGACTCATGAACCCTTGCTGAAAACAAGTGAATGCTGAGATCAGGGCCACCTGAGGTCAGTTGCTATGAGTCAAAGGATCTTGGTGCAACAACCCTGTGGCAAATGCATAAAAAGGAAGAACATATTAGGACTGAATTATATTTGGAGGAAGTACCCTAAATTTACACTAGAAAGTTTTCCTTTGTAGTATGCTCTAATTTTTGCTAGGTCATGCTATATTTAGAATCTCAAGACAAGAATACTGTTTTTCTTGTTTGATTTTATTTCGATCTAGAAAATCATTATTTGAAGTGAATCTTCAAGCATAACTGTAAATACTTGCTTAGCAACCTTGTATTAATGGCCTTTCTGAATAACAGTGACCCTGAGTACATGTGTATTTTCCTTTCTTCATTGTCTCTGGTTCTATGACTGAGCTATGGATGAAATTTAACACAGTTTGCATAAAATTGCATAAGTGGATTACAAATACATTCCACAATATATAAAAATAAATGAAATTTAACAATGGCAAGTGCTGGATTCTGTACCTGGGATGGGGCAATGGATGTATGTACAGATTGGGAAACAAGAGGCTGGAGAGCAGCCCCACAGACACCTGTGTGCCAACAGACACTTAGTATATGCTGTTAGGAAGATCACCAAAAAGAGTTTTGCTGAGCTTTGGGCCCATGAATGAAGTTGAAATGAGAGCTTACTCCTGTGATGAGTAACAGTTCTCAGCAGCACTGGCATACCTTCTCAGTTGTCAAGAGGTGTGGGAGAAGTGACGTATTCCTACAAGTTTCCAAACAGTTTATCTACCAAAGACTTGAGGGCTTGTGTTGCCCCTTCAACATTGCTTTCAAACTTCTAAATCTTAGACTAAGTTCATGACTTATATTCTACCCAGAGCCTGGTGACAAGTGGGGTACAATGTGGTCTGTACAGGGCGCGTGCTGTTGAGCTCCTCTATTCATTCCCTGGAAGAGGGGATGGAGCACAGTGGCATCAAGTTTGCAGATGACCTCTGATTGGAGGGCAAGCCTGCCATGCAGAAGGACCTAGGCAGGATGGAGTGGGCTGCAGGGGAGCTTGGTGCAATTCAACAAGGATTAATGGCAAGTCCTGCCCAGTGAAGGATGAGTCCCATGCAATGACATGGACTGTGCCTGACCAGTCACAGAGCAACTCTGCCAGAAAGATCCTCCCTTTCCTGTCTCTGATGGGCAATGTGAATTGTCCCAAGATAAGAACACCAGATGGGAATTGCAGGAGGAGCTGTCTGGATGCTTGGATAATGAATGCATTGCAGAGATGGGGAAGCTGTGAGGATTGCAATTGACTTTGATACACATCTGCCTGCAAAAAGGTATAAAATGCTGCTGGAGACTGGGCTAGCTGTGCAAACTGGTCTCCCAAGGTTGCAGGCAGCTTCTTGTGGATTTTCCCACCCTGACAGGGATGCCTGCAGGGTATGTCCAGACCAAAGATGAGGAACACTCATGAAAATGAGGAACACTGACTTTTTGATGGGTGAGTAAAAGCAAGTGCTAAGATCTGTTCCCGTACAGAGATAAAAGCCTAAAGTAGCTCCACAGGTGCCTTCTTGCTTTGTAATTTGTTACTTCTGCAAGTCCAAAGACTATAAACCTGTATGTTTCTAACCAAACCTGCTTATATTATAACCCTTTAGAATACTATATACTGCATCGGCAATATTTAGATACTGTATTAGGAATAAGTCTTATCATAATCATCCTCATAATCAGTGCCATATTTCTTGCACCTCTCTCTGTCTCTGCTACAGCTGTAAGAGTAGATGGAGTGAGGCGATGTCCCCCTCTCTTAGCTGATGGACCATGGGACCTGTGATAAGGTTATCAGGGACTTTCCTATTTAGCTAAAGCTTCTTCATATCATGTCTTCAGAGGCAGTTACCCTGGAGGAAATAATTCACTCCCAAATCAATTCACTGTGACTTGTTTCTGTTGCTGCCCTTAAATTAATCTTTTCAGGGATGCACGTAACAAACTGAAGAACTGCTAATATTATACTTGTGGCGAATATTTAAATTTCTGTTTTGTGATTTCAGTATCTCTCCCCCCTCAAACACTGCCAGCATAAAGTTGAAGCTGTCTCTACCACTCAGTTTTGTTTAGTGCCTTCCTGCAATATAGCTTTTTAGAGCACAATATCAATGCATTCTATGGTGACCATTCAGACACCTTTTATTCATCAGTTTTAGCAGAATGGCACAGAATATGTGTTATAAGGCACATGTGATAAATACAGGTAAATTTCAGCTCTGCTACGGAGACATTTTTTCTTAAGCAATATCCATAGGTTTCTAATGCCTTACAGACCTAAAAATGTTAAATGCAAATATAAAGAAGGGATCTGTTTTTTTTTTTTTTTTGAGGGAAGATTATTCATTACTTGGCTCTGAATATCAGATAAGACTAATTTCTGGCACATGACTTTTTGAAGGTTTTGTATGGCAGAAAAGCTTGCAATGCTCAACACCCTCTCCATTCTCTGCAAACATTTAGAACAGCTATTTTCTCCTTCAGCTGACAATTTTCATTTCAAGCAGGCTACAAGAGGTCATTTAGCTAATTTATGTGGAGATGAGGGAGGGTTGGTGGCATAGGCTTGAGAAATCAGGGAGATATGCAGCAAATAAGACTGCAAAAATAGTTGATGAAGTGCCATTGCTGTCAGCATTTGCAACTGTAGATTAAGGTGTTCACATCCTAATTTAGCCCTGTGCTTGAGGCACAACATTAACCTTCTGACAGCTAGCAAAGTGCATGCACTATGGATAACCTGATTGTTTTTTTCCCCAAATGTTGACTGTTTAAGTGCTGCAGAAGTGTTAAAACCCTGGCCATGGGCTCCTGTTCTAATTTTAAACTAGAGTGATTATATGGAGATAAGGAGCTGATGCTATTGAAAGGGACAGCATGTTGTCTCTGAAATACAGACAACGTTCCCAACTATTGTCACACACATCAACAGTCTGGCTTCTCCTCTCCAAGCTGTGTGTTTCAGCAAATTCCAGAATAATAAAAATTCAGACCATGTGATCTTCTATGAGAAATTCTCCCGCTTATGCAATGTTATTCCAGGAACTGTACTCTGCCAATGCCAACATTTGGCACTGATTTTGTTCTAGCTCTTGCCCTGCTTTTAAGCAGATTTTAGCTATCGCAGTTGATTATTCTGTGTGGGCTATTTGTTTTTCTGTGACAGTTATGTGTTAAATTTGATATTTGAAAGATAGCTCCTGTTACAGACCTTACTTGCATTCATCTTGATATGGGGTGAATAAGAATAGAATGATGTTCTCATGCAGTGCATCAGTATGATTCACATAGATTCCCTGAAATGTTTTAAGTATGTCTAAATCCAGCCTGCCTTCATAAGAGTTAACCTAAATCCTGGGATTTGGTGGACAATCAGTGTGAGATCCCGAACCTGGTTCACTAAGGCACAATGGAGAAATAGCAGCTCTGGGCTGTTCTGCACCCGGGTGACTGTAGCAGCACCTTTCCTCCTCTTCAGCTTGTTGCAAATTAATCCCAGAGCAGGTATTTGTTTAAAATGGTCAGAAAAATGCTTCCAGTGGGATTCGCTATGTGACCAGATTAGCTTCAACTATTCCGGGATTTTATTGTTTTCCCTTCTAAGGTGCAGGGGTTTTCAGAATAATTTGATCCTACCAGTATTTCTCTGGGTAGGAAGAAAATATCATCTTGTTTTCATTGCTTTGTCTTGAACTTGCTGAAGTTTTTAGCAGCCTCCTGCTGTGGAAGAGGTTTTTTGCTGAGGTGCAAACCAGAACAGATCTGTTAAGTGTAATATTGCTTCCTGCTTTTCTGCCAGCCCTTCTCCTTGCGCTGCAGCATGATAAATGTTAGTAAGTGCATAAAACTTCTCACTTCCGTGAGGCTTCTGGTTTTTATTTGGGGATTTGCTGTCTCTACAAGAAAAATTAGGCTAACTGGTGAGTGCCTGGATTTCTTGATCCTTGGTGTTTGAGTAGTGACTCGTGAGTTCCAGGAGGGTAAATAAAAATCAAAGCATCCAAGCTGGTGATTTTTTTTCAGCTTGTGACCTGTGTTCAGGCTGGATGCAGCTGCTAAAGGCTTGCTTTAGAGTGAGGTCCACGAGGGAGTTAAATCTCCACCCTCATGGAATGATTCCCCTCCTAACGGGGTGAGTCATCCACAACCAGTGAGTGTTTAAGTCATCCCTCAACTGGGTACTGGCTATTGTACCAAGAGAAGATGGTCCCTGTACAGAGTACTAGTTCACAGGCTGAATTTCTTAGATGTTTTTTGCAAAAGACACTGGGAGCCTGGATATTTCTTCATGTAGAAGAAGTATAATTACATGTCAGTTCTTGGAACTGGGTGTGTAAATACATTAAATGTCTGATATGGAAAAAGAAGAAAAACTTTTCACAGGTTCCACTCTTGGAGAATGACTCAGAAGCTACCAGCATAATGAAATGACTCTTCCATGACAGGGAAGGAGTGGAAAATGGTGTTGTCACTGGCTTTCCACTATATTTTCTTTACCATGATCTCCTTCAGACATCTGGGCTGTTAGGGATGAGAAAAGGCTAGCACTCTCTCTGTGTGCTTTGGCCCATTCTCAAGCTGTGCTATTCAGAGTGCCATTACCCTGGCCATATGCCAGGTTTATGCCTGGTTGTGCAATAAAGTATTATATCTGATGATCTCTTCACATTTTTTTTCCAAACTCAGTGACTTTATTATGCTTCTAGCTGCTCTGTTACCTGGATTTCAGTTCTGCTTTTGTGGGACACCATCAGGGGTGTTTACCAAGGAGGTGGTGTGAGGTATTCCTCAGGCTGTAGTGTCTCTGGTGACAGTTTCTAGTGATTTTGAACCATAGTCCAGAATGTTGTTTCTGATCTTGTAGGCAAATAGAAGCTTAGATAACAATGAGTTCAGTATAAAGAGAATATTGCTAGGCTTTTGTACATCAATGCTTGTTAGTTTTCACTGTAGTGATCCTCTCATAAATCCATAGGGCTGATGTGGATATTATTGGTCCCCATTAACGAACTTGTCAATGCATCATTGTCTACCTAAGAAAAGCCTCTCCAGCCTGTTTCGGACATTACTGTATAGTGCTACCTCCCTCAAGCCCGCATGGTCTTGCATTAGGAGGCAGAGCAGAACAATGGTTTTCTTACAACAATTTTCTCCAACCTACATGGTAAAAATTACTGCTGTCTTCATATACTGCTATGTGCTGATACACATGTATGCCAATTATGTGCATATATGTATTTATATGCAGGTAATACTCTGGTTTTGCTGACCCGAAGCATCTCTCAATGCCAAAAACCATTTCCATGTCACTTTACAAAATATGCTTGTTTCCTTTCCTTCACTTATCACCATCTTAATGCTTGTTTTAGCATACTTGGAAGCTCACAACTACAAGTGTTTATTCTCCTTAAATGCCTATCTAGCACTGTTTTACCTATTTGAGCTATTTATTAATTATTTGTTTGAACAACACCCCTGAGTCCTAGATAAGGCAAGGTCCTGCTGAGACAAGTACTGCGCAAATACATAGTAAAAATCCCTGCTTGAAGAGTTTCAATATAAACTGTACTTCTTTGATCAACAATACACGATGGACTGCTGTGCCAATCTTGGTCCCCTCTGAAATTCTCAGGCTCCTAATTTATCCTCTATTTGATCCTGTAAACTGCAGAACGGAGGCCGAGATCGACAACATGGCTGAGGTGGGAAGAAGGAGAAAAGTGCAGGGGATATAAGAGCAACAAAAATGATGGAGTCGTTTCTATAACTGAGCAATGACTAAACATTTGAAAAATGAGTGGAGATATGACAGATCCGTAGTAATAAATTATATACTGAGTGAAAATAGGGGTGGGATGTTGCCTCTTCTAGCGCTAGAGCTTCAAGTCATCATGGTAACCTAGTAGGTGGCAGGTAGGTGTGCAGGATGAGTTAAAGGAGATAATCTGTCATGCAGCAGTAGTTAAGCTGTTGATGTACTTGCCACAGGATACTGCACATGTGGAAAGCTTATATGGGCTCCACGTGTGATTGAACAAAATAAAGGAATAAAAAGGCATTTCAGGATATTAAATAGAGCCATTGCCTCTGGCACAGGATTGGGAAAAAAAATTCAGCTGGACCAGGAAGTAACAACTTTTCTCTACAGTTTTAACCCCTTCTTTTTGCAGATACCCATGTCTGGCCACTGTCTGTCTTGAAATATTAATCCTTTCTGTGACCTGGTACATCTTGGTCTTACCCTTCTGTGCTTTTTTATTTGCCATCATCTTGTTGGGGAAGTCTGGTATAGTAATGTGATGGTAGCCACTAGACTTTACTACTGTTAAATTTGCCAAATTTTTTGCTTTAACCAACAGTGGCCTTTATAGTTCTTTCCCCAACGCACAGTTGCTCATTTCTGCAAATGAGTAATTGCTCTTGGTCAGCTTGTTATGGCCAAACTCTTAAACAGTAAATGGGTATGTCCCTACTATGCCAACAGCTGGATCTGATCCCTCATCTATTTCCAAATGCTATCTCCTGTTGATCTTAATGTCTGCTGGTCCTGGGAGCTTCTGTTTCTCATACACAGAAGCCAAAATAACTAATTCAAAGGTCTGGGAAAGGGTATAACAACATTGGAATCAAATAAATGAAGCTGAAAGCAGACATAGAAATAAATTCCAGTTGTGCATAAATGTGCAGATAACTTTGGCAATGGATGGTTTACAGTGGTAGGGGCATCAAGGAAATAGAAGGCCAGCATAGAGGAAACTTGCATGGATGCAAGATGGATTAACAGCCTGTCTCTTTTGGACCCACTGAGATAAAATAAGGGAGTGCATGCAGACTTAACTCCCAGGCAAGAGGCTAGATATTTAGATGCCTTTATTAAAGGAGAGGCTACCTCAGTTGACATAGCAGCCCTTTGAAGTCTTCTACCTGCTGTGCTCCTCTCTTGTGGGTCCAAGACCTGAAGAGCAGAAGCTTGGAGTGTCCTGCTTTGCTAGCAGAGACAGCAGAGTCAATCTTAAGATGATGATACAGCAAGAAAAGGATATAAGCAGATGCTATTTACTAGACCTTGATGCATCTAAATTGCTATCCTAGTATTTCTGTGCAAGAATAGTAGTTATATACACGGAGAAAAAGGGGTGGTTCTGGAAATCAGCAGTAGGTGGAGGGGGAACAAGATAAGACCTATAGAAACTATGGAAAACACTTGTGGAGGAGCATTGTGAGAGTGAAGCACAGTAAGACACAGCAAGTGTTCTGAAGGGGTAGGAACTAAACTCGAGTTTTGTACTGGTTACTTATTGAGAGGATCCAGGTATTACCATTTGTCATGGAGGTCAACAGGTACTTGAAGTTGCCTAAACATGGGGTTTGGATGTAAATGTTTATTTCTGAACTTTCTGCCTATGATATTTATGTCCTAATCATGGGAGTCCTTTCTGTGCAATGCACTCTGTAGGTGCAAGGTGCTTGGTCCAATCTTCCTTCTGCTTCAGATAACTGTATGTATCCCCCAGTTAATTGGGGAGATTATAGAATATCTTTATTGGAGCTGTATTTTAATATGTGGACCTGCCATTTTTGCTGCTTGTTTCTGAATCCATGTATTTTTGACAAGTTATCACTATTTTTTGCACAAGGCGCAGATGTGGAGGGTTACATAGAAATCAGATAGTAATCTAGAGAAAGCTGCAGGAATATAAGTAATACAAGCACTTTTCATGAAAGCAATATCTGTAGAGTGCACTTAAGTATATTCTGCATCTTGAATATCTTTTCTTGTTTGAGACCCAATGGGTAACTTTGATCAGCAACAGTACCTGCAGAGACAGTATAATCATCACAGCTGTCAGTAAAGCCTACGTTAATGTGTTTTGAAAGAGTGATTAATGGGTTTTGACAATATCATTGCATTTCATATTTAATCAGATTATACATCTGTTAGGTATGGTGCACTCCTAACATCTGCAATCAGAGCCCATGTTCTGCATCCAGATCATCGTTTTGGCAGGAGCATGCAGCATGGTCTACAACAGACCTCTGACAAGCTATATGCTGTCTATTGTGCTTCTGGCTCCTATATGTGTGTATGTATGCTCACAGGCTCCTTTTCTGGTGAAAATCCCTCTATGGCAAAGCATACAGCCTGAAGACAAAGTTAACTGAATATTTTACTGAAAGGGAAGGCTGGTGTAAGATAGTGTTAGTACACATACATCAGTATATGTGTGCCCAATGCTTGGTTCCCAGCTCTGCTAGGTGCTTCCCATGTGACTTCTGTCAAGCTGGCTGCAGACTAGCCATAAGGGCTTAGCCTAATTTTCTCTGTACCTCATGTTCATCTCTGACTTGTTTGATAGTGCTTCTTGATATTGCGGGGCTATGGGAGGATGGAGGCAATGTCAGGTACTGCTGTAGTGGAGGTTTATCTGGTCAATAGAAATATAAGGGCTTATGATTTGAAGATGATCGTATACCTGTTTGGGCAGGTCTTGAAATACATGGGAGTCCCTGCCTGGAAATACACAGAACAAAACTGACATACTTCAGCTAAAGGCTGTCCCAACACCTCTTTTAAAATAATTCTTCTTTAAATTCTTTCTAAAACAAACCAAACTGTTTGGTTTAAGTAATGTTTCCATTACTTAAGTAATGTCTCCAATAGTATTTTTCCTAGTTTGCCTTGGCTATCAAAAGACTCTTCAAATAGAGAACCTGAGCATAGTATCACAAATACACATGGATCAAGAATTAAAAAAAATTCTTTGTATGCTATCTTTCTTTGGTACATACAGCATGAACAAATTCCCCAAATGCTGCCAAAAAATTAGTTCTAGGCGGTCTTGCAATGCTGTGCAGTGATGTGTATAAGGTAGTCCATGCTGGACAGATGCAGGCAGAGAAAGGTGTAGGAGCTGAACATGGGATGTACAACACAGTGCATAAAATGGTTTTGGTTTTCCTAGGCACCCAAGAGGGAGCAGTCACTGAGCAGCCCCCTTGATAGGAAGTTGGGGGATGTAGCAGAGGATAAGCTGTGCTCTGGAGTGAAATTAAGTCACTGGTAGCATTCACACAGCAAGGAGCAATCATGATTCTGACCAGCTTCATTCTCTCATCTTTGCAGATATGTCTTAAGGCTTTTATAGTAGACTATAAAAGTACACTCCAGGGTGAGTATGAGCAGGAGCTAAGTGTCAGCCCTTTTTGCCAGTCAGGCACCGTCTGCCTAGGCTTTGTTGGACCGTCACCGTTGTTACACAAATGATACTCTGCTACTCTGCAGAGCACACACCCTCCCACCCAGGGCATGTGGGAGCAAGGCTTGCAAGGGAGCTGCAGCTTTCATGGGGAAATATGATTTTTAGTTTCACCTCACTCATTTCTTCTTCCTGTCAGTGATTTTATGATAAGCCGGGTCTTAAGCAATCTCACACTTCCTTTGGAAGATGAGGTCCCTGCTTTGACAGACTGAGAAGAATTAATTTTCCATTTAAATACCAGCTGTCACCCCAGACTGGTTGCATGACCATCTACGTCTGCAGGGCAATATTCTTTTCAGAAAAACAAGTCATCTTATTTGCTCTGTAAATCTTTAAAATGGAGGATTATTGCTTTTTAAATAAACAATAAGTACTTAAAAGACGTTCCAATCAACAAATACAAAATAACACCCTGTAATCACCTTGTCATGACTATTGTGAAAAGCAGTAAGTTATTGGGCAGGCTTATGTCATGTCTTGGTGTTTATTTGCTTTCAGAAGTATCAAAATATGACCAAATGTCCATGAGCAGATGCAGGGAGATGCTTTGAGAAATAATTACACACTGATACAACAAAAAGATATCAGTGGTTCATGATTTGGTTAGATAAATCATCAGTCTCCATATGAGGGGAGGGGATTGGAATCTCTTGTTCAACAATGTTGTCTCCAACGTGGCCTTAAGGCTTTACCCCATGTTTTAGTCCTTTCTGTTGTATGCTGTTTCTGAAGCAAGATTAAAGCCCTGTTGTGGGAGATCCTGTTTTCATCTGATGTAGAAAATCTGCCTGTTCAAGTGAACTATTAGTCAAAACTAGGGGAAGACACAAAACAAAGGCACCGCTGAAGGAAGAAGCAGGATAAAGCACCCGGTTGAGTGAAACCATCCCTGTTCAGGAAAGCATGTGAATCCCCACGTACATACTCCCAAGCAAGGAGCAAGGCAAGTACTAACAGAAATGATTTCCGAACTCAAGGCACTTCTCTGACAGTTTCTCTTGAGGGAGGAGTGCAGGGTGCAAGTTTTGGGGAGGCTGGACTATTTCCGTTTTGGTGGAGTATGTTGTCTCGGGTATAATGAATAAGCTGGGGCAAATCTTGAGAATAGAGCTGGACTGCATTTGGCTCTGAATATGGCACTGTTCTAAAGACTTCAGGTAAACATTGGCTTAGTGAATACTGTTGGCTAGGAAACCATTCCCCTTGCCTTGGCATTCTGTTTGCCAACTGGGAAGCCTGTCTGTGTGAGCCAGTCTGAATTTTGACAGTTGAGTTCTGGGACTTAGCGTGGATACTGTGTCTGGAGGGCTTTCAGTATGTCCCTTACAGGCTGATAGAGTGAGGACTGCAGTTGAGCACCACATTTCACTGTCGGAGAATTTTGAAGTGCTCTCACCTTTTAAAAATGGTAGGGAAAAGCATAACCACAAAGGCTTGCTGAACTTAAAAGCCTGAGAGCTAGTATAAAAACTGGTGCAGGGTTTCATTAGTTGTCCTTCATCCATTAACCTGTGGGTTGAGTTTGCCATAGGGCATCACTAAAAGCAAAAGTCTTGTGCGTTAGACACAAAGACCTTTCTGCTTGCCTGCCCTGTAGTCACCCAGCACCTCAGAGAATAAATCAGCTCCAGATTTTCCAAAGCCTCCTGAAATGGAAGTTTCCACATCAGCTTTCAGTCTCTGAAACTGAGACTTGCTGATCACATATTTGACTGAAACTCAGTGCACAGGTGGATGAATATGTGCCCATGAGAGCTAGATGGTCATAGACTAAATCTTAAGCCCAGTGCCAAAGATCATACCTACAAATACATGTTTATGCCTGCTGTGAAATGAGCATTTGTTATGCACTGGGCTCTGGCAGTGCTGGTGCTATTTTGAATGCAGCTGAGGCCAATTGTAAGCTGTGGACTGCATTGTTGTGCAGAGTTTTATGTTTTAAACATCTTGCTTGTGTTTTCCTCATCGGCCTGCCTCCCTCAGGATTCAGTCTTACATTAAAGCTTTAAACACTGCAAGATAAAAGCTATTTGAGGAGTAGCACCTTGCCCAACAAAGAAATGTTTTGCTGTGATCTACTCACCAAGCTCAAATGTAACTTCATTTCAAAATAGCTTCAGTCTAAGACCTTGGGTGGGCAATGTACAATTCTGGCATGGAGATGTGTAATAATATTCCATATGCTTAGAAACTGCAGTAAACTCCCTCTGCCGTTGGGAAGCAACTACTGTCATGTCTACTAGAACAAAGCACTGCCTTTCTTCCTACAATATTCTGCAGTGCTGCTACAGTGAACTATTCTAAAGAAACTTATTTCCCCCTTTTTCAGTTCTGTAAGGCAAGACTTATGGTCCTGACAGTTCCATATTATGTCAAAAGTTTAAAAAATGGACCAGTGCAAAGAATAGTAATAACTCCCCAATTAAACCAAGTGTTTACTGTGGAGCAATACGTTATCAAGGTTTTAGCAGCACTGACTTGAGATTGTGACTTGAGATTGTGAGGAGTCACATTGATGGAAATATTATAAAGTTATCTGGGAACAGTCCCGAGTAACATGCTCTAGGGGATCCTGATTAAACAGGGAGGTTGGACTAGATGACCTCCAGTGGTCCCTACGAACTTTAACCATTCTGTGATTCTGTGGCTCTGCACAACTGCTTATTCAAGAAAATTAAATTATCTGTATGTATTTAATTTCAGTGGTATTTAGAACTGACTCACTCAGGCTTTTCAGAAAATTGCAGCCAAGATCTGAGATGCGATGCTGCCCCATAGCATATAAATTCTACATCTGCAGGGAATTCTCTATCCCTTGTGAGTTAGATCATCCTTACAGCACTAGATCTGCAATTTGAAGATTGTGCTTCCTGTGTATAGCCAAATGCATTAAATCATCTACCTTTACTTCTGCTGTGTTTTCTGGCTTTCTAGTTTATCATTTAGCAGTGTAGCAGCCATACTTGAAAGTAAGACTAATATTCAGTAATTAAGATGCCTAAGCCATCCTATAGTCCTGCAAAGTCCATCAACTACTGCTCTACTTCAAGATAAGTTTTAGCAAAGCGCTGGTATTAAGAAGATACAATTCCCAAGTTTAGTACAGTTCGGTATCTTTTGAATTGATTTGTCTTCTCTGACCACTACATATATATATATATATGTGTGTATATTTGTACATATGTATAACAAAATGTCTGGCAAGGAGTACAAGGCTCTTCTGAAAACCAATGAGCATACCAATGTGCATTATAAAAGCTGAAATTCATAATAATTACAGCAGTGCAGAGCTATTTTCTTTTTCAAGGAAATTTTTCATAAAGAAAGAATTGTATTCCTTTTATTATGCAGCTACAGTACTTACCATGCTGGAAAACTTTGAAAAAGAATACAGAATAGATTTGACCTTAGAAAGGAACAAGATAAATTAGAGTTGCTTTTAAGAATTCAAATTAGATTTGCAAACTGGTTAGTTTGATTGAGCCAAGATGATCTTGTAAAGAATGGGGGAAATGACAGTAGCAAGACAGATAGACATTTGGCCATTAAATCCTACAGAATGTCCTTTCTATTTTCTTCTGTTTTTTCCCCTGGTTTTGTTTACTCATTAGCAAACACTGGTAAGTGACGTCTTTCCACTGTTTTAACTAGAGAGGGGAATTTTTTTTTGAAAGGCCTTCCTCTTTAAGGGTTTTTTTCTTTGCTCACTAAAACTCTTCAGGACACTGAACTGGGGATCTGGGAAGTTTTTGTTCTCCAAAGGCTACAGAAGCTGAAAGCTGCTTTTCTGGTAAACTAGTAAGGGAAAGCAAAGGAGGCAGCTAACTTGTAGGGATGACACAGAGGCATTGGGGGGAAAAACTTGGCACATTCATTGTGACCATCTGGTGCGAGTCACCAGGGACAGGAATATCTCAGGTAGAGGGCAGTGTTGTGGGATGAACACCTCCCGTGAAAGGGCATCCTCCAGAGGCCAACCGCCACCCAAATCTTTCCCAGGTGTACAAGAGAAACTGGCTGAGCTGGGTTCTTACAGTGCGATCTTTTATCCAGGATGGGGGAAAAATCCAGCAGTGCTCAAAAAACAAATGGCAAATGCACATTGTTGCTTAAACTGCTTATTTTGCTCACAAGGGTCTGAATCTGTCTTCTGATTCTGACTACTTGATTTGCTTTTCATTCACAGACATTTAACAAAGCACGAGCATTGTAATAGGGTGAAAAGGAGAAATGGGAGTGAAAGATGAGGGGTGCTAACAGGTCTGAAAATGAATAAAATATAGTACAACTGCAGCAGTTCTTCCTTCAGCAAGAGTTTTCCACCTGTAATTCAGCTTGGTATTTTGAGACTCTATTTGGCAACTGAAAGAGATTTCACTGGTAACTTTTAATTTTAAACAGATTGAAGTGTGGTGGGAGGAGAAGCTGCTTCTGATCATGAAAATAAATCAGTTGGACAAAATGGTTTTGCTTACAAATGCCACATTTTCAAGCGTGACTCCTAATTCCTTTCTTTGATTGAGAAGGAATGGATTAGAGGATGAGCAGTAGATAAGATTAGGAGAACTGGTGCTGTCCTAGGAACAAGGAGTGATTGAATTTCACTCATTTAAGATTGTCACTGTGATCCTGTGGGAGTCTCATGAGGGCTACAGATGCCTGTGTGGCACCCCAAGAGGGTAGAGTTTGCCCCGATGTCTCATTTCACGCTCCTTGCTTCCATCCCCTTCAGTTTTATGTGACCTTTGTTACTGGGTTAAGGCCAGGGCCACCTGCTTGCCTGTGTCTGCCCTGTTTAATGTGTCCAGCGTTCCCTGCCAAGTTGGTTGAGGCTCAGTTCTAGCTAGGTCTCCCTGCCAGGGCTTTTGCAGCTGGAAATACAGCCTTAATTGAAGTTGTCTGGATTTTAAGTGTAATCTGTTTTCAACAATTGCTTGACACTGGTGTCTTCTCACTCAAAATTTGGTTGGATTCTTTGTGTCATCTTGAGCATCAGCTATATGAAAAGTGAGTTCTTGGGAAATCCTTCACTTGATCTGTACCTACGGAAACTGTATGGTCCCTGCTTTGCCAGGCATTTGGCTCTTGATTGATAGAGACATTTTTGTAAAACTCAGTGCGTCCACAATATGCTTTTAAGCTGTGGAAGAGCAAGCATACACCTTTACACTCACAGGAGAACTGTAAACCAAAATCCAAAGCATTGTCACAGCTATAAGTGCCTACGCTTGGGTGTGCCTTGTCCTTTTCCTATTCCCAGCTCTCAGCAGTTATGGGGTTGCCACCTAGTCTGGCACCTGATTTTTCAGGGAAATTCTCTTTCACAAAGAAGGATTTAAAGCTATCTCAACATGTTTTCAGTATGTGCCCAGGTCAGTTACTATTTCGCTTTTGTGGAGGAGGGCATAAAGAAATAAGATCTCTATCTTGAGTGCTCTGTATGAATAGCAGTAAATCAAGGACAAACAGAGGTGCACACAAAGGTGAGTTTTTAAAAAGCAAACCTCTGACAGTGCATTCTAAATTACCAAAGACAGATTCTTAGATTTTCTGTTACAAACAAATGTTTTATGAAGTCTGATTTTGTTGAATGCAACAGCTGCATGTGACTTCAGGAGTGTCAGCTTTGGACTGGAGCAAATCCATATCCCAGCTAAGTCTTTACTATCTGCGTTGGTAGCCAGCATTGGATGCTTCAGGGGGAGATGTAAGCATCCTGCAAGCAAGTTGTCTATAAAGAAAGTTTTCCTTCTGTGTCTTAATAGCTGTTGACTTATCTTCTAAAGTAACTTCATTTACTTCATCTTTTTCCTTAACACTGATAATGTTCTGTATATCAGAACAAATACTGCTGTTTTGAATGCTTCTACAGTATCTTCTACTGGCATCTTATGGTAGAGCTCTGCAGGTTAGTAATAGGGAAAGTGCTTTATCCATTCTGCATCTAGCATTTTTCATTTTCACATGAGCGCCTAGTCTTATTCACAGTGTGAACAATAAATCTTGGAAGAGCTGGTTTAGAATCATCCTCTATACAAATGTTTTAAAGATATCACATTTTTTATATAGCTGAAATACTCACAAGAAACAACATTTCTTCTTCGATATTTTCTTAAATTTGTCTTTGTCATCTCTGGAGTTTTGTTGTTGGGGTTTTGTATGAACACTGATTTCATAATCACATTTTTATGTTTAAAAACTATATAATACAGCCAGAACTTAGGAAACTGCACTCAGTTCAGACTTAAACTTCTAAAGACAGAAGACAATCTTTTATTTCAGAAACTACATGCTGTAGAAGTTGCTCCATACTGGCATCACTATTTTTAGTTTACTCCAAATGGTTCTAGCTTAGCACCTACCATAGATGAAATCACTGCTATTATAGTTCATGATTCAGATCACCAAAACTGAAGAGGCTAAATAAGCATGACTAGGTCTTCACTGAAAGTAAAAGGTGTTTCTACTTTTCAGGGACATAAAAAAAGCTGAATGCTACAGGTGGTAATGACCCACAATCCAGGGTTGTGAATAAATTATGGGATTTCAGATACAGTTGCAAAAAGTTCTCAATTTACATTTACTAGGTGGCTCAGATTATTTTACCATCTTTATGCTGGTAGCAACCTATTAAAAGTTCCACTGTGGATCAAACACTGTGAAACACTCAGCAACAGGGCTCTGTATCAGCTAACCTTGGCAGTATGGTAGTATTTCCTCTGCTTGCTTGAGGAAATACTATTCAGCAAAATCTCCTTCTGAGGTGTCTGAAAGCCAAGAATACTCTGTGGAAGCTGCATTGCTGATAAGTGATATGGGTCATACTTGTTGTGTGTTAGTTGTAATTTCCATGCTCCCCATATTTCAGTGTGTGATGTCTACTCACCAGAAGAACTTATTTAATATTGTGTTTTCGCTAAATTAATCCTTATTTCTGCTTTAGTGAATACTGATGTAGCTAGAAAATTTAAAAAAAAATCGTTTTAGCCAATAGGTGATATGAATAAGCAAACCAAAATGGCTTGTTTCATGCAATAAGACACTATGCTAATGAGAGAACTATGAAATAAGGTGCTATGCTAAGGAGCTCTATAAAGGAAGCTGGTGACAGCTGTCAAGACTTCCAGACAATGCTGTCCACACTTCAGTCCTATCTATAGACCACAAATTTCTATGTATATAGGCAAGGGATGTTCTTGTAACAGCTACCTGTCAGTTAATAGACATGTTTAGGAGGATGGATAGATGCACATGGGAACACAAGGAAGAAATGCATGTAAAGGCCAAAAAGCATTCCTCAAAAAGAGGTCTTTGGAACTTATTGTGGAGAGGTACATAGGAAACCCATGATGAGATTCCTTTATTTGATAATGGCAATAAACAGTATCAAAAAGGTCAGAGTGTGTCTGTATTCCCAGAAGTTGACAAAATAAACCCACAGCCTAATATACCCAAGTTAGGGTGATTGAAAGTGGATTACAGTGGGGAGAGAAATACTCAGACTTGTCCACAAGAAGCAGAAGGTACATGGGGTGGAGAGCTGACCCAGGTTTTGCTTAATCTCTGAAATTTGAAACCCAGCTGTGCTAACATGCAGAGCAGAGCTATTTCAGGCTGGTGCAAACTGCTCCAGGACAGGTTCCTATAGACATTATTCTATAAAAATCACTTCTAACACCTTACATCTTGCAGTGAGTCTAGCCAGCCCCGTCCAGGGCACAGCATTCATAACAGACCGGTAGAGAAAATGCATAGCTCTTTCAAACCCCTTTATTTTTGTAGTGAGTTAATATTTCTGGGTGGTTGTGAGATGCAGGTAGCAATTAATTTGCTGAGGACATTGATGGTGCACTAAAAATCATACCCTTCCTATAGTTCTATCTGGAGACAAAGTGCCTAACTGTGCTTGGAGCACTTTCCATTGAAAAAACAGCACTGTAAGGGGGGGTGCTGATTACAGCCTTCCATGAAAAATTTGATCTACAGATAATGTGCTGTTTGTAACTTGCCAAGAACATTGCTCACGAGCAGTGCAGAAGAATAAATTACCTTGTTAGTACAAATGAGTATACACCTTTTTCTGAATGCTGAGGAATACTAGGTTATGTGAGTCTTTGTGAAAAAGGTCTTATCTTCAAGGAAGTGATTTGTATATCTTGTCTGAAAACATCTTTTCAGTTGGTAAAACACATTTTGCAATGTATAAGGTTCCAAACATGTGGAAAGAATGGAGTTGCTAACATAATAAGTCAGGCTGATAATATTTCACTTGTAAATTTAGTGTACTTCCACAGAGGAATCTGCATTTGTAATCCAAAGGTTGGGCAGTCAGATTTTTTTGAAGTGCTTCTACACTCATTCTGTGTATTCCTTTCATGTCATTCACATTGCTGCTGAGCTGAGGTTCAAAAGATCAGAATATAAGACCTTCTAGTGGCTTGAATAGCAATTCAGTCTTGCTTAATGTGCCTGCTATAAAATGTTAGAATGGAGAGAGTGTAATTAGTATTTAAAAATATGAATGCTTATCATGCCATCTGAAAAATGAAACAACTTTGTCCAAATCTGGTAGTTATTATGTACTTAATAGCCAAGGAATTTTAAAATTGGCCCAAACCTGTTCTTCCTGAAGCAAGTGATAAAACTCCAGCTTAGTCAAATAGAAGGAGGATTAGATAAATGCTGACTGCTTGTGAAGTTCCATCCGTTAACATTTAACTTAAGTAGAAATTTTCCATATGTTCTACTTGCAAGACTAGATGACTGTGTTAACTAATTAGAAGCACAGTTAAAATATTTACTATCTGAACTTTTAAACAAATTGAAAGATTAAAGAGGTTCTACTGATTTTTTCAGAGTTGTTTTTGTAGAAAAAAAGTCTATATTTTGCTAACTGAAAAATAAACGTGCTGAAACAATGCTTATCCAAATCTCAATACTTGTCCCTAAAAATTCTGAGTAGTTATGAAGAACCTCCCTTCATGTCTGAATATCTGAATACTCGTGGAAGGAACCTCAAGGAGTTAACTATTAAGGGATCTTTAGTGTTTTTACACTAAATCTTCAGTAAGTGCAAACTAGCTCCTGCATTTAAGGTTAGAAGCCCTGGTGTTGATTGATATAAATCTTTCTGGTCCTTACCCTTGTCTATGCTCTGAGTAGGAGACAGTCTTTCAGTCCCAGGCTGTGGCTTGTGTTCTGGAGTTGATGTTTGTGAGATGGGGTCTCACAAGTTCTGACTTCAGAAGGGGCTCCTCAGTCTCTCTGCATTTCTCACCCTAAGCAGCTCAGCATGTACCTGCAGATACAGTACCAAGCTGCTGGGCTGCAGGCTGTTCAAAAAAAAACAAACCAAAAACAAAACCAAAAAAACCCAAACCACCTCAAACTGAACACTTTGAAGGGTTTGGTGAACTTGAAACTCTTCTACAATGTGTAATATTGAAATATTTGTTGAAATTGATTGTAAATGACATTTTCCCTCAGTGGCAAAGGCACTGAAAGCAGCCAGATGGTTAGCAGAAATATATAGTGTATTACCAGACCATGACAACTTGGTCCTATAGTTTTTCTCATTGGCAACTGAAACAACTTTTGTCAAACTGAACATCTTGATCTTAAGGGTCTTTTCCAACCTAAATGATTCTGTGATCTAAGCACATTGGAAAAAATGCAAATGCTTTGGAAGTAATAGCACAGTTATTGTTTTCAGCTGTCTTTTCCTCTTTACTTCTCCTGAGTGCTACTACTTCTAATAGAATAAGTGCAAAAATATGTAACAATTTAAGTTACTAAGTTCTGCCATAATATATTAGACTAAAGTTCCTTCTTTCCATTTTAGAGACCTGGTTTGTGTTTGCATACTAAACCATATTTAAAAAAATCTCAACGTGAAATCATATGTACCTGGAAATTTTTTAAATTACTTAAGACCAGAAGGCACAATAATTGCCAGTTAATCTAACATCCATTTTTTCTCTGGGCTAAGTAATCCACACTCTCCCTAGGATGAGACATGCTGACCATTACCATAATAAAAAGCTCTTTTTCCAAAATGCCTAATCTGATCCCACTAAAAGCTATTCTCTGGGTGGAGAACTGCCCTTGTCCTTATGGGGGACATCAACTTGCCAGAAATTAACTTGGAGCGTCACACAGCTCATACAACCTGGGCCAGAAGATTCCTAAAAAACCTGGATGACAACTTAATGGAACAGGTCCTAAGGGAGCTGACTCAGAAAAATGCCCTCCTTGATCTGCTACTTGTCAACAGAGTGGATCTTGTAAGGAAAGTGGAGATTGGTGACTGTCTTGGCCACAGCAACCATGAAGTGATAGAGTTTAAAATCTCTGTTGACAGGAGGAAAAGTTCCAGCAAAACCTCTACTCTGGACCTGAGGAGAGAAGACTTCAGGCTGCTCAGGGAATTAGTAAGTAAGGTCCCCTGGAAAAATGTTTTTGCAGGTACTGGGGTCCATCAGTGGTGGTCACTTTTCAAACATCACCTCCTAAGGCACAGGAACACGCAATTCCCAAATGTCAGAAGTCAAGCAGGTGATGCAGAAGGCCAGCTTGGTTGAGCAGTGATCTCCTTCAGAGCTAAGGCAAAAAAGGAAGGTGTATGCCAAGTGGAAGCAAGGTCAGGTGATGTGGGAAGAATACAGAGATTCTGCTTGCCACTGTGTGGAGAAAATTCATGAAGCCAAAGCTCAGCTGGAGTTGAAGCTGGCCAGAAATGTGGGGGACAATAAAAAGAGTTTTTTTCAAATATATTAATGGCAACTGGCAGTATAGAAATAACATCAGAACACTACAGGATGAGGATGGTCACCTCACAAACAGGGACAGAGACAAGGCAGAGGTGTAATGCATTCTTTGCCTCTGTCTTCAGCACGGATGACAGACCAAGGGGATCTCAGTGCCCTGAGTTGGAGGACCATGACTGTGAGAATGATCAACTCCCTGAAATTGTGCGGGATCTGCTGCTCCAGCTGGATCCCTCCAAATGTATGGGATCTGATAAGATTCATCCAAGAATCCTCAAAGAGCTGGCTGATGTAATTGTAAACCCTCTCTCAATGATTTTTGAGCAGTCTTGGGAATGTGGAGAGGTCTCAGCTGACTTGAAGATGGTGAATGTTGTTCTAATTTTCAAGAAGGGCAAGAAGGAGGACCCTGGAACATGCAGGCCTGTCAGTCTCACTTCAGTGCCTGGTAAAGTTATGAAAATTATTCTGGGAGGTATTGAAAAACACCTGAAAGACAACGCAGTCACTGATCACAGCCAGCACAGCTTCATGAAAGTCCTGCTTATCAAACCTGATTTCCTTTCATGACAAGGTAACCCACCTAGTTGATCAAGGGAAGACAGTTGATGTAATCTTTTTGGATTTCAGTAAAGCTTTTGACACTGTCTCTCACAGTATCCTTCTGGACAAAATGTCCAGCACACCTGGATAAACACAACATGTGGTGGGTGAGCAATTGGCTCACAGGTCGAGCACAGAGGGTAATAGTGAATGGGGGAACATAAAACTGGTGACCCGTCACTAGTGAGGTTCCACTCAGGCCTTGTGCTCTTCAACATCTTCTTAAATGACTTGGATGCAGGACTGGAAGGGACACTGAACAAGTTTGCAAATGACACAAAACTGGGAGGAACTGTTGACTCCCTTGAAGGCGGGGTGCCCTGCAGAGAGACCTTGACAAATTAGAGGGCTGGGCACCACCAACCATATGAAGTCCAACAAGGGGAAGTGCCAGATTCTGCACCTGGAGTGGGGCAACCCTGGATGTACATCCAGATTGGGGAATGAGATGCTGGAGAGCAGTGCCATGGAAAGGGACCTGGGGGTCCTGGTTGACAACAAGCTGAATATGAGTCAGCAGTGCCCTGGCAGCCAGGAGGGCCAGCTGTGTCCGGGGGGGCATCAGGCAAAGCATCGCCAGCTGGTCAAGTGAGGGGATTGTCCTGCTCTGCTCTGCACTGGTGTGGACTCACCTTGAATATTGTGTGCAGTTTTGGGTGCCACAATATAAGAAAGATATTAAGCTCTTAGAGAGCATCCAAAGGAGGGCAATGAAGATGGTGAAAAGGGCCTTGAGGGGAAGCCATATGAGGAGCAGCTGAGGTCACTTGTTCTGTTCAACCTGGAGAAGAGGAGATTGAGGGGAAACCTCATTGCAGTCCAGAACTTCCTCATGGGAGGAAGAGGAGGGGCAGACACTGATCTCTTCTCTGTGGTGACCAGTGACAGGACCTGAAGCAATGGCCTGAAATTGTGTCAGGGAAGGTTTAGGTTGGGTATTAGGAAAAGGTTCTTCACCCAGAGGTTGGCTGGGCACTGGAACAGACTCCCCAGAGAAGTGATCACAGCACTAAGCCTGACAGAGTTCAAGAGGTGTGTGGATAATACTCTTGGGCACATGTTGTGATTCTTGGGGATGGTCCTGTGCAGGGCCAGGAGTTGGACTCGTTGATCCTTGTATGTCCTTTCGAACTCAGCATATTCTGTGATTCTGTGATATCTTCTCTGTGTCTAAGTGGTTCTATCATGATATAAAGCAGGTGAATATCTGGCCCGAGGTGTTAGAAGACACTTAGCAATTCACAGGTTCTGGATCTGGCTTACAGCTTTAAACATTCAATGACAGCCTGGGAGGTAGAAAAGATAGCATGAGCATTAGCTGGAGAGCTCACTGTCATGCCAGATCAAGGGGGGTTTTGCTAAATAACTCAGTAGATCATTAACATGCTGCCATTAAAAAAAACATCAATAGTAAGATGAATCTCATTGTGAGACGATGCTTCAAAGAAATAATTTGGAGTGGTTCACTGCAGAGGCTTAATCTGATGCTTTCAACTTTGCAATGTAGGCAAAAAGAAATTAAGGTTTAGAAAAAATAATAACTGGAATGTTTAAATGGCTCAGTCATATCATACACCTGCTATGAGTCTTAGAAAAGGAGAGAGTGAGTAATGAGTGAATTGTTGTGGAAATCTTGGTATTTTATTGATGAAAATAGGAAAATTCCACAGGAGATGACATTAATGATTAAGTGGACATTAAGCCTCAGGTAATTGGGTTTCAGTTCCAGTATCTGCTGCAGACTCCATGTGATGCTTCTATCACTTCACTGTTGTGCTAAGTTTATCATTGAATCTACAAACCCTGACTGAAATTAGTCACATCATGCTACAAACAAATATCCTGGAAAAGAGCCTCTTCCTTCAAGACCTTCACATGCAATTAAGCAACAGAAAGAGTGAAAAAAGATAGCGTTGCACAAGGCAGCACAGCAACGGTATTGAAACCTGAACCAGCAGTCTCCTGGTACCCAATTCAAGGCTGTTCTACTAGATCATGGTAAAACCAAGATTTGACCTAGGTTTGCTCAAACAAATAGACCACACATTCTTCTTGGCTACTACAGGGGAATCATATGAGCAATAAATGGTGTTTTCGGTCCCTTCTGAGCTGAATTTTCCTAGGATCATAGGATAAGGTTTATCTTGTTTTTTTTTTTTTGTTGCATGCCTTTAGGGAAAAAATAAAATAGAACACATTTACTACATTTTCTGTAGCAGGCAGCACTGAAGGAGGGCATTATGTCTAAAATGGCTTGGCTATGGAATGTCTGTTAAACTCTTGCTTGACATACATAATAGAATCAAACTTCAGTCACATCTGCATATACTATTAGTTGGGCTGATGTGCAAGTGTTTGTCCTATACTGTGCATTACTTGGAATTGTTTTGGATGTCTATCAGGATGCTGCAATCAGCCTCCAGAATATCTTTTTTTGAATGCTTGAGTGCCAAACTCCCTTCAAGCATTTCAGTTTGTGGCAAAACTCTCTCAATAGCTTCTATGACACAAAATCAGCCAGCAGGACTTACCCTCCCGTGCATTGTTCTGTACAGGCAGTGGAAAAGAGATCTGGGACTTGAATATAGCCAGCAATACTTACAGATTGGGACCAGAGTGCTGATGTACCAACGGTGTAGCAATCTGAAAGACGGATTCATTTCAGATCTGACTTATCCATCAATTTTTATTCAGCAAAGTATTTAAACCTTGCTGAAGTCTTAAGTACATGCAGATGATTTCATGCTACTCCAAAAGATGTACCTAACTATGCTTTCTTCTGCAGTCATTTAGAGATCATCTTTAGGGAACGCCTCCCTTTTGTCCAAATTCAATATCCAGATAGATAGAGGGGAAAATATTGCAAAAGGTTTGTTTTGCTGATAGTGAATTAAACTGAGTGGTATGATAAAAATATGGTGTGATACATAAAGCACTTGCATTCCACACTATATATGAATGTATTGCTTAAATGAATATGATGAATTCATAATGTGGTGCAATAGCTGCTGAACAGCACATGAACCTGTTTTTTGTGCTCATCTGACACTGGAGCCATGATGTATTAGAATTTAGACAGAGAAGAGTAATGGTTACCTGCCAAAATTATCTTCATGCACTTAAAGGAAAAAAGATCCCCTGCCATGCAGCAGAAGTTATGGCACTGCAGAATGATATGAATATGAAGAGTGACCTGCCAGACAAGGAGCTCAGTTTCAGGGTTTGCTGTGGGACTTGCCTGGTCGATGGACTCCCATCATTCAAGTTTCCTTTGCTGGAGGAACCTGAGACAGTGAGGCTCCAAAATGTGCAGTTCTAAAGGAATTTGTGATACTTGATGGCTTTAGCAAAATAATGATATAAGTATTGCCCCAAGAGAAATGAAGCAATCATTTCAGCTCAAACCCAGCTTTCTATGGGACTATTTCGTGCCTGCTGACAGGTGGTTTTGCTTTGTCAGATTGAAAGCTGCCCTTCTAGTGAGGACACCTTCTCCAAGTGGTGCTCGAGTTGGCTATGTGACGGAGGTGAGATGTCAGGCAACTGAAGGACTTAATAGAAATAAATATGTTAGGAGAATTTAAGTCATGGGATCTGGGGATCTTGTGGAGCCTAGCAAGGATCCTCAGTGCAGATATTTTGTTGATAGATACTTTGGTCTGCACCCCAGAATATTACAAGACCTACAATATGTAGTCCTCCTCTACTAGGAACAGAAATTCCTGAGTAATAGAAACAATTCCTCAGTCAGAAATGCAAGTTTGATCTGAACTTATCTAATTATAACTACCTTTGCCCCGATATTTTGTTGCAATAGTTAAGCTCCTTTGCTGCTAAAAGTGGTACCCTCTTTAATTTCAATCTATCCCACTTCTGCTTCAACTGCTGCCTTTTTATATCTTTCTTAATTAGTTAATTGTATCTTCAGTACACAGAACTTTATCCACATCGAGCTATTCCATTCTTAAGTCAACTTTTGATCTTTGTTTTGGTAATTTAAACAGAGTGCATTAAATTAAACCTCTTGATGCAAGATTTATTTTTATTCCTCCGACTACAAAATTCTGCTTCCTCTCCGACTTTTCAGAATCTTTTCTGCAATGTAAAAATGGCTGCATGTAGTGTTTTAGCGGTGGTGTCAGACATTTCCTAGCAAACACTGTTTTTCATTTGCAAGATGCAGAGCTAGGCAGAAGTTTTGTGGCAAATAGTTTAAGGCGTAGCATATGTAGAACACATTTCAAGAATCCTTTAAGGACCCAAAATTGGATCTTTCTACTGGTGACAGCTCCTTAGTGCTCCTACATAACATCCCTTAAGTAAAAGTACTTGCTTGGAGCAGTACTTAGTCCATATGCAAGCTCACTGGTGGGGTGCTGTTGTTGTGACTGACTTACTACAACGATAAGCCTTAGCCTCTCTAAAAATTCCACTGCATAAATATGCTGCACAGGCTTTAATTTGTTTGCCGAAGCAAGACAGGAAAAGACAACTTTCTACAGGTTGAGTTTTTCTTTTTCCCTTTTCCTCAGTGAGGTGGGCTGGGTTGTCATTTTGGCTGGTATTTTATACAATGGAGATGCACCAGCATGACATCCCAGTGCTTCTTTCAGTGACAAAGTCCTTTGAGCATTCAGGGTCTGTATTAATGCTGGGCAATTTTCCCAGTGGCTGCCAAAGGATTTAGGAGTGCCAAGCTCACCATTTCTCAGTGGTATTTCTGCTTCTAACTTCCTTCAGTGTTTTTTTTCAAAGCTCTGCAGCAACACACTCTCATCATGGCAAAGGAGCAAAGCACTGAAAGCAAGACAGAATTTGCTGTCTTGCCTTTGTACAAAACAGGCACAGAAATTAGGAGAGATTTTTAAGGACAAGAATCTCAAGTAAGGAAAAATACTGTGATATTGGGCAAGGTGCCTGTTCCTGGAGATACTGTGGATTTTGAAATGCTTCTGATTTACCTAATCTGTTTTGTAAGCCACTGGGGACTGTATGTCATGCTGCAGTTCTTGCTGAGGCTGAGGCTCCACCACTCTCTGCTGCTCCTGTCTGTTTGACAGTATCTCTGGAAGCCAGGTTTGGGTTGTGCACTGGGACCACAGAACAGGGTCCCTGGGAAGAGCCTTTTCAGGGAGAAATTGCATCCAGCCCTGCATCCTTGCATCAGCGTTTCTTAGTTAAACAATAAGGTCTATAAGTGATTTTGCACACACATCCCTACCTATCCCCTCATACACAGGCAAACTGAATATTTATCACCACTCAATTCTTTCTGGCTTTTAAAGCAGGCTGTGAACACCTCCACCAGTCCCAGTGCACTGGGAGCAGCCTGTTTATGCCATTTCACGGACTGGGTGGCAGCTCCAACAATCTGAATCCAACTGGCACTGTTTGTTTTGCTGCCAGGAGGAAAGGACAAATCCTTGAACAAAATGGCCCCCTTTAGGGGGGTTTTCATTTGAGCATGTTGATAGGGCAAGACACCAGAACTGTATTGTATGAATCCTTGGAAGCAGAATTTGACCTCTGTAGAGATAGATTAGATTTACCCATTACCTTCCATTTATCCATCTATCGGGTAATCTGCCAATGCTGCCCATTGGTGTTTTACCCCTATGCTGGGACAGCACTGTGCCACTTGCATCAGCTGCCTATGCATATTTCTTCCCTGGGTGTGGCCAGGGAATCTCTCTCCTGTCTTCCTAGACATGTAACATAAATCCACCTTGGCTTGGCTTCTTATCTGTTCATGTATTGTCTACATAGTGCATGGTCATTTCCTCTTATCCAGCTCATCCTTTGCTACTCCCAGAAGTATCTTGGTACTTCACTGCTAAATAGACTCAGCAAAATTCCCTGGAAAGAAATGCACAGCTTTTTCTTCTTTGCTCATATCATAAGCTCTGAAATTCACACCCAGGTGATATACAGAGAAGAGTGAACACGACTTTTCAGCAAGAGCATTGATTGAGAGCTTTGGCACTAAATGTTGCAAAGTAGTTAGCAGCATGAGGCAAACAAGCTTGCTACCTCCATGTAAGCATACACATGCAAATCCAGAGCTAACATACACAGAAAACCAGGCTTACTTGGGGTGGGGCGGGGGGTTTGAAAGGTGAATTATGGAAGCAACTCTCAGCGTGAGAACGCAATCCAGTGTGAGAACTCAGTTGCAGATTGTGGAGTTCAGTTGGCATGTACTGACAGTCTAGTGAAAACTGATGCTGCAGAAGGAAACTTTGAGGTTCATGGATGTCTTACTATGGGTGGTTCAAAGCCAGAGGCCATAAAGCTGCCTACTGCATCATAGAGACCTGCTGGATGTTTTGAAAGGTCTTGAAAGGAAAAGAGGACTAAACAAATCCACTTGTTCATACACTATCCAAATGATTAGAGATTACATAGAGATTGCAACATGCAGCCTAAAACTAGCAATGATGGACTCAGTGAGGAGCTGGTGAGACCAAAGTAACCACATAGCTTCTGAGTATCCTGGAACACGAATTTCCTCTAAAACAAAAGAAATTCAGTGTTTCTTTCTGCATGCTCAGTCACCTACTGGACTCCCAGCTTTGCTCCTGTAAAAACCTGGTAGAAGGGGAGTTCTCCAAAGGCTGTATTGCTTATGCGTAGCAAAGGCATCCCTTTGACTACCTTAACCCAAGTGTGGGGCGCAGGGTGCCGCTTGCAGTTTATGTGCTGCACAAAGGCATAACATCATTTAGGCTGGAAAAGACCTTTAAGATCACCGAGCCCAACCAAATCCAGTGACGCTACTGTCCTTTTTCATTTTTCTAGGACAAGAGAAAAACTTACTTCTCTTGATACCTGCCCATTCGCTCGTACAGCTAGGAGAAATGTGGGGGTTTGTGCTCTCCTGCATGAAGAGCTCTGAACCCCAAATTTAATTCTTTGGAAAGCATTTAATCATGGGTATATGATCTCATTTGGAGTGGATATAGCAATACCCCCCCTCCTACCTAAGCATTGCATGGAGTAGCTAAGAATCAATGGATATCACAGGAGGAGATAAAGCTTGCGTGTTTCTTCACTCTGGGGAGTAGGACTGTCTGTGAGGAGTAGGAACTGAGATTAACTGTAGGATTTAAATGCAGTCATGTGCTCTTAACCTAAAGACTAGATCATCATTCCCCTCAAACAGATGCTTCTCTTAAAGTTCCAACCAGCCTGGACTTTTTAGTCATGGTACAATTCACTGCCACTGAGCTGATCAAATTATCACAGTGTCTGGTTTACAATATCACTGATTAAGTCACAGAGGAGGAAGCTAATTATAGAGGAGCATGCTATTTACACACAGGGATGCTGTAGCAAGCTCTGCAGGAGGCAGATGGAAGTATTTTGAAAGGAAAAAAAGGAGGAAAGGCATACGATGGCAAAACAATTTTTTGTGGGGAATGATACAGCCTCTCTTCCTCCTTTTAAGTAATTTTTTCCCTAGAGCAGAAATGGTCTGAGGAATGCTTTCAGAATTTGAGAGCACAATTCCAAGAGGCTGCTTTGATTTTATTATTGGGCACGTGATCATTATGCTACAGACTAGAATAGCTCAAACTTGGCTTTAATGTCAACCTGTCAGTCCATTCATTACTGAACAAGCATTACATAATTACACTGAATCACAAGACTAGAATATAACAGATTTTTTGGGGTAGTGGGGGTATCTTAATAAGATGGTCTTAAGACCATCTTAAAAGCAAGGTCTGGAGTCAGATGGAGGAGAACTGTGGCACAACCACACTGTGGGTACTTGCTCAGAAAATTCACTGCAGCAAATGGAACCAATAACTGTATACAGTGCCCTTGAAGTGAAACATTTTAAATGCAAAACAATTTAATATTGTACTTACAGTGGACATTTTCTACAATCATCGAGGGTGCTCTAGCATTCCAACTTTACAGTGGGAAGTACAAGTCTCTGGAATGTGAATCTGACATTGCCTTACTTTGTCTCTTGTGTGATGGCTTATAAAGGAGGTATTAAGAACTGTTGATAAAACAGCTTTTAACCCCATTTACCATATTATGTTAAGGCCAGAGAAAGATACAGGGCCAAGTAAGGCTAGCGTGCTTTATAAATCCTGTGGAATAAAGCTTTCTGATGTGTTACCGTAAGATTAAAAAAAACCCAAACAACTATTGACCAGAAATTCATGGAAATGCTGCTTTGACAGCTTTTCTTGTGAAAGCTGGCACAGAGAAGAGTTTAGCTTACAAATCATAATACACTACTTTTCTCATAGGAGCTTAACAGACAAGGGGGGCCGAAGTGACTTTCCTATAGGACATATATGAATCCCCTGCAGTCACATCATTAAATCCCCAATAGGTCAGCAGAAGTGCAGATAGCACAAGCAGAAGGAGGAATCGGATTACTTCACTTTGACTAGTTCTGGAAGGGCATTTAGCAGACCATTTTCATTTTGACAGAATCAGTTAGCACAGTAGGAAGGGAGGAAGGCCATGATTTCCTCTGTGGGAATGACCATTGAGAAATCAGGTGGTAGGAGATGTATAAGTGTTTACTTTGTGAGGGTGAGCTTTGAAACAGGGGTCCTTTATTTTGTCTCTGCTTATAGAGGGCCTAAGTAGCAGTCAGCTGGATTCTGAGATATTTTTTTTTTTTTGTCCACAGAGTGGTAGGTAGTTTTTTGAAAGACTGAGGAGTAAGAGATGATGTGTGAACTACCTCTGTCTGGGGTATCAGTAATGCCACGTCTTCCACATCATCACAAAAAACCTGAACGATCAGCAGACAGTTCCTGCTTGCAGACCAACACCCTTCTCTGGGATGCTGAAGCTGAGACAGAGAGACCTGCTGTTAGCACATGTTCACAAAGAGGAAGGAACAAGCTGCTTGAAAAAACGTATCTGAGACAGGAGCTATTTTCCCTCAGTTGGCACAGTGTCGGCTTTGTCTAGACCTATGTGCAACCTGGAAAAGTCTGGTGGGAGCATCCCAGAGCCAGGCTAGTCTCTGGTTCTTAGAGAAGAACTGTCGTGGAGATGTTGTGGTTTAACCCCAACTAGCAACTAAGTACCATGTAGCCTCTCAACTTCCCCCCTGCTCCCCAGTGGGGAGGAGAATCAGAAACAAAAAAGTAAATCTTGTGGGTTAAGAACTGTTTAATGATTGAAAGAAAATAAAATGTAATAATGGTGATGATGATGATGATAACAGCTTTAAAAGGTCCCTTTCAACTCAAACTATACTTTGATTCTATGAATTGTAATGAAAAAGAGAGAGAGAAAGGAACGAAACCCAAGAAAAACAAGTGATGCACAATAGAGCTGTTTGCCACATACTGACTGATGCCCAGTCAGTCCTCAAGCAGCATTTGGCATGTCCCGACCAACTCCCCGCAGTTTATAGACTGAGCATGATGTTTTATGATGTGGAATATTGCTTTAGCTAGTTTGGGTCAGCTGTCCTGGCCATACTTTTTCCTGTGTTCCTGTGCACCTCCTCACTGCCACAGCATGGGAAACTGAAAAGTCCTGGATTTACAGTGAGCGCTACTGAACAACAGCCAAAGCATCGGTGTATTATCAACATTATTCTCACATTGAATTTGAAACACTGTACTGCACCAGCTACTAGGAAGAAAATTAAATCTATCCCATCTGAAAGCAGCACAGGAGGGAAGATTAGTAGCTGGTGTCTAAGACAGCGAAAGCCACCCCTCTACAGGGGAGGTAGGGAGGGAATTTATATAGGTGGAAAGACAGGGAGAGGGGATTTGGTACGTTGTAGCAAAAAGTTTAAGGTGAACAGACGACGAGCCTAACAAATTTTTCAGGCTAAAGATGATTCTGAGGGAAACTCCTGGCATGGTGAATGCCAGCACCCTAATGGATTATTCCTGTGTCTGTGCCAGAGAGGGATCCACTGATGCCGTTTTGTGGCAATGCTCAGAGATTTGCCTCTGTGTGAGTTGTTATTCCTGAGGAAGTTTCTCTTCTGCTAGTGAAGGTCTCGCTTGTCTATTAGAGTGGTGCTTGCAAGTCCTGGTAATGGCCATAGGGGCTGTATAGTCTCTGGATTGATATGTCCAGTGGTGCTTTCCTTTGAAGTGACCTGGGGGGCACTATTAACTGGAGTTAATTTTCTTCACAGTAGCTCATATGGGGCTATGTTTGGGATTTGTGCTGAAAACAGTGTTGATAACACCAGGATGTTTTTGACACTGCTAAGCAGCGCTTACACAGCATCAAATCTTCTTCTCCCTGTCACCCCACCCCAAAAGTGAGGAGGCTGGAAGCGTACAAGAAGCTGGGAGGGGGCACAGCCAGGACAGCTGACCCCAACTGACCCACAGGATATTCCACGCTGTATGGTGTCATGCCCAGCACATAAAGCTGGGAGAAGAATGAAAGGGGGACATTCAGAGTGATGGCGCTTATCTTCCCAAGTAAACACTACACTTGACGGAGCCCTGCTTTCCTGGGGATGGCTAAACATATCCTTGACCATGGGAAGTGGTGAATGGATTCCTTGTTCCACTTTGCTTGTGTTCACAGCTTTTGCTTTATGTATTAAACTGTCTGTATGCCATCCCATGAGTTTTCTCACTTTTACCTTTGTGATTCTCTGCCCCATCCCACTGGTGGGGAGCAAGAGAGCAGCTGCATGGGGCTGGGGTTAATCCATGACACTGAGTAAGATTGGTGTGCTCTGCCACAGGGATAAGAAAAACATGTCATATACAGCTGTGGCAAATTCAGGATTCTAAATAGGTGATAAAATAGTCAGATACCAATTTTCAGCTTTATTCCTTCAGTATAGTAGGTTGCAAGACACCTGTAACATAAGCTTGAAAATAAAGCATGTTAGATAATTGTGTCCTAGTATTTCCTTTCTGAACTGGTCTAAGGAGGATCTTTTAATGCTGTGAACAGGCCT
This sequence comes from Neopelma chrysocephalum, assembly GCF_003984885.1. NCBI lineage: Eukaryota > Metazoa > Chordata > Aves > Passeriformes > Pipridae > Neopelma > Neopelma chrysocephalum. Next base: position 3,528,454 of record NW_020897701.1, read on the forward strand.
GCTTAAATGTTCATAAGAGTCTCAGTATAAAATCCTAATGAACAATAATCTCTCTCTAATTCCTCTAATGTAGTCTCTGGTCTGAATGATAGCACTTGTATTACTTTCTATGAAGCACATTTACCTCCTGCAATTCATTTGACTGTAATTCTTTTGCAGTTTATATTTGGCTGGTTTTGTTTTATACTTAATAGTAACTCTATCTAAGCACAGATACATTTCTTTAACAAAGACCCTAAACATATTTAAATAGTACTGAAATAAGATTCTTCTAGCTGCAGCTATAATAACACCTCTAATGTTTAACAAGACACAAGAACTGGAAGAAGAATAATTTACTTGTCTCATAAAAGAGCAGAAATAGTTACATAAAATGAACATATCAGTCTGCTGTTATTCCTATTCTACACAGTTCCCTGTGGCTTATTTCATTTTAGGCTTGTTTTTCTTTTTTTGAGGAAAATTAATTCAATGATGATACAGTTTCTTCTGGGTCAGAGAGACCAGGTTAGCCAGAAAGAAATGACTTCTCAGAAACAGAAAGATGATATGCTTCGTGGCTTTCAACCCTGTTATGAGGACAATAGATAGATATAAATTTCAACAAATACAAAATAAGCACAATTGGAGAGCTACTCCAAGAGGGATTCCGAAATGAGACAAAAACAAATGGGTTTATAAAACTGCAAAACAAAATACTACATTACTTATATCACTTTTCCTGAAGACATAAAAAGATATTAAAAAGTCATTAGCCATGCTAGCTTACTCACCTGAGAAGCTTTGGGCATGACACTTCAATTCCACTTCCTTAATGACCATGTGGGTTTGTGGAAGTGAAAAGACAACAGAATTAATTCTTCTGCAGTAGTTCTGTGCAGGGAAGATGGCAAAGTGTTCCTACCAGCTCTGAGACAAGCTCCTGCTCCAAACACACATTTAAAGGTCAGGCCCTGTGTCAAATCTAGTCATTGTGGCTGATATTTCAACCTATGCCAGATCTGCAGAGGTAAAGCTGACAGCTTCTGCGAAAGTCTCTTTATGTGTCTAGATACCTTTTCAGTAGTCCAATAGTTTTATAACTTCTCATTTTATAAGGCTGTGCTTTGTACCTCCCTAATTTTATGCTCATTTGGGGAAAGTGTAACTTTCAAGTCAGGTTGAAAACTGAACCTAGCTGTTTGATATTGTCCCTTGGCAGTCAGAGGTCTGTCTTCACAGGAGGAGACACTTACACTGTTTTCAGGAAAAAGGGAGCTTTGGGACCAGATGTCCCAATGCCTCAATGAGTGGTTCAGTGGCACTGCTGACTTACAGCTAGCGTACTTAGTATTGAGCCCCATAACTCAGCTGCTATTGACTTGTCTCCACCAAAGTGCATGGATCTCTGACAGCTTTCTTTTGTGTACAACAGTTCTGCTACTTGTCTTGGGTGCTGTAGGGGAAAAGGGAATTTGTTGTTGTATATTCTACATTTTAGCCCAACCCTTTGTCCTGTTTTGGCGGGGGAAATAGCAAACTTGTGTACAAAGTAATTGCATTCTGTGACTCGTTGATTGGAAGCAAGAGTGATTTTCATAGTATGTTTACTAGAGTGATTTCCAACTCTTTGAATGAAAGACAAGCTTGTGAAATTGAAGTCTACATTTAAGGTCTATAAAACATGACATGTTGAGAGAAGGATGTGTGTGTATAACTAAATTTCCCCCAAGGGATTTCACCGTGGCCCAGGCTGGAGCTATCAGTACTGCAGGAACGTGTTTCCTTAGCCAGAGTGACCAGATGAAAGGTGATCTCCCTACTGTGAGTTAGCACTGCTGGTGCTTTCAGTCCTGGAAATCCTAGGGTATAAGGGATTGCTGAGAGCTGCCCCTACTCTGTTTTGTGAGGCCAGAAGTTTGGCCTTTCTTCACATCTCTTGCTCATCCTCTGCACAGCCTTGTTGAGACTACAGTTTTGCTCTGGCTGCAGCCATTGACATGGTACTAGAATATCTGTGATATTGTGGGCAGCAGGAAGCCAAGGTAATAACAGGGTTAGGAAAATAACCATTAATTCTGAATATAGCCTATCTGGTGCTTAGATCTTATTTGTATTGCTTCTCTCAGTCAGTTTTAAGCCCTCAATAGCCTGTCATTGATGACAATTATCACAGTTGAGAAATCATTGCTGGATAATAAATTGTTTCTGAAGCAGGTTGAGGGGCAACAAATGAAGAGATCTGGTGTTCTACAAATCATGGTTGTCTCTGTACAGCCTTGCTCTAGTGGGAAAATATCCTTTGCTTACCTCTTGGCTTTTGCTTCTAATCCTCCAGGGTGAAGGTGGGGAGACTGACTCTCGTGAGGGCATGTCCTGGACCTGGGCATTGTGCAGGGCTTTTCCACAGCCAAGGGAGATATCAGGGTACAGATATCTTCCTTGAAGTACAGAGGCTGCTTTTCTTGGCCTAGGGACTTGCCTGCTTCTGCTTTAGCCAGGTATATGGCAAACTCCTCCTGTCTATGCTAGCCACAAGGGAGCAAGTTTCCAGGGGGCTAGTGACAGTAGCTCTCTCTTGAGAGCTCTCCCTCCTCAGACATCCCAGTACACTCTCAGCAGGTGGTGTCTGGATTACTCCCATCCCCAAGCTTTGTCCTTGTCTCTTGTTAGCATGGTGAAGGTAGGTGTCATGGCTTAACCCCAGCTGGCAACTAAGCACCACTGAGCAGCCGCTCGCTCACTGCCCCACCAGCAGAATGGGGGAGAGAATCAGAAGAGTCAAAGTGAGAAAACTCATGGGTTGAGACAAAGACACTGAAACAGGTAAAGCAAAAGCTGTGCACACAAGCAAAGCAAAACAAGGAATTCAGAAACCACTTCCATGGGTGGGCAGGTGTTCAGCCATCTCCTGGAAAGCTAGGCTCCGTCATGCATAACAATGACTTGGGAAGACAAACGCCATCACTCTGAATGTCCCCCACATCCTACTTCTTCCCCCAGCTTTATATACTGGAATGATGCCGTATGGTATGGAAAATACCTTGGGTCAGTTGGGGTCAGCTGGGGTCAGCTGTCCCAGCTGTCCCTTCCTGAGTCCTTGTGCACCTCCAGCCTCCTCATTGGAGGGGCAGTACAAGAATCAGTAAAGGCCTTGATGCTGTGCAAATGCTGCTCAGCAATAAGAGAAACATCCTTGTAGTACCAACACTGTTTTCAACACAAATCCCAAACACAGCCCTCTACCAGCTACTGTGAAGAAAATTATCTCTACCCCAACCAAAACCAGCATACTGGGCTTGGTGCAATGATATACCTTTCCACCCCCTCCCCCCTGTGAGGGCAGCAGACCTGAGTCTCTGCAACACAATAAGCAGTGGCTAGGCTGAGTATTTCCTTTCTACTTGCTTTTTTTTCCCCTTCCCAGTTTGCCTTGTGTTCTCTCTTACTTCTAACTGTGCTTTTGTAAAATTTCACTTGTGAGGCTTGACCTGCTGTTTCTTTTTTGCAGGGTAGGAGTGACACCAGGAGCTTTTCAGTGGCTTGAGTGAGGCTGAGCTTAGAAGTCTGAGGATTGTGATGTTTGTGAAGGAAAAGTAGAAATAGAGAGCAAAGTTATTTGAAGTTTCTAAGAAACTGGCTTCTGGGTAGAGCAATGGTGAGGGAACTGGCTGTCTGGATCTCTCTTTGCAACATGAGGGCTGTTTTTTCGCTCCTGTCATTTATTAGCAGATTTTGGGACCTATGGGACAATGGGGAGCTGTTTCTTCATGCTTAATTTGCCTTGGATCTCCTTTGGACTTTAAACATACCAGCAATACAACTGGTTACGCTTTTAATATAGGGTGTGTGAGGAGGTGGAGAGTGGTGGGAGTTGTGGTGGGGAATGTTGTTGGTTGTTTTGGAGATGTTTGTTTGTGTTTTTTGTTTAGTAAAGCCAGGTCAAAAAGGGGTTATATCATAACTGAACAAAGACTGTGCTTAGGCATACTAGAACTATGGCTCTGGCAGCAGTGGGTTGCCCTGGGAATTTACCAAGCTCATTCTTGCTCTCTTCAGGTTTCCTAGACTAAATGAGTTAAGTGCCTGAAATTTTTTGGGATGAAACTGGCCCTCAGGGCCTGATCCAGAGATAGGTGTTATTCCACAGGAGTGGCATCAGGCTTGTATTTATTTTAGGATGATTTCAGGATGTGTTTTGACATGGCACCAAGTGATATTTGGTGTCTCCTGCAGGGCTGTGTGAGCCGACTCTGTCCTTTTGATGAGGAACTAAAGGGAGACAAACTACAAGTAATTGCAATAATCAGATTGCTGGGGATGGGAGAAATCAATATCTGATGCAGAATTTCAGTATTAGGAAACAAATGTTGGTGAAGTCAGGTAATGCTTGAGAGATGGAAATGGACTAAGGGTAGGGTAGGGGGAAATAGTGTGTGGTTTTTTGCCTTTTTTTTTTTACTTTTTTATTTGTCTTTATTGTGTGTTTGTTTGGTTTTGTTGGTTTGTTTATTTAATTTTTTAAATAATCTTCAAGTTCTGCATGTAACCCACATGGTGGTTTACAGTCCAAATTGATTTTGAAGGTAAGGTTTTACCCAAAAGTTGTATCTGTTGAAAGCAAATGGAAGTAGACTATTAACTGTGAGGGCAATGGGGTGACAAGGTATCATAACTTTGGATGCATTTGCTTGTGAGAGAACTTGATTATGTTTGAGTTTCACTGTTGTATGGAGCTGGGGAAAAGGGAGCCCAGCATAACAGCATCGAATGAGGTAAAAGTGAAATAAATCTAAAGAGTAATAGAAAGCTGTTAAGAAATGCAGTGTTTCAGCAAAGGGCAATAGCATAAAGGCCAGCATGGCCTATGGATTCTGAGCAAACTTAAATTTCAGGCAACTTTTTATGCAATAACCAGGTGAGCTGAAAAGGGAGAGGAAGAGGATACCAGACAATAAGGACTTGTCTCTGGGGGGCAGCTAAGTTCTAAATCAATTGTATGATGGTCTTGAAATGCCAGTGAATGCTGCCAAGCATTATATTAAAATTTCATCATCAATAATGCTGAAAACTGCACTACACACAGGCTAAAATAACAGCTGATAATTCACCAGTATATGAATTTAATAAAATGTTGTTCACCAGCATTAGCTACAATGATTGTCCAGGTTATCCTCTTGATTAGAAATTACCTGTCAAGACAGTCCTTTTTTTGTTAGGTGAGCATAGATCAAAGACAGTATTGCTTGTTCTCTGGTGTATTTACTGCCAGAAATAGGTGGCTCTTTATTCAAACTTGGTCTAGCCGCTAAGGAACATAGCTTCTTTTCTTTCTGTAAACATATTATGGTCTGCATCAAAGGAATGCCCGAAAGCCCAGGACTCTGTCATTCCAGCCAGCAGCAGTCCCTGCCCTAAAGACTTAAAGTATAAATAGACAAGAACCAGCAGGCTGGGAAGTGGAAGCGGTATTTCAAAAGCAGGTAGAATTGATTACAAAGACTCCTTTAGTTATCCTTGGAAAACCCAAAGAGTTGATTATTAAACCTATATTCAACACATGGCTTTACCTGTACAAGATGCTTCTTGAAATGGGACCTAATTATCCAGGAACTTCTTTAAAGATTTACCTAAAGAACTAGATTATTCTTTTTAGTTAAAAAGAAGAAGTTTTTTTAGACGTATCAACTTGAATATAGACAGAAATTTTGTGTGTTATGATACTGAGTGCTAAATTACCTAAATTTTGGCTGCTAGGTAGTAGTTAAGGTCCCTGTATGATGTTGAAGCTAACTTTGTGTTTACTTGCTACCTCAGTGGTTTGCATCTTTTTTTCTTACTGTTTATCCAGCATGTGAAAAATATTCAAATCCCTCGTCTGTCCAAGAGATTTTGAAAGCAATTATTTCCCAGGTCTTGCAACTATTTGACTGTCTGTGGGATATTTTAGGATGCTTTTGCTGGTTTTGTTGAAGCTTTTCCACTTCTCATGAATGAGCAAGAATCAGGTGGAGTGCAAGTAAGGCCAAGACTATCTTTCAGAGTGCCACCTAAGGTGGATGAAATCCAGATCCTTAGCTGTGCTGCAAGGACTATTTCTATTTTTTCATATTTCAGGGTTCTTTGGAATGAATCTGGAATGCAATGACTCCTCTGCTCAAGGAACCGACTCCAGAAATCCAGGTATGCTGTTTGTTATAGTTGATAATTAGGTGCATATTATGCTATGTGAAATAGCACAATTTCAGGAATAAAGAAAGAGGAGCATTCTGTCACGTCTTCTTATGCCTAAAGGTATACTACCATTTAATGATGATGCAATCTCCTGACATATGGCAAAACTGGATTTACATCACTGTTTATTTTTACAAGTTGTTATGCTTAATAAACAAAACATGAGGGAATAGTTGAGGTATACCAACACTGCTGTCTTCATGAATGTAATACTCATGTTCTCTGAGGTATTTCATCTTTATTGGTGTGTCAGAGCTTTCGGTAATTCCACAGCAGCTGGCAATTCTACATGGTATTGCCTGGAGGGCGTGAGTATAGCCTTGTCTAATATTGGGGATTACATGATGATGTCGAGTAACACGATAAAATATTATGTATTTTGTGCTAGTAAATCTTCATTAACTCCAAGTGACTCTGACCATTAGAACCTTTAATGCACTTCCCTAATTAGTTTGCTGAAGCCCCTGCTTTCATTAGAAGTTCACAGCTTCGGTGCATTGATTCTTCGTCCCTCATAGTGGTAGGGGCTGCTGTCCAAAACAGCTATTTTGTTGTAGTTTGTGTGTCTTGATATATTCTGGTGTTTCTTATGTGGTTGGATATCTGCCCAGGATTTGCTTGGAAGTATGAAACACTAAAAAAAAAATAAATCTGATTTTATTGTATTTCTCAGGAATATGGTAAACCATAAAAATAAAACATATTGTAGGACTACTCTAACTCACAATAATGGCCTTGAATCCTTCTGTGGGAGACTAGTTGTTAAAAATTAGCAAGCAAATGTGCATTCACAAATAAACACTACCTTGCTCATTAATTTAGTCAATTGTTCTTTAAATAATTTATCCAACACTTCATAGTGATCAACTAGTACTGATACCATAGTAGTATGTCTTGCAAGAGTAAAAATGGAATAGTAATGCACATTTGCTACTATGACTTTGCTTGAGACACGGGCTGGGTCTAGTGGGAAAAACTGTGCTTGTGGAATATGGAGGATGTGCATGAGTAGTGGTCTGTACACCCTGGAGACCTTGATGAACCTATAGGGAAAACTGGGGAAGACAGGATGTCCTGTTCCATGTGGGTCCTGGTCCTACCATGTCTCAGGGTTTTGGCTTGGTTAATCCTGCTTTCTATTATTGCAAGCATAGCAAAGGCAACTGTTTGGATTCATATTAACAGCTAAAAGATTGGTTAGACATTGGAATAAGTTGCCCAGGGAGGTGGTGGATTCACAGTCTCTAGAAGTGTTCAAGAGGTGTCTGTATGTGGCACATGGAGATATGGTTTAGTGTGATTATGGTGGTGCTTGGTTGACAGTTGGACTAGATGATCTTGAAGGTTTCTTCTAATCTTAATGATTCTGTGATTATGTGGTATTTAATGTTATGTTTAGCTTCTGCTGCTAGGTGTGAAACATATACCTAGATGCCCTCGAAGCTCATCTTTTATTTTTTCATGTAACACTGTTTTGAAAACTGTCAAGGGGAGGCAGGATGCTGCAGTACTAGAGCACCAGCCTGGAAGACAAGTAATGATTTGCTCCTCTTCTGAGTTCTGTGAGATGGGGCAGGTGCCAATATTTTTCTGTGCCACAGTTCACTCAGTAACATCTTATCTCACCTGATAGGCTGGGAATAATTACAGCAGGATACTATGTGAATGGATACGCTGTATGTATTTTAAAATAGTCCAAAACTTACTGCTAGGGAGTTTTAGTTCTGAAACTATTAGCAGCTTTGATATTGCAAAGGCAGATTCCATCAACTGTGGGAGTCATTGTCCAAAGCACTAGTATTTCATTTCAGAGATTGTCTGATTTGACCAAGAGTGGAAAGCAGTCTTGGAAAATTGCTATGCCAAAACAAATGGACTGCTATGGCAATCAGACTGTACCTTTTACAGAAGAATGTAAGAAAGATATTTTAAAAGCCAAGCACTTCCCCCTACCCCTTCTTCCCCAAGTTACCAGAACAATTGGTTCACAGCCTCCACAGTTTCCAAAGCATCAGCCATTCTAATGAGTCAATAATATTTTTTGCTTATTTTTGTTCAATGACGTGGAAGAAAGGTGCAGCTGAGAATCACAGAATCACAGAATCGGTCAGGTAGGAAGGTACCCCAGTGAGTCATCTAGTCCAGTCTCCCTACTCAAGCAGGGCCATCCTAGAGCATATTGCACAGGATTGTGCCCAGATGGTTCTTGAATATCTCCAGTGAGGGAGACTCTAAAGCCTCTCTGGGCAATCTGTTCCAGTGCAAACTTCTTCCAGTGAGAACTTCTAGAATTGTTTTTGGTCAAATTTAGATTTTTTTTTTAATATTGTCTTCTGATATCAAATTTCCACGTTAATAAAAATAGATTTTGAGCCTTGTTTAGACATAATGAGGTATTTGTCTCTTGGAGAAACCCTTACTGGATCCAAACATCTCAGCATGGCAGGGCAGAGCAGTACAACATGGTTAATGTAGAGCAGTGACAGTCAGGGAAACTGCTACAGGAGGCAGGGTTACATGTTGGCATGTCCTAATTCTCATCTGCTCATATATGACAGCATATATTTGACTATAAATGCAAAAGACTAAAGATTCACTGGAAAATTTGGCTGTCCTCTAGGTAGAGTTGTGACTGGGGAGCTGTGGAACAAAATGTGCTCTACAGCTCCAGTTTGAATCCTTCTGGTAAAAAAAGTCCAGTGAGAATTTTGGAAATGCCAGGCTATTGCAGCTACCTCCAGCCAAATGAGTTACATTTGACTTATTTTTTTTTCCTGATGCCTTTCACCAACCTGCCCCACCCCTGCAGAAAAGGCGTATTTTTTTTCATTTTCTTTTTGATTAATTGCTTGTTCATTTGAGAAATGGAGATTCACTTGACTAGAACCTCACCTGTACTATATGAACTCAAGGTAAATTAGATTTGGACAAGTTGCTGGGGTTTTTTTGTTTGTTGTGGCTTGGTGTTGGAGGCAGGGGTGGTGGGATGGTGCTGTTGTTTGCTTTTCTTTTTTAACAATAGAATAGTAAAGTAGCTTGAAGTTTTCTGGCTCAAGGCTGCTGCAGTACCTTGAAGCGTCTTTGCTTGACCAAGACACAGAGCATAGTTCCTACTATAATAGAAAACGATTTCACATGGGTCCAGCTGAAAATTTGCCAGGTTGTGACATAAGAAATATTAGCTGCTTCTTTTATCAGCTGGTCCAGCTGGAGAGCTCTACAACTTCCCTGTTGTCTCTTTGGAACTTCTTGTCATCTCCAATATTTGCTAATTCACAGTTGGTCTAATACATGATTGGTTTTGGGCCATCATTATTTTGGATTCAATATCTTTTTGCTCCACAGAATGCTCCCCTGAAGTTAAGCTAAAGAGGCCACTACATGTTAGGTTCTTTTTAGGAGCAATGCTCATCTGAAGTCCTGAAGCTCCCGTTTCCTTTTTACCAATAGCCCTCTTTTGTACCTCTTCTGTTAGATGATTTAATCTCAACTGAAGACTGGTTCAGAATTACTGTTGTCAGAAAGGGTTTTGTATTTAAACCAACTTTCACTGTCCCCTGCTTATTATTGATTGCCCTGTGACAATCCTTGTGTGGTATGTAGCAAAGCAATCCTAGTCATAAACACTGCATAGGTTATTCATCTTCAATAATTTGGGCAAAATAAAATTCATTTTTGTGTTAGCCAATATGGTGACTGTCACTGCAGAGTCAACAATTGCTCAAGGTTACTGTGCATTGGATAATGGAGGTTTTGGGGTTGGTGTTTTTTTTTTTCTTTCCTTTTTTCTTCCCAGTATGCTAAGAATAGGGAAATATCCATGGTAACTGTATGTTATGTCATGGCAAATGCTGAATTTCTGTGTGTGTGAAATAGTGACAGCTGCATGGTACCATTTCTAAGCATTTTCAGCGTATGTGTTTTGGGCAGGATAAGAAGGTTACCTCATACATTACCAAGTTTAAAGCATCTGAGATTCAGTATCCTGTGTTTGTGCTTCTCTTTATGCTTTGCTTTTATCTGTGGCAGTAGGTGCTGAGAAAATAAGCCTTGCCAGAAAACTCTCCAAGCTTGTGAATCTTTAGAGAGTATAATTAATGTCCTTTGAGACACAAGTGAGGAGAGAAAGAGAGAAATGTAAATTTACTCCTACTTCTTATTATTTCTGGACTCAAAAGCTCCATGTCCTACTGATTTTACTCAAAATCAAATGACACTTCAAAACACCCTGGAATTATTGACGACTTCCAGGTTTCTGAACAGGACTTGGCAAGTTCTCAAGCTTTTTTTTTTTTGGTGAACTTAACTAACAAATCTTAGGGGACATTAATGGGTTGCTTGAGAACTTGGACAGTGGAGAAGAGACCATTAATTGAGCAACAGTCATAGCTAGCCAGATCAAAGGTCTGTCTTAAGCAGCAGTCCATGCACTGTGTGGTGTAGAGTATCATAGAATTATAGAACAGTTTGGTTTGGAAGGTATCTTTAGAGGTCACCTAGTCCAACCCCCTGCAATGAGCAGGGACATCTTCAACTACATCAGGTGTCTCAGAGCCCCATCCAGCCTGACCTTGAATGCTTCCAGGGATGGGGCACCTCTGAGAACACCTGTTCCAGTGTTTCACCTCCCTCACTGTAAAAACTTTCTGCCTTATATCGTCTCTTTTAATTTAAAACCATTACCCCTCATCCTCTCACAATAGGCCCCACTAAGGAGTTTGTCCCCATCTTTCTTATAAGCCCCCATTAAGCCCTGAAAGACAATAACATCTTCCTGGAGCCTTCTCTTCTCCAGGCTGAACAACCCCAACTGTCTTGGCACTTCCTCATAGGAGAGGTGTTCCAGCACTCTGATCATTTTTATGGTCCTCCTCTGGACTCAGTCTGTGAGTATCCACGTCCTTTTTATGCTGGATGCCCCGGAGCTGGACACAGTGGTCCAGGTGGGGCCTCACCTGAGTGGAGTGGAGGGCCTCCCTTGACTGCCTGGCCATGCTGCTTTTGATACAGCCCACGATACAACTGGCTTTCTGGGCTGCAAGCACACACTGCTGGCTCATGTCCAGCTTTTCACCCATCAACACCCTCAAATCCTTTTCAGCAGGGCTGCTCTCAATCCCTTCATCCTGCAGCCTGTATTGATACAGGGGATTGTCTCAAACCAGGTGCAGCATCTTGCACTTGGCCTTGTTGAACCTTATAAGTTTTCCATGGACCCCTTTCTTGAGCTTGACCATGTCCCTCTGGATTGCATCCTGTCCCTGAGGCACTCAGCTTGGTGGAACCTGAAAAGAGTGCAAACATAACAAAGAAGGAGTGTTGTGACAACTTGTAAGAGACTTTGCAAATGTTACTTATTGATACCAGGATGTGAAAATGCAAGCAGCTGGTCAACCTGTGCATCCTGTTGACTCGTATGAGGTCAAGCCTTATTTCTTTGGCTGTCTGGTCCAAACCAGCATTTCAGCTGAAATGGTCCCTCCCCTGTGAAGGAATAATTGAATACAAATTTGTCTGTCTTTTGGAACAATCAGTTGGGTTCTAATCTAATTTAGGGACCAAAAATCTCATGCTCCGTCAACGAAGTCACACAGGTTAGCCAGGAATGCCTCTGGAAAGAGCAGTATGCTACTGCAAAGATGAATTTTGATGTAAGAGCCCAAGCTTGTAAGGAATGATCCTCCAGCAACTGCTGAATGCAGGTCTGAAGTGCCCCTGATTCTCTTTACAGTGAACACCTCCATAAGGCTGGTTCAGCCTCCTAGAGTCTGAAAGAGTTTCCCTCACTGTGTTAGGTGGTCCCAGGCTGACTTGGATCTCCACTTGGACACTTAACAGGTTTGTTGTAAGGTCGTCTGTACTGGAGATTTCATAGGAGTGGCTGGCTGTGAGCTGAACTCTTCTAAAGCTTCTGTATGCTGGAGTCCCTCAAAACTCCATGGAAGATGAGAAATTGAGACACCACATTTGAGAAGGGTGATTCAGTTCCTGCTCACTGCCTGGCACAGTTCTTTGTGTGTCTACCTTCTGCAACAGATTTCTTCCAGGCAGTGCAAGAGAAATTCAAAGACCTGAGTATTTTGCTTTGCCCTGGAGGAGGGGAACTTGGCAATTTCTGCTGACTTTGAAGTCTGAAGGGAGAAAATAGTGCTTTCTGTGAGAGACTGCAATAATAGTACAGATTAAAACTATGCTATGACAATTTGTTGGCTTTTCAACTTGAAATTTTATTTAAAATAAATAATTTAAAAAATTTATATTTAAAATTCTTAGTTTTATCACTGAGTGCCTGTTGCAGGGCTGACTGACTCATGTCCTCCTACCCGCTAAGGTGTGTTAGCCAAAAGTCACTAAAATATCTTGCAAACTAAAGATAGGTTTTTTATGAAACTATGATTCTATGAATTCTCATTATTTGGTTCTGGTGGGCTTTTCTGTGGGATGTGCATGTGGGAAATAGAATGCCACTTGATGCTTCCACTACAGATATTTTTTTCTCCCTGGTAAAGTACTAGTAGCCATACTAGTTCATGACCTTCTGCTGCTCTCTGTTGTCACTGAAGACACTAGAGGTTTTGGGATCTTAGGGAATGTGATAGGCTCTTCTATGCCAGAGTAATACTGATTAATGTGGTACAATGTTCAGAGCCAGGTGTGTGGCTCTTCTGACATTTTCAAGGACATTGTACATACCCTTTTTAACATTCAATGTGCCTGTTTTTGTTGCCATTTATTTGACTGTGGGTCCTGCAAATTTAGCTAGGACAAGAAATCCTCCAAGTTCAATAATAACTATACTCATTTCATTACCCATGTTCACATTTCATCTCAACCCAGCATTTAAAACCTAAGCAAGCAGTGAATTTAATTATATTGTAAAATATTGGAATTATTTCTGGATATAATATTGAGACTCCAGGGACAGTAACTTTTTGATTCTTGAAATAAACCATGCCTATTTAGGTCATAATTTTAGCTGCAATGTTACTTGCTCCTTATAACAGATGTCAGGGAAGACAGCTTCTTTTTTTAGAGGAGTGTTGCGCTGTACAATACAGTGTGTTTGGAAGATGATGACCCAAACCATGTGAGGTCAGAATTTCTTTTTCTGTGTTTCCAGTGATGTTAGTGGATTTACATCTTAGTGTGAATGTAGTGTTTACTTGCTTGTACAAACAATGCATTCATATTTTAATTTTCAAAGAACAATAGCCTGTAACCTGTTAATGCCTGTTAATACTCCGGTTAAGGAGAAATGAGAAGATAGAGTCATTCACAAGACTTTGGCTTGCTGAAAGGGGTCAGGTATTACAAACAAACTTGTGTAACTGCCACAGAGAACTGCAGACCTGGGACACAAAGGATTGGATTTTCAGGATTCTTTGTGGATGTTTGTATGTATAAGGAGAATGTAGCTTGGAGTATCTCAGCCACAGATGAGTTGCTCAGTTGAGGTAATGGTCTGCAGCACCAGAAAATTCTGTCTTACCATTGCCTGGCATCCAGGATGTGCCTTACATATACACTCAGTTTGCATGCACAAAACAAGCGGGTGAGACTGAAGAACACCTGTTAACTTCAATGCAACTGAAAATGAGAAGGATGGATGTGGTATTTGATGTTTTTTATAATAAGAATGTTCTATTGCCTGTGACCCAAGAGGTTGTAACAACTGGAACTCTCAAAACAATCAAATTATTTTGAACTTGATTAATTTCTCTTTGACTTCTGTGAGACTTGGGGATGGGTTTGTTGATAGTCATAGATGTGGTTAGGTACATCATGCTCACAAAAATGTCCAAGCTCGTATTCTTGCAACTGTTAGTGGGGGTCAGTAGAGTGTTTTCAAAGTTTGTGTGCCTATGACAGGCAGGTATGACTTCAGAACTGCTGCCTTCCACTGAGCTGCAAGTGCTTGGCTCTGGCAGTGCTCCTGGGCTGCTTCGGCTGTGTTGTGAAACATTCTGAACCATGGCTCAGCCTGTTGGTAAAGATGGCCAGGTTACTTGATTATTTAGACCTTGCTATGGTGAATGAGTTCAGCTGATCTCTGTGCAGAATTTTATTTGCAATTACAAGCGCTGTGACCCAGGTTCAATTCCCAGTCCCTCCCGGGCAGATGGAACCCGTTAGCCCTGTGAGGCCATCCATCTATGAGAAGGACACTCTAAACAAACCTATGTCCTGAGGACCTCACTGCCATTGTCCAAGCTTGCTTGGCCCCGGCAGATGAACCTTAGGATTAAAGGGTGGGCTCAGTTCAGCACAGGCTGTGTCTCACCTAAAAAAAATCCATTGCGCAGGCTGGAAAGGTAAAAGACCTTTCCCAAAATCTTTGTTCGCGAAGATGGGCCATTATTATTATTATTACAAGCGCTGTTCTCTTAGGCTGCTTGCAGTTTTCTCTTAGTTCTGATCACACCAAAAGAAAGTTCATGGCTTTTGTTGACTTTGTTTCCCTCTTTCCAGAAATCTTTTCCAGATTGTTAACCCAAATGTTAAATGAGGTCATAGAAGGGAACCTTGACACAGTCTGAGAGCTTCTTGTAGCATCAGTATAACTAAGAGGTCTAATGGAAGCCAAAACTAGAAGACTGTCCAGCAGAGAAGACAACCAGATAAATATTTGCAGATCATCTTGTCAGTGATCCTGCCAGTGATAGTATGTTTTGCAAAAGCCAGGTCTTTTCTGCACTCAGAATTTTTTTATTGTCTTAACTCTGATCTCTTTTGCTCATTACCATTCCTCAACAGGAGCATGTAGGAACCTGTGGAGAGCTTGGGCTGTAAAATGCCCAAGACACATGCTTGTTTTCTCTTTTTTTTTTTCACTGCGGCCAGGACTGCACGATCTCTGCAAAGGAACAAATATTAGGAGGAAGCATAAAAGTGTTGAGAGAAAGGGAGAACTGCTAACTGCTACTTGTCCTGGGGAATAACAGCACTACTTTGAACTGCTGTAAGAAGTGTGAGCTTCTTGATTCTCTTGATGTTAAAGTAAATTATGTGGATGCGTGTGTAGATGGGCTATTTAGAATTATACGGTGGATTTAATTTAAACTGATCTTCAAAGGGATGTCAACAAACTGTTTCATTTGCCAGGGGAAATCACCTTTTATTGTCTTTAAATGAGAATGGTAATTAGGAGGAAGTTTGGGTGAAAATTGTTTCTTGGGCTGGCTTGTTACTTCACTATTCACTACATTACCAAGGGGAAATAGCCATGTCCCCATCTAATCTGAACTCATCAACAAGTGCTCAAAAACACATGTGGCTTGTTAGTAAAGCCTATAATTAGAAGCAGGAAGGGAAATCCCTAGGAGCAGCATGTAAAAGGGTCAGCTTTCTCCCTTCTTCTCTGTTCCCTCCAAGGTCTGAATGGTCTAGTTGTAGATCAGAACTGCTGCTCCTATTATAAGTGTTGCTTGCCCATGAAGTAGAAGGGAAAATTGAGAACCATAACCTGAGCAGGTTAAGAAAAATACTACTGTGTTCTATCAAGTTGAGAAGCAGATACTCTTTTCTAAACTGCAATGCAAATTCATAGTGATCAAATAGCAAGATTGCTGTTGCCTTAAGTGGATGTTCACAACCAGCAATATGGAAGGGTAAGGGCTGGAATTTAGCTTAAAATCTATAAAGCAATCAGAGTTTGTAAAAAATTTAGCACTTAGATTTTGACAGCAGCTGGACACTTAAAGATAGAAGCATCTAATGCCTATGCATCTCCAAAATCTTTATCTTCATTTTTATACATTCATAGTGTTGACTCTCCTCCTGGCAACCTTTTTAAGAAAAGCTGCAAGTGAATATATCCCGTTTTAGGTGTACATATAATACTTGGGTACTGAAGTTTCGAGATGGTCCAAGGTGGTCTCTGGTGGTAGGGCTTTGTGGGATAAAGAACCCATGCCTTAGGCTTTACTAGATATTTGTGTTCTCAAACGTGCCTTATCTGTTTTCGCAGCAGCATACATACATTTATCTGAAGGAGAAAATCAGGTTTCATTATTCTGTTTTTTTTAAGTGTGATTATTCATAGGAGGGGAGAGGGAGGTAAGGGGTTAGAATTATTGTGGGCATCCTAACAGACCGCTGTGTTGTGAAGTAGTTTTGTCTTTCATACACAGGCCCTCATTCCTGTCAGCAGTGACTGTCTGAACCATACACAAAGCAGAAAAGGTGTTTGGGTAGGTGTGGATTTCTACCAGAATGCAGTTTTTAAAACATTAGTGACTTTCTTAAAGTGTGCATACTCATCATAACGTGTTCATTCTTGGTTGCCTCCTCATTCTTTTAGCTAATTAAAGCAAATTATTGGGGCATGAATGTGCAACAAAACTCGCTCTCAAAAGATTTTTTTTTTGTTCCATCTTGAGTATGAATGTAGTCTGCATTTTTTTCCCCATATGCTATTCCAATTACTGGCACATGGTTTTTAGCATTATAATCTTGTACCTTGTTTCTTGAATGGTTTTGATTAAAGCTTTGTACTGTTCTAGAGATGGTTATTTCTTTTGGTTTAAAAATGAAAATAATAACAATATTAAAAAAATAGGGACACCCCCTCACACCCCCTCAAACAGAGAGTTTTCTGTCTGCATGATTCTTGTATTTATTGAAGGAAATGTATTAGGAATTTTAATACATATTGCTTCTAAATTCACACATATCATAATAGGTGCATTTATAGATAGTGAATAACTAATGGTGTGGGAATTACTGTGGAGAAACCTAAGCATAAGTCACAGGGGTTTTCAATGCTAATAACTAAGCAGAAAGTATAGAAATCTCAGGTTCCTATTAGCTATGGTATTGCGATAAGTGTGCAATCAAGACATTTAATTGTTAATGGTGCAATTTTTTTGTCTTGCATCACAGTTTCCAGTCACTTGAAATCCTGGAAAGCACACATAAATATAGAGCAAGTCAGCAGATCTGCTTCATAGAGGCATCTTAATTCAGGTCGAAGTTTAGAATCATTTGTATTCTGCTGTTGTTGCTCTTGTAAATTGCTGGGAGTACTCTGGATGTAAGAGAGTTTTTGCTGTAAGATTGTGGATTGTAGGTGTTGTATTTTTATAACGTCACCTTGTCAGCTTGTACCTCATCCACAGAGGACTGGGAATATTGTTTGCAGCTGTTGGGCTGCATAATGAATGTCTGTAACTTAAGTCTGTGAAGTGATGCCATTTTACACTTGTCTGTCCAGAGTGGGTGCTGTGGTTGCTGAGCGCTTTGGAGGAAGTAGCATGCGCTGCAGTGGGTCAGGTCCAGTGCCAGCAAGAGGCAGAAGACAATTTAATAATGATGCTATCCACACAGATTGGCCAGCTGGATGTTTCCAAAACAGGTGGCAGTGTCTTTGTACTTGAAAGAGAAAAATAATATGTGAGAACTTTAAATTGGACACGTCATTCCCTAGTAAAAAGTTATGCAAATTAGAAACCTCTCATTAAATGCAAGCTAGAAGGAGAAGCTTCCCCATGTATTTGATCAGATTGTGTGGTTTTGATTGAAATTATTTCATTTTGTACTGAGGATTTACCTTTTTATAAATTATGTTTAGTTAACTTAAATGTAATGTGAGATGTCTATCTCTGTTCCCTAGATAACACTGAAATTATACTAGTTACAATTTTACAAATCTGACAAATCCCTGGTAATCATTATCTTAGTTGAAATCTAATTAATAGTAGTATAGCATTACTGTCATACCTCTTTTGTGAAATTTAATAGTCACTTAGTGACTTTCAGACACTAGCTGCCTGGTAGGCATACATGCTGCAGTGGCAGACTAGGAATATGCAAACCCCAAACACTCAGCAATATATTGCTTATTGTGACATGGAACACTTTTAATAAAGTTTCTATTGCACAAGGAGACGTTTGATAGAGCTTTTTTCCTGGGGTAGGGGGAAAGGGGGGGTTAATGGAATATCGGTGCAGCCTGGGGAAGTGCTTCTCTAGACTTTTTCTTTGCTTTAATTCTCTACATGTGGCATGCATATAAATTGGAGAGACTTGGTTTATTTTTTTTGTTTTCTCTTTCCAGATCTTTGTGAAATATATACTATTCCATATGTTTGCAGGATTATGCTTTGCTGTGTTGTCTTAAATTCCTTCTGAATTTAGCTCTGTTTGTGCTTTGGCTCAGAAACAGAGTGGAAGTCAGCTTCAGGGGATAAAACATGATAAAACAATTAAGGGTCAGAATTTCACTTCTTTTCCTCTGAATTTTAGGATGTCTCTGAAAGAGTGCACACTGATCATCAAGATCTCTAAGGAAGCAAGGGGGTTGACCTGAAATCATGAAGAATAGGGAATGAAAAGAGGAAGATGAGCATTTGACTCAGGTTTTTGATAACTTAAGCCCTAAGGTCTAAAACAGTTCTAGCCTGTTTTCAGTGCAGGTGGTTGAAATTTGTGTTTGTGAAGAACTTACTCAGCCAAACAGACAAACTTCTCTGTGGGGAGGTTTCACTGCAAGCACAGTGCGTAACTGTCTGGGTAGATCATAGCTTTGGGATATGTATCTGTGATTAAAACAGAACCATGATCCACCCATAAAGATTACAAAGGAAAAAGTGAACAGCAAGAGGGAGCTTTTCTTCTCCAGAATCCATTGCTTTCTCTGGCTTTTACCTGTTGGAGGTTTGGCTAGTGATTCATTTGTTATAGCTGACTGCTAGGAATAAGCCTATGACTCTCAGGATCTATTTCAGATTTGGATACACACTTTGGGGTTCTTTCACTAAGGTAGCATGACAGAAGGGAATGCATTGTGATCCTATGCAATGAAGTCAAAACCACCTTGGAGCCTTGCCAGCAACCACAGCATTGCACAATTGCAATACAATAAATATAACCTGTCAGAAAGTATAAGATCTCTCATGACTGTGTTGATAATTTCTCAGCTGATTAGTTGTTGCACGTTCAAACTCTAATCACTGCTATCACGATGTGTTCTCTTTGCTAGGCCACCCTATACTGAATGCAGTATCTGGAAGGCTACCTGCTGTTGCCTTTCCCTTGTGTGCTAGAATTTTTTTTGAGATGGTAGGAGTTGATTGGTGACAAGCTTTATGTTAGATGGAAGATTGCATAGCGAAATTACTTATGAGTGGTACCTTTCATTAAGCAATTGCATCTGTCCCATTAAAAAACCAGCCCATTTCAGATTTTGGTAGTGTCACTGGAATTGCCTCTCCTAGGTCAGTGTTGGGTTACAGAAGCAGCAGCAGCATTGCAAAAATCTTAGCGGGTTAGTTTTCATTTTAGTCCTGATAAACACAAGCCTGAAGTGAAACAATAGGAAGGGAGGAGATGAGTAGTAAATAGCACAACCATTTTGAAAATACCTATAATTCTTAAAAGACAGAAAACCAAAGAAAACTAGCGACAGCCCACAGGCAAATCTAACTTGTCTCTAACACACATCTAGTCTGGAATTTCATCATACTTCTGATTGAGGAAAGGAAGACCAATTATCCCAGGAAAACATGGATTGCATTACATATGCATTCACTGTCAAGGGGGGAAAATGTCGATTACTTAACACAAAAGTGCTGAAGCCATTAGTACAGCCTTTTAGGGTTGAAATAAGCATGTGTATTATATGCCTGTAAATCCCAGTGGGCAGCACAACTGGTGTCATATTCCACAGTGGATCCATTAGCAACATAATATCATCTAACCACAGGCCATGCTAATGATTTAAATTAGAATGTGTGGGGATTTTTTAATTTATAAAAGATGCTGCTACCTGATTAGAATAAACCTCTTCAGTATAAAGCTGCTGCTCTTGTGATACATCACTTCAAGCAATATCAATGAATGAGAAGGTGTGAAACTAAGCTTTCTGAGCATGCAAGAACTAAGAGTTGAACAAAATCAAATGTGTCCATGTGGTGCTTGATAGCACAGCAAAAAGGACTGAGATGTCTTTGAAAACAACTGAATCTAGTGTGGGGCAGGTGACAAAGGTTGTACAATGGCATGTTTGTGCAAACCCATTTTATAGCTGAAGATAATTGGCTTGACTATACTCTGGGCAGCAGTGCCCCACTGACAGTAGTGGTGCTAATTGCTTGGGGTAGAGAAATTGGTGATTGTTATGGGTCTGACGCAGAAAAGAGGCTGTGTAAAGCAAGACTTGAAAAATCAAAACTATGACCTTAGAACAGAAAAGAGAAGGATGTGTGCACTTGAAGACTGCTGTCCTTTTTCATGATCGCTTTAAATGCCAGAGGTATGGAGGCTACTACTGGGGCTTCAAACTTTTTCAGAAAACACATTACTTGTACTATACAGCTTCCCACGTAATTTTTCTGTGAAAGCATTTCATCAGACAGCTGTGTTACACTAAGACACTAGTAAATCATGCTCTCCTATGGAGTTGGAGGACTCAGAAAATGCATATATATTTTCCCTCGTCACCTTCAGTGTTGCTTATGGTCCTAAAAATTCATGTTGTTAAGCATAGTAAGAGTTGCTTGCAAAACCTGTCTCATGTAGTTTAGTTGGTGTTGAAGAGAGGAATAGAAATAACCCTCTTCTGATGAGTGGAGAAGAGCATGGGGACTTTGTGCATGTAAAACTTACCTGAAATAATTCTCATTTCTCTTAAATGAGATGCTAACTCCATCACAGAGTTCTTCCTCTAGGGTACTGTAGTATGTCAGCGAGCTCAACTCTGATACCTTAGGAGCACTTGTTTTTACTGCAAAGATGATTTGATCATGATTTGATCAGTTTTAAATGTAGTAGTGCTCTTACCTTGGGCTTGCTGTCCTACTGGAAAGCTTGAGCAGAGCTCACAAAGTACTTACTGGACCACAGCCCAAGCTTGCTTTTCTGATGCACCAAGAGATGCAACTTTCTCTTTCTCAGTAAAAGCACTGTGTAGTGGCAGTACCTGTTTTCTAAATGGGTTTGCCTGGGTCAGCTATTAGAGTGGAACAAATCCCTGCTGCACTCAAGCAAATAAAAAATTTTAAGTATCATCCCTGAGAGAAGCAGGAAAACTGTAATCCAATTTGTTGCACAGAGATGACAGCAGAGGTTCAGACAGACCTAAAGCAGGTGGAAGCGGGGTGGGAAAGTGGTCTTCTTCAATCTGTATTGGAAAAGAGAGCAAGACAGCCATCAGGGGAGTAAATGATGTTAGTATTTCTGTAGTGAAATAAGCTCAACACAGATAAATCCTAACTCTTCACTGTACAGGATCCCTCTTTGGAAAAAACTCAATTGCATTTTGTTTCTCTGAAAGGATTTCTGAATTCTGCTGACTGTTCACACATTTTATGGATATATCTATGCACATTTTAGTAGTGCCATTCAATGGACTGTTTTAATTTCCTAGCTGTGTGCAGTTAGACTTCCCATACATTATTGTTTATATGTACCCTTTGGTGAAAGCCAAGCACACCTTAGGAATTTGATCGGACGTCTGTAGTTGAAATAGTGACCTTCAACTACAATATGAAAAGTGATACTTTCTTCTTTTTAATCACTTTCTTAAAGCCCAAACTAACTCTCAGATTGTTTGTCTTTTCCCTTACAGAGCCAAAGGAAGCTGAAATGTTCATTTAGTTCTCTTCAGCACAAGGGATGGATGCTTTCTATGAGAACATAACAAGGGCTCTTTTTAAAAAGTACCTGTAGTTGACACCCAGCACTGTGCGATTTCTTTTAGACAGGCTAAGAAGGTTAAATTGCAGCCTTAAGCAGAGCTGTGGTACTGTATCCGTGAGTCCTGGCTCTGGGGCTAACAGATTCCTGTCAGGGTTGGCTGACAGGACCGGAGTAGACTGTACCATACTCATGCTGAGCTCAGGCAGTGATATAGTTCTTTGTGAAGTGCTGCTCTGTGTTGTGCCCTTTTAGCATTAGGATAGAATCATAGAATATCCTGAGTTGGAAGAAACCCACAGAGATTATCGAGTCCAACTCTTTTCCCCCCACAGGACAACCCCAACCAATTCCCCAGTATACACAAGCTTGAAAGGGATACTTTCACAGCCAGCCTTGGTTGCTGCACTGGTAGAGGGCATTTGTAATCACGCTTCTAAGGCTGTTGCAGCAGCTGCTGTCTGGTGTTGAGCTGCAGGCTTTTGCTGCTGAGGTGCTGCAGCTATCTTTCTGGGATAGCCATTCGCTAGGGAGCATGGCCCTTTTCTTCTAAGAAATGTGCGAAATAAAGCAGGAAATAAAAAAAAAAATGAGTTATTCACTAACATCTCTGATCCTCTACGGAAGGGAGCACTGGTTTGCTCTCAGTTATGGCACACCATGCCTCACTGGCACATTGCTTTTGCTGTAGCAGGGGAGGTCTGTGACTGCATTGGTTAGACTGGAATGTCCAAAGTCAAAGTAGCAGCAGTTGGACAGAGTCTCCCTAAGCTGAATGTGAAGACAGTTGAATGGTTTTGAGCTGTGCAGGGAAATACTTTGTATTCCTTTTGTTGATTTCTAAGCAGTGTTTTTTGAAAGCTCTTGCTGGGCCCACTTTACCTGGTTTAAAGCAAATGCCCCCATGTTGCTTTCCTGATCCTTGAAAGCTTCCATTAGAGTGAAAGGCCTTTCCATGTGACTTATGTCAATCTCCTTGCTGGTGAGCTAGCTTGCTACCTTGGGAACCTGGAATTTTGTTTTTTAAAATGCTTGGAAATGCAAATATGAAGAAGCTCTATTAACATCCTCTGTAAGAGAGAGTGTTAAGCTAGCTGAATACAAGTTTGGTTTCCCATTTGTTATTGTTGTGGGATTTATTGCATGACTGTGAACAGTCTCATGTAATAGACCTTGTTCTATAATATTACCTACAACATGCACTTTCTGCTTCAGAACCTTACAATCTGCTTGACATTTTCAAAATTACCAAAGGGAGCTGTGCAGGAATTAGACCCCACCTTCTTGAAATGCTTAAAAAAATTAAATAAGGCAGCAGCATGTTCTGAGGTATACACAGTATAAAAGGAGTGTGCTCTGAGTCTGAGTTTTCTGTGAGTCTGACTTCCCATCTTTAACTGAAAAATTTTCAAGACTTCACCTTTTCTCCTAACAAGGCTTGATTGATATTAGTAAAGCAGCTAAACCCATTTGCTCTTTCTGGCCTCAGCATATAATCAGTATTCAGTGTTGTTTGGAGCCTTTAACTGAGCCAGGAAATCGCCCTGATGGATCACATTTGTACGAGAATGCTTAAGAAATGCATATTCCTGTTTTTTCCTTAATTTGACAAAAGTTACAATTGAATTTGCATTTCCCCCATTAAGGAATTTGTTTTCACTTGGGTTCAGAAGATAAAATGTCAAAAACTGTGTTCACAAATGGGAATGAAAAATAAAAATTGGCAGCATGGCATAGTTTGCTCATTGTGTTTTTTGATATCAGACATTAATATGTAATGTAACAGGGGTGAAAATAAAACACTTAAAGTGAACATTTGGTATTGAAATATAATCAAGATAACACTGATCAATCTTTTAGGTAGTTGTCATGCTTTTGCAGATTGTTTGAATATTCCCTCCTCAGTGGAGAAGCTGATCCACTAAAGAAGTTTGAGATCGCTTGTAACAAAAGCAAATGCCAAACGGTTTTCCTTTTGAAAAATCCTAGTCTGCCATTTCTTCCAGTTCTGATCTTTTCGTGGGAGTCATGTTCAAAATGCCTGTGTAATGCTACCCACCGTGTACACTTCCACTGGGAATCCTTGATGTGGGATTATTTTAGCTTGGTTATCCACAGCTAATATGCTTCACACATTAATGCAGTTTATAAGAGGCAAATTAAGCATATATTTCGCTTGAAACATCAAAATCAGTCACTGAAGTGAATCTAGAAGGGCAGTAGAATTTTTTTGAAATTGTTTTCCCCTCTTTAAGAGAAAGAGTCATCTTTTATCAGATGTCTTCTTTGGCACCTATGGTAGCAGATATTTGAGGATCTCTGCCTGTGCATGGTAACAGCAGGACAAGCCAAGATAGGCAGGGGAATTGGGGCTTTGAAACTACAGTGAGGGCCCAGCATGGGATGGATTTGGAATATGAAGCTGATGTATTTAATTGTTTTCACTTGAGGGAAAAGGAAAAAGTAAACTTTTAAGAAGCTTGGGAAGCTTCAAAACAAGTTCTATTTTCTGGTTTTTATCATAGTGTGGACTGACTCAGAAGCCTTCAGAGATGTCACTTTCTCATCCTTGATGAGACACCCACTAAGCTTTTTAGGGTTGAGTTGCTTCAGCTGCAACTGAGGACAATAAAAAGTGATATCATCTGTGTTATTTTTTGACCATTTATCTTGATGAGTTGGCTTCAGGAGTGATATATGGGACTTTCTCTTCCATAGTAGATTCCTTCCAGACTCGGACTTGGAGAGTCTTCAGTGCCCTCACTGTAGTTTTCACTGGAGTGCCAACTTAGCAGAGACCTTTCAGTTTCAAATGATGTGATAGATTGCTATGGTGACAGTTCTGTTGTGCAAAGCTGCCAGCAGGGGTGGGTTGGACTGAAATGAAATGAATTAAAATAAATGAAACCAGTGCATTGTTCTAGTTTGAAGCTTATTAGTGATGGAGTGGTTTTTTTATGAAACCTGATTCTATTGAAAATGGCTCCCAAAAAATTCTACAATTCTTTTGTGAGGCCAAGAGCTTTATGTCTTATTATGGGGGCCCTTTATCATGGTTGTGCTTTCTGTTTTGAGCTAAGGTACAACTTCAGAAGCACATCCCATGAGCCTTGGATTAGTTATCAAAATAATAAATGATCAAAAATTAAATTGTGTTCTAAGCTGGAATTTTCCACTTTCAGTTTCTAGACCTTTGTTTCTCCATTGAGGTTTTCAATTATCAGGGGTCAATTCATGCAGACATGAGAGACTGTTTCTTACTTTCTGCTTTTCCTAGACTTTAGTTTGTTTGTGTGTGTTTTTTTTCTAAAATCCTTCTGATATGGTACTTCTTGTATCTCCCTTCTTCTTAAGTAAGGACACCTGGACTACACAAAGCATTTCAGGTAATTCTCTGGCCACTTTCTCAATCCTACCTCGTATCTCCTCCTTGAAGACCTGGCAGTCATTTTTTCCCTCTGCCGTAACTATGGGGAATTTTTATTCCCTTTCTGTCTTAGGGTCCTTAGTCATTCACTCCATGACACTGTATTTTAGGATTTCACATTCTTCCCCTATCTTACAAGCACAGCTTTGTATCCAACATATTTTGTCATGCATTTGGTTTGTTTAACAATTCCTACCACTCAAATGAATCATCTTATTCTGAGATCAAATTCATCTGTGTAACAGACCCATTGTCATTATTATTAACGAGTCTTCCAGTTTCAGTACTGCATGAATCCTGGCATGGTGTCGTTAAACGTTTACCACTCAATTTTTTTCTATGCTCTACTGCTGCAGTAGTTCCTGGCTCATGAGCCACAAAGATACATATTTTTCTGTATTGCCATATGATATTAAATCAAATATTTTAGAGTCCTCAATGGCTATAGAAAAATATCAATTATATGACTGTAATTTTTATCTTGTTGACTTTTTCATACCAATTTCTACTACATTTAAATCAATGTCAAACTTATCAGCCTAGGCTTTGCCCAGGTATCCCCTGGAATTTCACAGGGGGGTGCCAAACATTTAAGAATATATTAGTAGTAGCCATTGAATAAAGGCACTACTAATATATGAAAAAAGGACTACTGATATACTGAAATGTATTAGTACCTGTCTTTCTTCTTATGAACCTGTATTCTAATCCACCCCATCCACTGAAGGGCTGCCACAAATTAGCAAAAAGGACAGAAAGGACCCAACCTCCCCCCAAAATAATCCTGAGTATAATAGAACTGGAACAGTATGATGAGTACGGTCTGTCATATGTGTGTATGATTTTCTTGTTTTGTTTTAAAGGAAAGTTACATTACGTATCCAAAATAATCCTAATCCTCACTGGTTTACCTGTTTGGCAATGTGGCCAACTGTGTTGATGCACATGTAGATGTGACTGAAGCATTTGTTGTGGTGTTCTCCCAAATGCTACTACAAAAATTAATTTAGATAAATTTGGGCTGATATCGGAGGGATTGAAGACTGTCAGGAGGACCATAAATAACAAAGACCAATGTATTCTGTGTGATGAAGTGAGGAGAGAGAGGTGAGGTGTTCCTCAGATTTCCTTAATTACCCCTGAGATGAAGTAAACAAAATATGACTTGGTTTCACAGATGCTACTCTGTTCTGAAGGACTAAGAATGCTGTTTAGAGTACAAAAACAATGCAGAGGGTAATGAGCAGAATTAGAAACAAGGAGAGAAGATGGAATCCGAAAATCTGGTCTGTGTGTCTAGAAGGAAAGAAAAAAAAAAGCATATGTTTGTCTACAAACAGACATTGTTAGAGGAAAAACTTCAGCAACAGGAATGTTTAAGGAGACGTCTATCCTCTGGCCAAACTGTAAAGACTGTTGGAGTGTAATATGGCCAGTCATTCCACAGTGTTTGTGCTGGTCTGATAACATGCAGAAGCATCATTACATATACAGTGGGCAGTGGAGTGTGTATTTTCCACGTGAAGTGTAAAATGAGCTGTCTCCATGGGAAAGGAGTTCTTTAATCACCATGTCTGTTCTGTATAGAAGGGAGGTGAGATTGCCTCAGTCTTTACCTGCCTACATAGGGCGTTGCTTTTATGCTAGTCATTTGTCCAACAATGGCAGTAATGTGAAAACCAACTTCTCAGCCTCAACTACAAGCTGATTGGGCTTCTGCAGGTTTCATGAATACCCCATGAGCAGGGCTTCATAGCAGAAAACCATGAGGACGACTTGTGATCCTGCCATTTGAGGTGCAAGTGTAAGGTAATGTGGAGTTTCATGACTGTGTTAAGCATAGCTGTAGAACCACCTACACTTATTTCCTTTTGATTCTAGCACCTCTGGGTTTCCCCAGTGTCCCCTAGTGTCTTTATTGGGAGAGATTACAAACAAACTTTTTTTCCTTATTTGTCTTTGCTTTCTCCAAGCCTCTTCTTGTTTCCCTCCATTCCCCCATTGCCTTTGCCAGGCTTGAGGAGTCTACTCTAGTTGTGTATTCTTTGCACAGAAGCTGTTCTGTTTCCTTTTATTGCCTTTCTTGGCGCTTTTTTTTTTATTAGCCTAAGAATACTGAGGAATATTTTGAAGGGAGAGAAATAGATTTTCTTGTAATTACCACCAAATATTTATTTACTATTCCCTATCAGTGCAAATTCAGATTTCTGAAAATTGCCTATATAAAAGATTAGAGCAGAGATGGTCAATTTCCATATCCTGCAAGTTGAGTACCCAAAACCTCATTTGGCCAAGCACTGAATAAGAATGTAAGAAATGAGGGCAGAGAGGAACTGAGGAGCTGATTGTGAATGAGTATCCTGCTGCTTCCCAAGGCATCATCTCTTCCCTTACAGTAAGGGAGGGAGGTAATTGCTTTGCAGCAGACTCTTGCAGCAGCCTTTGGCTGTTGGCCTCACAGATGCTCTTGGGTCACTTTTCCTTACCGATACGGATCAAGATTCCCTGCTCCATGGTGTTGCAGAAGTGGTACTTTACGTTTTTGTAATCTCTTGCACAGGGCTGTGTTTTTAAGGGATATCAGAGCCCTGGTCTCCAATAGTGCATCTACAACCCACCAGATTTGTACTCTGTGTGCTCAGATGCAAGCATGTTTGGCATACTAACATATTGCTCCTACATTGCCTCTTTTTAAGATTATGGAAAAGTATAAAGTGCTTCAACTAAGACCACTTATTTTTGCTCCCTGTTTTGCCATCTCCTGCAAATATATTTGGCAAACCTACTAATTAATGTTGACTGGTCTGCTATGGGCTGTCTTATCTGTGTTTGACTATCTTGTCCGTTATGATTTGTTGAATATAATTTTGTTTTGTTATAGCCTAAATTTAAATGAAAATTCTTAACATGTCTGCTCACTCAAAATGAGATTTATTGAGGGTGATAGAAGAACACTTATAATGTGCAGTGTACTGAATGAA
Organism: Neopelma chrysocephalum; assembly: GCF_003984885.1. Classification (NCBI taxonomy): domain Eukaryota; kingdom Metazoa; phylum Chordata; class Aves; order Passeriformes; family Pipridae; genus Neopelma; species Neopelma chrysocephalum. Next base: position 3,556,708 of record NW_020897701.1, read on the forward strand.
AATATACTCATAATAATTGTGCTTGGTTTATATCTGCATTGATAAAAGGTTGCAAAGAGTTTGAATTATGGAGAGAAAACTGCCAAAAGAGGACAGAATACAGATCACACAGGGATGGAGTAAATTTTCTTTCACTTTGCCTTATTTCTTTCAAGACTGAGTATTTTATCTCCAAGCTGCACAGTATTATGGGGTTTTGTTCTGAACCCCTGCTTTTTGTAAAGAAAACTAGTTCAGATGTCAGTCAAGCTCCCGAGGTTTGAGCCTCAAACAAAAAAACAGTTTTGCCTGCTCTTGTTTCCAGTCATATGCCACTACTCCCTGGACCACGAGTAGAAGAAGGGGTTATGGGGAGAGCAATGCAACTGCATCAGCATCATGATGCTGCCTGGCAGTGCTAATGAAGAGAGGCTGTACTACAGTCCTGTCTTATCCTCTGCTTTTCCTACCCTACCGGCATGTTTCTGGCTCATTTGCTCTCTTATGGTTGTGATAGCTGAAGCTTGCTTTGTGTGGGTCTGGCACAATGAAATCTTGAAGTGGAGGTATTGGTGTATAAAAAGGGAGAGCACAGAAGAACTCCGGCATTTATTCTGTCTGGTGGCCCTGGGGCTCAGAGTTGCCTGAGATCTGTTAGGGTCTTGTTGATACTCAAAGGTCATGTAATAATGGTAATTATGTTTTTGTATGCCTTGTTCATATATTTTGGTGCATTTATGAGGTTTTTCTCCTTCTGCCCCACCTCACTCTCCCCTACAAAGGACTACTGCAGGACTATTAATTGTTACTCTTAAAAGTCTGGCAAATTTTCAGTATAGGTGGTAACTACTGAGTACCCTACACTTAACTCTTAAAACCAAACCAAAATAAAAACCACATCATAAAAACCCCCTAAGCTCTCCTCAACAATATTCTTGTCACTGATTTAATCTTTTACATATCACTAACCAGGGTAATCCTAAAACTTCACTGCAGCTCTATCATCAAACCATGTAACACAGAAAGATGGAAAAGAATGCAAGACACAATAAACAAAACAGAAGGGTGCAACATAGCCTTGCTCGGTGACTTCAAAATCACCATCTTTCTCTCTTGTTGTACACTGTGTTCAGTACCTGGCATCAAGCTGCATCCTGCAGCAGTGTCCCTTCCCATGTGTTTGCACAGCACCATTCAGTGAGGGTAACTATGCTGTAAACCCCACATATTCAGAGAAAATTAGGTATTTTCTGCATACTTCAGTAATTTAGAAAAAGTTACTTCATTTCTTCTTCTCTTTATTAATTAGAAGTAGAAAAAAAAATCTACTTATCTTCTACTAGATTAGTCCAGGGTAAATAGTCACATGGACTGTTCTCCAGGAAGAGTGGTGTGGGCCCAGTAAACGGCACATTGGTTCTACTTTGGGCTACCTGATCTGCTGGATAACCTTAGGCAGGTGCATCTGGCACTACACTTATCTGTCTTGCCAACTTCCTCTTGGGATCATGACTGGTTTTTGCTACCTGTTTGCATAATTGTTGCTGTTTGCATTGCTGTCCATAAAAGCACTGCGGCTTGCTTGCTTTCTTTCACTTATTAGGAAGATAATGTTGTCGTCTGTGTTTATCTAGGAGCAGGCTGGCTGTGGCTTCTCCCCCTTGACTCAAGTTGGTCAGGCCTTGCTAAAATGCCTTGTTTTTAGCGATCTGGTTAAGAAGTCAACAACATGATGATATGTAAGGTAAAACCTGCAGAGACTCTGCTTCCATTTCTCAGTCTGTTAAAGTGAAAGAACAGAAGGCTTACAGCCTAAAGCCTAATTAAACAAGTAGATTTTCAGCTAATGTGCTGGAGAGAGGAATTGCTGTGTGTAAATGATAATAAGAGAGTTCTCTGTTTGAAAAACAAAACAAAACAAACTTAAAGAGAAAAAAAAAATTAAAGAAAAATAGCTGTCAAATTATTCTGAAAGCCACTAGTTATGTGTCAGTCAGAGTATCTTGCTGCTCATGGCAACAGCCTTTTCTGACACAAGATTAGAAGCTGCTTTTTCAACTGTCATCCAGGAGTGTACAAGTAATTGATTTTTAGGTTCAACTGCCAAACTAAAAATAACAATAATAATAAAAATTACTTAGATTGGATCACATGTATGACTTCCCCCTCATCCATATAGAAAATCAAAATAATTTATGGGAATAAAATATTAGATTTTGGTTATTTTTGTTCACAACAGTGAAAAAACAAATTGATAGATTCTCCTTATAGGTGTGTTAATTGGTTTCTGTTTTGATATGGCAAAGAGAGAGGTTTTTAAGTATTTCATACTGGATTTGAGTATTTCATAGTATTAGTTATCTCTCCTTTTTTCACATAGGGGGTCAAATTTTGAAAATTTGTATTGTTCTCAAAGGAGACAACTTGAGCATTTGATAATATCTGATTGCATGCTCGTAAGATTCATAAGGGGAAAGATTGTGAAGTGAAAGCTGCCTTCGAGATTTAAATCCTCATTTTTCCTTAAAATAATCAAGTAATTGAAGCCTCTTATGTAACAAAATTCAAATGAAAGTGTGCAACTCCCTTTACCGTCCTTGTAGGTGGGTACATCCAAATAATATGTTGTGACAACACAGTGAAATCAAAGGTGACATTTGTCTTCAGGAGGTATTAAGATGCCTTTTGAAATCAGCAGGGTGTTGGACCCTCACTCACCCCAAATGCTGGCACCCCAGACTCATGAGCCCCTGTGACTGAAGGTGCCACTCTGGTTGCTGATACTTCAGTTCACATGTGCACACAGAAAGGAGAATCCCTCACCCAGAAAAATAGAAAAAAATGGAATCTGTTAAGAAAATAAGAGATTGTGCTGATCATGAGCAAGGTGTTGCCAGAGAAGCGTACAGAGCAGCCCTGTTAACTAGAAATTGCTCCCTTCTATTCCCTCTCTATTTTCCCACAATTTCTCCTTTCCAAGTCACCTAGATCTGTCCTTTTCCCTGCTTTCAAATCCTCTTATAAACATCCCATGAGTCCTATGCAATCCCCAAATGTCTGCATTCTATGATATGTGTATCCTGCCATGCTGGTTTATGTGCATGCAGACTAGCTTTTATCACAAAACTTACTGCTGTTATCTTGGCTTATTTTTTCAGTCAGTTCATATGTTTAAGGGGGTTATGGTGCCTCAGGAGCCATATGCATTCTCTCTCCCATGAAAGTAGGGATTTTTTTGCTGAATACAACACAGTCTTCAGTAGCACTGAGCTGTGTTTCAAGAAAACCATCTCTGGGAATGTGTTACCTGAGTGTTTGTTTTCCCTGAGACTCTGGTCTAGGAAAGAATTTACTGGAAAATGGCAAAGATTATTTTAATGGATTAATTAAATATTTTTCCAACACCAAGCTGAACTTTTTTCACTTCAGAGCAAAATGCGAATACTTGTCCTAAGTCTGATGTTTGTTGTTGTTGTTGTTAATTTTTAAACTCAGCTATATTATTCAGTTCTTAGTCCTTGTGACTTCTGATTTCTGTTCATCAGTTGCAGATGCAAGAAAGCCCTCAGATAAATTCTGAGGGCTATTCTGACAGATCCATCTTCTAACGACTTTGCTCTACACCTTTTGGTGTACCAGAACCTACATTAAATACAGTCAGTTAGTAGTAAAAAGGGTTTGGTAGAAGAGTTTGATGAAAAGTATATTCTCAGACTTTGTCCTGTTGCTAGAAGAATTTTTTTTTTAATCCTCTAACAGGACTCCAGTCACTCTGTGGCATTGACTTAAGCTGGAGCCAATCGAAACCTGTTCCCTGCATCACACTGGGTCTCCATAAAACAAAACTTGTGGAGCTCAGCTCCCCTGTTTATTTCTGTTTCCAGCAGTACTGGAGAGAAAAATTAATTTCTTTCTGTAGCTACCACAAAGTCATCATGCTGTAGGGTAATGGGAATTACCATGACTGACAGATTTCATTGGCTGCTATTGACTACTGCTGTTGCTAAGCAGGAGGCATAAAAACAGACTATCAGTTCAGCATTAAGCTGGTCCAAAGGAAAGAGTCTTTCTAGCCATTTTGGAAAACCTACCTTTCCAGTTGTTATGTTCTTGGAAGTAGCTATAGGTGTTCCTCCTGTGCCAAAGCAGCTAACCTCTGCTCTGGCTGTGCTCCCAACCTGGGTGGTTGTGACTGCAGTTGTCTGAGTTGAACACAGAGATAGGGTAATTCTTCTTCTATGCCATCTGCACAGATATATCTGCAAGGAGAAAGAACTAGCAAATTGCAAAAAAATCAGAAGACCAGGAAAGAGAGAGGAAAAATAAGCAGCAAATGTTAATCACTGGGATGGTAGTAAAGCAGTGCTGAAAAATGCTTTTGGATGCATGCTATATTCATTAGTTTGATTTTTCTTTCAGGTTGGCTTAGTCAGATTTGAAGGTAATGATTTTCAAAACTTCCTAGATGACTTCAGTACATGCCTTGCAATCTAAGGGAGAAAGGTCTTTTATCTTTATATGTACCTTAGTGGTGAGACTGGTTTCACAGTAAAGAGTTAGCTTACCTTAGCCATGTGTGATAGCGCTGAGAGCTCCGTTCTTTTCCCTTGCCACATGGCAGTGTTCACACCTCAGCTGTTCCCTGCCTATACATATTCAGGAGGAAGTTGCAAGAGCGTGGATTTTTTATTAATAGAAAAAATGTTTTCACTGTCCCCGTGTGAATTTGTACTTCTATTTTATATCTGCAACGGTTTTTCTTTCATGCAATCACAGGAATCCAGAGGTAGGAGACTTCAGAAAAATGGAAAGCATTGTGAGCATCTCAGTCAAATTCCTAATGATATTTTGAAACATATGCTGAAAGAAGGGGTGTGTTTTTGCTAAGTGGACGTACTTCAGTGTGGACTTAACATAGGTGAAGGCAGGACTTACGTATAATGTGTAAACATCTCTCCTAGTGATGGGGACATTATATAGGGCACAACTGCAATTTGAGATGCATATGTTCACTTTTGTAAGCCCTGCTGATGTTTCTGGTTCGTACAGTGAGTATAATTTGTTCTGTGATAGGTGACAGCCTGTGACTGAGCCTTTCTGAATAAAAGGCAGATCTCATCTCCTTGTTGCAGAGAAACTTCAGTAAGTTCCCAAGGTGTTCAACCCAAATTGCATGGGCTTCACTTGCTGCTTTTTTTCAGGATGATTTCTGCTCATCAACTAACATGAACTCACCTTGGCTGGTGTTCAGTGCTAAACAAAACAGACTTGTCCTGTGGAAACAGCACAGGAGAGATTCTAGTGCCTTTCTCTAGCCTTTGAAGGAAAAGCTTGTGTTGTGTAATGCCCTTTCTTTATGTTCTATAGCAAGTGGAGCTGTTAAATATGATATTAACAGGGACACAACCAATTATCTCCACAGAAGTTGAAAACTGTTTCAGAGAGCCTTTCCCAAGTCAGAGCTGGGAAATAATGTATGTAGTTCCATAAGAGCCCCCTGTTGCTAAGGGGTATTTTTCTGTGGAGCCTGTCAGCAGCAGATGAGGCTCTCATCTGTCTGCTTACTGTATCTGGAAAGCACAGCTCCAGGCAGCATGGTGAGGATTTGGAAGGGTACAGCTGCTCCACAATGTGAAGCTTGGTGTGGCGTGTGCAGAAAGAATGGAGGAAAAAACCTGCTATGTATGCGGATCCCCTTCTTTCCTCCAGAGTCTGCCCTGTTCAGTCTGAGCATTTCCTGCAGTCATAAATATCTTAGTTTCCCATAAGGTCCTGTGAAAACACAGGCTTGGGGGTGGCTGGATACTTCTTTTCTTCACAGAATTTTTATTTTTTTTTTCAGATAAGGAAAAAGAGATTAGGAACATAGAGCATCTGGGTCAAGATAGAGATATGGGCCACAGACTGTGGGCGTGGGCACTCAGAGATAAGTGACAAGTAACACAGGGCCACTGGGGCTTGTGTTTTCCCTCCACCTCAAGTAATGGCAAGACTTGTTGTTCATCTCAACGCTTCGACAGACAAAGAACCAAGTAAGCTCAGTGTTGCCACCTGTGGCATGGCTTTTTATACGACCTTTAAAGTTCCTTGATGTCTTAGCAGGTGCTGAAGACCGGTGAGGCCCCCATATAAACTATGACCGTTATCTCAGCTGTCCAGACAGAGAAAATTTCTTTTAAATACTCTGGATTTTATGAATTGCCCTCTCTTTTCTTCCATCAAATGATTTCTCCCCTGCTCTAACTGGGGGCATTATGTTGTTCGTAGAAGTACAAATCCTAAGAGCGGTCCTGTGATGGGTGGGGTGACAATGACAGGGTTTGGAAGTGTAGTATTTCCTATTTCCTCTGTGGGTAAAGGCAGAGAGCAAAGGTTCATTGAAATCCAAAAGTCTGTTCAACTTCAGTTGCAGTGGTCCTGACTTGGCCTTCTGTCCTGCACCAGTAACTTGCTGTTCTAGAGGGCTGAAAAGTAAAGTGGTGTCACACTGATGTCACTTGTACAAGGGGTAAATGAAAGCAGTTGAAAGACTTGTATATGAATTTGTCTGCTCTCAGTCTAAGGCTCTGCAACATGGAAAATACTTGGGTTTTTGACAAAGGTGCTTTAAAAAATGTGAGCACTAAATAAAGACTATTAGCAGTTAGGGAACATTTTTCAAAATGTTGTTCTTGCTAGGTTTTCCATTGTTATACCACTGGAAACATATACATAGTCTTGTGTCCAAATCCTTATTTACAAGAAACTTAAGGGAGTAGGATATTCAGATTTTGACTTGTTCTGTTATCTAATTCTGTTATTCCCAATTCTTAGACTGCATTTAAAATTGTATTTCAGATTCTTGTGCCTCTCTTTTGGTGCCCAGGGCTAGATTTGCACGTTAAAACTTTCCTTGACCGTCAATCACCAACAGTGGGCAGCCACCTAGTCATTGTGGACTGCCTCAAACTTTTAAGTTTCTAATTCATCCAATATGAGGACAAAGTGTTGTGGTTAACTTGATAGAATGACACACATCACTTAAAATATCTTACCACACTTTGTATTGAATGGTGAGACTGAGATCAGCTCTACCAGGTTTTTTATTTTAGCGGTGTGCATGCTCCTAAGCATTCTGGGGATGATTTCTCCTACTTCCTCCAACAGCACTAAGGAAAAATGAAAGTCAGGAGAGAGTCACTGGCACTAGGTTGCTGTTCCAAGGTGAAAGCCCAGCCCATTAAATGTGAAAATCCATTACTTGTTTAAGTTTTGATTACATCTTTCTTTCAGAGCAAGGACAGCATAGTCATAGCAACATAAATAGGTGGATGTACATTGGATCACACAGTTTGCAGGGTGTCTCTGTCTCTGGAAAAATGTGTTGTAAATGTGTGATTAATACCTTCAGTTATTATATCTAATTGAACAGACATGGGAAGGGCCCTGATAAGCCCACCTCACAGCTGCTAGGAGGGATTGAAAACTGGTGGGATTGAACTGAATTGTATTTTGTCTTTTGTAAGTGTGGCATGTTGTTGAAGTGTAGTAGAAAAATATGAGTGATTATTGAAATTCCATTCCTGTAATATGCTGAGTACTGATGTCTGAGAAGACAGGAAGGCTGTTTAGCAAATACGCCCTCGCATTGTCATTAGTATTAAGTAATGGGACTTTAATATATTTAGTTATTTAGATCATAATAATCTATCAGCTTGATATCAAATGCTTAACATGAAGCCCTCAACCACAGTTCTACCTCTTATTCTTCATTTATCAACAAATAGAAGCCTGCAACAGTGTAAATACAGTACTTATTGCAGGACAGATGCTGCTTACAGTCCATATCTTTTCAATCACTGATATATGGGGTATGAAAGCTGTTTGGAAATGTTTTGAGGTAAAAATGCAAGTTTTAGAAGAAAACTGCATTTTTTCCCCTCAAAAATAGTTTTGATGCAATTCTGATACTGTTCCACTTGGAAACTCTGGATTAAAATTGTAGTTCTGCTTTATTTCATAAGGTACCCTCTTACCCCTCTAGCCTCCACTCACGCACACCCACACACATCCTGCAGTTACTAAATCTGGAACCAATGTGTCAATAGAAAAAAATTCTTTTCAACGACATCCAACTGAACAGCTTTTTACTTTTTCGTAAATTTTTATCTGTGTGCAGTGGGGAGATAATTTTTCAAGCATGTCTCTATGATTCGCTTGTATCTGTAAGGCAATGGCAAGGATGGAATTAGAAATCATGTCTGCTGAACCTCAGCTCTGCATTTCTAATGCAGTCAGTGCTTCTCCCAAGGTGGATGCTTTTAAAATGATGGTACAATCACTGAAATCTGAGATGTTATGGAAAAGTAAAACACAGTGTTTTTGAGAAAACCTGATAGAACATTGGGGCAGATGGTAGTGGGAGAGAGATGAAAAGAAGTCCCTTGTGTCAGTAAAATACATTCTATTCAGTTCACTTTTATTATGGAGCACATTGCACTGAATTTCATAACAGTGTTACGGCATAAAAAGTGTGTGGCTAGATGTCCATATTGTTGCAACTGTCTGCCCTTTAAAAAAGCAATGACCTCTGTGCCCCCACCCACCTATAGGAGTAGAAATCCCCCAAAGGGTCATTATTAACGGGAAGGTTTGGAGCTAGGAGCACTCAGTCCATTGGGCTGGCACTGCAAATTGCTTGCAACCTGCTGGTCTCCTTCAATGCCCCCTAGTTCCTAGTTCTTTGTGCAACCAATTTAGATGGATCTGTCAATGCAGAGAGATGATTTTGAGAGCTGCTACCACATTGCCACAGGCAAATTTCAGACTGGGATATTTCTTTCATGGAGGATGCATTTGAAAAAAAAAAGACTATGGGGAACAAATAGGAGCTAAATTTCTTCATGCAAACTAAGAGAAAAATACAAAGATCTGTTTGCTGTTATACAACTTCAGTGTAGAGAGTCAGATGAAACCACGCAACACAAGCAAGAATGAGCCACAATCATGGAATCATAGAATCACAGAACCATAGAACAGTTTGGATTGGAAGGGACCTTAAAGATCATCTAGTTCCAACATCCATGACATGGGCAGGAACACCTTCCACTAGATCAGGTGGACAGTCCCCTGAAAGATTGTGCAGGAGGCAGGTATAACAAGACATGGTCAAAGGCTCAATCACAAGACCTTCCCAGGCATACTAGGCATCATGGCTAGAGATGAGCTTGTGGAAAGTACAGAATTACCTGGTTTTGTTACACATAGCAGGAAGTGTTTTCCCATTGGTAGCAAGTGTGTGATTATCTCACAGGCCCTGAAGCAATCCTGCTCTACCTCTCACTTGAGATTGATAGTGGGGGGGATGATGGGGCAACACACTACACAGAGCAAATCACTATACTGGGTATCTCCCACTGCACAAAGACAGAGAAAAATACTTGAAACATTCTTCCAAAACCCCATCTGCCCTGTGGCTAGCAGGAGTCTTGATCTGTCTTCCCATTTTGAAGTCATTCATTACCAGAGTGGTATGGAAAAAGTCAGGGATTCACCAAATAAAATAGCTGATTGCTTTGCTTTTAGGCAATTTGAGGCTAGTTCTTAAAAGACAAACCTTGGGAGGCAAGACAGAAGAAAATAGTTTATACTGTGAAAGAGGCTTATTAAAAATGGGGAACATGTGAAGAAAATTCTCTCTCTAAATATCAGCTGTGCCTATCCAAATTGATTTAATGAATCTATCACCTTTTCTCACCTTTTTCTTCCCTCTGATGAGGTCACATCTAATAAGTTTCCTACTGTGATCCCAACACATGGTGAAAAATCTATGGGAAATCCATTCAAGTAGCTGTAGTTTGGCATAAAGGCCTTCTGTTAATGAATCGACACCAGAAGCACAGCTTTCATCTCCTGCAGGGTCACTGCTATAAGGAAGTACTTACATAGTCTCTAAATGCTAAAGTCATCCTTTTGTTCAGAAACATGGTTTGATTGAGCTGCCAGACCCCTGGGAAATCACATTTCTGTGGAACTCAAACATAATGAGCAATAAGCAATTCCTACTAGCTCAAAAGCCAGGTTGGTATATTCCTGCTGCACAGGAATATACCCCAGGTCAGCAGCATTTAGGTAGCATCCAATGTCTTCACCTCTGCTGAGATAATTGCTAACCTCAGCAGCTTTTTCCTGGGTGGGATGGGTTGACCCTGGCTGCACACTAGGTGCTCACCAAAGTCATTCTATGGCTCCCCTCTTTACCTGGGCAGAGGCAAGAAAATATAACAAAAGCCTTGTCAGCTGGGATACAGGTGGGAGGGATCACTCACCAATTACTGTTGCAGGCAAAAAAATTTGACTTGAGGAAAAATTTATTTAATTTATTAACAACCAAATTAAGGTAGGATGATGAGAAATATAAACTAAATATTAAAGGTACCTTCCTCCTCACTCCTCCCTTCTTCCCAGGCTCATTTTCACTCCTGATGTTTTCTACCTCCTTCCAACCTCAGTGATGCAGGGAGGTAGGAATGGGGGCTGTGGTCAATTTATCACGTGTTATCACTGCTGCTCATTTTTCCTCAGGAGGAGCACTCCTCACACTCTCTCTGTTCCAGCATAGGGTCCCTCCCATAGGAGACAGTCCCATAGGAACTTCTCGATCATCAGTCCTTCCCAGAGGCTGCAGTTCTTCACAAACTGCTCCAATGTGGATCCCTTGCACGGGGTGCAGTCCTTCAGGAGCAGACTGTTCTTGCGTGGGTCCCCCACGAGGTCACAAGTCTTGACAGCAAACCTGCTCCAGTGTGGACTCCTCTTTCCATGGGGCAGTAGGTCCTGCCAGGAGCCTGCTCCATTGCAGGCTTCTCACAGGATCAAAGCCTCCTTCAGGCTTCCCCCTGCTCTGGCATGGGGTCCTCCGTGGGCTGCAGGTGGACCTCTGCTCCACCATGGACCTCCATGGGCTGCAGGATGACAGCCTGACTCACTGTGGTCTACACCACGGGCTGCAGGGGAACCTCTGCTCTAATGCCTGGAACACCTCCTTCCCCTCCTTTTGCACTGACCTTGGTGTCTGCAGGGCTGTTTCTCTCACATATTCTCACTCCTGCCTCCAGCTACAGTTGTGCAGGGTTTCTTTACTCCTGCATCTTAACTATGTCATCCCAGAGGCACTACCATTGTCACCAGTGGACTTGGCCTTGCCCAAGTGCAAGTCCATCTTGGAGCTGTCTGGCATTGGCTCTATCAGACACAGGGGAAGCTGCTCCTGTAGCTCACCCACTACCAAAACCTGGCCACCCAATACACATGGCTACATTACACCACCTTGTGCTGGTACAGCCCTTTTTAGGCAGGAAGATCAGCTTTCTTTCCACACAAGGAAGCATGACTAGCAAAGAGTAATGTAAGGCACAACAACAATACATTACTCATAGTAGGCTCTTATCAATGAAAACACAAAGGGGGGTCCCCACTCTCTCAGAATGTTAAGAAGAGCAGAGTATATCCTCTCACACTCTCTCACTGTTGATCTGATATTTCAGTCTAAGCTATTCAGACCGAAGACACAAAGTACCAGCACCAAATGGACAGCCAGCAGAGGTCTTATCCAGACCACACTTTACATTCATGTTTGCTCCTATGAGGAGAATCCTCCATCATACGCTCCACTACTGAAAGCCAGAACCCCACATACTTTGCTAAGATGTGTCAGGCCAGTGCACGCCCTCTTTCATAGCAGCAGAAGGTGCAGACAGACAACCTTTGACCAGGACTGAAGTAGTTCATTGTACTCTTGCAAATTTATTTTGTTGAATCAAGCTTGAGAGGTCCAGGATCTGGCAGTTAGTACCATTATCTCTTACCATACAAATTAAATTCCTTTTCGCCACCATTAGCCAAGAGATCAAATTAGAGTGCTGTCTGCATCCCAATCCCCCACGTAAGAAATATGTATCTCACCACTCAACTTATACTACCAGGATGATGTATGTCTCAGTGATTTTACATTTGCAGAAATCATGTAGTTACCCACTGATGTTGAAGCTAAAGCACTGGCACCACCCAAGTTCCTCTACCATGTCTCACCTCATGTCCCCACTATTCCAGTCCTAACTGCTAAATCACAACCCCAGGCAGCATTTCTGGGGAAACCAGAGAGACCTTAGCTGAAAGCAAGAGGATATGACTCTTCACTGAAATTTATTTCTGGTGTCACTTGACACATAATGTAGTGGTTGCCATTCATTATAAAAGCTTTCACTGTTTCGGTGGGGATTCTCGAGATTTATTGAAAATAAAGTGATTGAAACTTGCTAAATATATAAAAGCAACATTTGGCTCAAAATTCTTTGGCACAAGGTGTCTGTCAACCATGGACCATGTGGAAGATATCATATTTCAATGGATGCCTAAGATCAGGAGTATGAGATGACTTCTGTCCAAGAGCATCTATGGGGCTAGGCAAGTCCTCTCTCTGACCAAGTATGACCATTCCTGTGCTTTTCACTGGTTTTAACCATATGAAACTCATATTGAGGGGCCTGCCTAGCTAAAGAAAAGGCTCTGCTTTGTGAAGTTATGCTTTAACAAGTTCAACAATTTCTTCTAGCTATATTTGTTAGAGACCATGTGCAAACATGAGTCGAGTTACAGGATTATTTCTAACAAGCAAAGGCTAGAAAAAATTAACCTTTTTTCCTTCTCCAAAATTCGAATTTTGAAAGGAGAGAAATACATTCTCTATCCTGATTTGTCATGTTTTTCTTTCTTGCCTCCTCTCCTATTTTTCCTAATTAAAAAAAATGTAATAATGCTCAATTGGCCAGAAAGGGACAGAGAAAAATGAGTTTTCTATTTATACTCTTAAGCATGCTCTTACGTGGTGTTAAACTTACCGTTTTTCTTGCACAGTTTTGTTCACCTTTCCTGGCCTACTCAGTCTTACAGACACAGGAAGCAGTACTATATTCAAGTGAATTTTGTATACGACATTCAGGTGGGTTTCAAGTTGTTAAAGCCCGTGTGTAGGAAGCAATGGAAACATTTGCATTTTGTGCTTGGAGCAGTTTAACCAGAGACACAAAAAAGGTGACTCAACATTACTGATATTCATCTTCATTGTATTGATCTCACGTTTTAATGATAGAGGAAACCCGTTCACTTGATGCTGGTTCATTTCCAGCTAATTCTAATGGGAAAGATTTCAGAGAAAAATTATTTTTAAATACTTAATCTCTTTAGGAATTAGATGATTTGGGCTTTCAAATAATATAAAAGGCTCTAATTTACAACTTAAATATTGTAGTTTGTGGTTACCCTGAGTCAGGAAAATGAGTCCTGTGAAGGATTTAATAGAAATTGTCAGATGATGGAAAACTTAGTGTCTTTATGATTCAAGAGCTCCAACGTTTGCATTTTGGCGACTTTATTGTACAAACACCACAGCAAAATCAGGCTGGAGATGGATCATGAGAAACACTTGAAGAGCTGGAATGCTATGCCAAAAAAATGTGCATCTTGGGAAAGGAAAAAAGCTGTCTGGATTTCTTGATATATATCTAAAAATAGAGAAGCTAGTGGACAAGAACACAAAATATGAGAACACTGTTCCTGGAAGAATTTATTTATTCTGTTGTCTCCAACCCTAAACAGAAAAGTTTTGAGCTGGTACCAGAACTCTGAGGAGAACAATTACTTACCTTTCTCCTTATTCTCTGTCTCCACTTTCAGGAGCTCAAAGGTCTCTCCATATTGGGAGACTGCACTTGGCTCTGCAGTCCCAGTGGTGGACTCTGTGTTTGTGTCATCAGGGGAATGGCTACTCCAGAGGCACACAGGTTGGTAACGCTGGGAGCTGCTCTGAGGCATAGCAGGATAGATGTAGAGAACAATGACATGGTTCCCTTCAGGGCAAAGTTAATTTCTCAACAAAAGCAAGACAATGCCATGACTACTGGGTATTCTGGTAATAAAAATTAATAGTTTTGATAAACTGCTGAAAACACTACAGGCTTTCATGTTTTGCCTAAAATGTTTGGTGACAGAAAATTATGCATAAAGTAAAGAGAGATGTTTTGGCTTCTTTTTTTTTTTTTTTCCCCTCTTACTCAGGAAGTAGTTTTCCACAGAAACTGAAACTTTGCTTTGTAGTGTGAGATATTTCCACAAGCAAATAGTGAAGTGGGGAGGCTTAGGTCCTTGAGAAGGAGAGTAAATCAAATTCAAAGTGCTGGGAGCTATGTGATGTAGTGCTTTGCAAGGACCTGAGTGACTTGACGTTGTTGCTGTGTGGCAAGACAGATGAGTTTGGAAATTGGGACTCAGAAAGGACATGTCAGGTGCAACTGAGTCAAAGAGAGGTTATAGTATTTAATTTTGTTAAATGAAAGGGAGTTTGTACTGATTAAGAAGGCTAGCCAATTGTGGAGCTGTTTCCTGTGTGGCCACTTTCCCAAGTCATTTGGAAGTTTCTGTATCAGGAACTGCATGGCATATGAGGGGATGATGCATTATCTCAGTGTTGTGGAATCTGAAGTGGCATGTGGCATTTCCATGTGCTCCTAATGAAAGAAGGAGCAATGAGTCTGCTGTCTCTCAGGCAGGCCTGGTGGAACTTAGAACAGGATTAACACAACTAGTGTCTGTTTGACTCAGCAAAACGGAGTGCAACTTCTTCAGTCAGGAAAGTAAAATAAATAATTTCTATTGAGAAACTGTTTAATAAAAATGAAACATCTTTTTCCTGAACTCTTTCATTCTTTAAAAAAAAAAGTTAGTGCTTTCTTGTAAGCACTTCTATTTTCTCCTACACAGAAGAAAAAGAGATTGAATTACTAGAATTTCCCATTCAATAGAAACGTTGATTTCTGCCTGCCCTCTTTCCCCTGCCCCACAAAGCAGAAGATTATTCTTGAAACTGGTAATAAAGGACCAGAAATGGAACACTCAGTTATAGAGAAGAGTGAGACACTTGTGTCTATATTGCCATTTAATCATGGATGGTGTCAAAGAGAAGTTTTTTTTCAGAAGTCTGCTCCTGCAGTTCCTGGTTAACCAGTGATGCTGAAATAAATATATTCCTGCCTCTGTTTGCTGTGCTGGGCATGTCTGAAAACTTCCAGCTTTTCATACATACAGTTAAAGGTTAATTACACTTTTTTTAAATACTCCTTGGATTCATGGATGCTGAAAGCTTTTCAGAAGCCTGAACTAAAAATGTTCAAGAAATTTAATTTTTCTTGGGAAAGGAGGTAACAGAGGAGGGAACAAATGGAAGTAAAGGTAAGAAAATGTTGAACAGAATGAGTTCATGCGTGGCAAAGAGGAATTCACTGAATTAATGCTTGCTTTGTTAACGGCATCTTTTGTAGGGCTGGGAGCAGAGCTGAGATATGGAGAAGGCCAGAGAGTTACTTTTCAGTTACTCTTCCCTCTACATATAAGAAAAGGGGAAAGACACTGTAGATAAGAAACTGATGGATGTGGATGTTTCTTGAAATAAGGAGTCCAGGAAAAGGTAGAAAGGAATTTGGCCCTGTTCTGAAGTGGGTTGGGCACAGACCTGGGAATGTAGCCAGAAGAAAGAATGATGTTTCTCCAAGTCCAAGGGTGCCCCATATGGATGTGTTAGGGGCACAACACCCTCTCTGGTGCTGAGTTTGATAGCCATAGATAGTGTGCTGGCCTAACAAATGAGGTTTGTATGATTTTTGGGAGAGCTCTCAGCTCTTTCACTGTCATGCCCTATCTGCAGTGTCTGGTCAACATACTCATTGACTGAGTACAAGGCAGAGAGAGATGGAGACTGCAGTCAAGGTTTACTTGTTGTCTACAGTGATGTATTGACTTCCTTGCAGGATATTTCAGTATTTTTTCCTCCCTAGTGCAAATATGAACTCTGAAATTTGTATGAATATACACTTCTTTTAGCTAAGCATTTGTGCAGGCAGTTTCTCCAGAGATAAATTAGAGGCTTCTGTAGCTTAGATATCTTAAAGGGTAATATCTTAAAACTGCAAGGTAATAACATTCTCCTGCTATAATTTCTCTACCCCATTAGTTTGAAGAGTGATTTACACTTGAAGAAATTAAGAGAGTTGTCCAGCCCATACTGGATGTTGTGGCTAAGATGGTACAAGTATATCTGTAATGCAGCTCTATATGGTGGTTTCTCATCTGCTCTGAATGAGGTAAAGGTCAAACCAGGTTCAGGATTTGCTTTCTTATATTGGTGATACTCCTGATTAAAAATGTTGAATGAAAGTAATAATGTTTTAAGTATCTTGCATAAACAAATGACAGAATGTGCAACAGTGGTGACGATATTGCAGATGTACCAGCTGTACTAAGGAGGTTATTTAGTGCAGCCACATGCCCAGAGCAGGGCCAACAACACATTCAGACCAAGTTGCTTGGGGCTTTTTTCAGTATAAGGACAGATTCCTGACTGCTCTGAGCAGGGTGTTTCAGTGCTTTATTATATCCCAAGTGAAATAAGAAAACAACCAAAAGGCACAAATAATTTCTTGTTTGCCAGTTTTGTTGTTTTGTTGATTTTGTATTTGGTTTTTTTTGTAAACCAGCCTCTCTCCCTATTTTTGTATGTTTTTGTGACTTGAAGGATGTCAGATTCCCCTATCTGTTTTAGGTTTTTTTGCATTTTTTAAAACTGAAAGGCAGTGGAGAGTAAAAAAAGTATATAGGGAGGAAATTTCAGTTTCTTTCTTTTAAGTCCTTTTCTATCTGTGCAGAGGGTAGAGCAGGACTGGAGATCACCTGCTGTTTCTGACATAATCCTTTGGGATTTGAAGATGTGAGAGTAGAGTCTATTTCTGTTCTTTGTTGCTTTCAACAGCAAAGGCAACTCTTGGAACTGAAGGACTGAGGTTCAATCCCTGATTGTATCGAAAAAAATGCAGTTTACTTTCCCATATGAAACTCATTCCTAATAGAAACCATAGCCCAGCCAGCATGCTGCTGGGGGTGTAGGCAAGTGTATCTCCAGGGAACACTTGTGTAGCAGTAGTGTGTTACAGTAAGGTAGCCAAAAATGGACTTCTGAATTGCTAGGTTCCTTCCTCTGAATCAAAATGTTACTGCCTTGACGACCACCGGAACGCTTGCCTGTGTCCAGCTATACTCACCTTCCACTGAATGGGTATTTAAAATCTGCTGGTGTATGAGATGGCTTTTATGGTGCTTCTGGAAAAAAGAGGTGTCAGGAGAGCAAGGCTGTTGGAAGGACTTTAGCCAGGATCCCAGAGCTGAGCTGCTGTAGACTATGCTAATAAAAATAAGGAGATAATCAAAACCAAGAAGTTGCATACCGGCTTCTTGTGCAGAAGGAGATGCAGCAGCGAGCAAACTGGTGCTTGCCAAGCGGGAAAAAGGGCACTGACTGGCAAGGAGAAATGTTATTTCCTGCTTTGAGGGACAAGCAAGTGGAATAAACACAAACCACTGTCTGTTCATCAGAATGGGACAATGTGGAAATCAGTACACTTCCCTGATCCCATTGGGCTGATGATTGAAGTTAACAATCTGCCCATCATCAATGGGCTTCACATAGATATTGCCTCTGTCATTGTCCAGTGACAAGTCTCTTCAAACTTAGTAATAATGCCTGCAATTTTTTCCAGCCAACCAGAACAACTTTGCCTTTGCCTCTGCACTTTCTACAAGATCTACGTGAAGCCCAGTGATGATGGGCAGATTGTTAATTTCAATCATCAGCCCAATGGGATCAGGGAAGTGTGGCAGCAGTAAGCGAAAATGGATGCTTAGAGTAAGGAGACTAACAAAGCAGTAGGAGCAAATATTGGCAAGTATTAGCAAATATTTGTTAGTATCACTGCTGTTATACAGTGCAATGTGAGTTCCAGCCGGTGTCAGAGAAAGTTTAAAGCTCTGCTGGAAAAAACCATAAAACTGTAATGGAAATTTTGGGTCCCAGCTGTTTGTGAACAGCTTGAACCTTCTGATAAGCTGAATTACAGTGGGATCAGGGTGCCTGACATCTTAGATTCCATGAAAAATCCAATCCTAAGAAATTGCTTTCTCCTTTGCATCAATTCTGCAGGTAGTCTTGGGTGTGTTCTGCGTGTGCTCTCACCAGTGGGAGCTTTGCTGCATGCTCTCAGTGGGTCTGTGCTTTCACTCTGCCAGCTTTATTTGTCAGATTAGCTTTATATTCTGCAAATGCTGAACTGATTAATTTGGCAGGTTTATGGATTTGCCTCACATCAGTTATGGTTTAATATGGAAAACAAAGAAGTGGATCTCAAGTACCGCATGTTCCAGTATCTCTGCCAGTAAAAGAGTACATGGGGGGACAGAGCAGATACTAACTGAAATCCATTTTTTGTCTGTCTGCTTTATCAGTGAAGGCCAAGAGTTTCTGTGATTCACCCCAAAGGGACAATCAAAGTTCACAGACATTAAATATTAATTTAATTTATTGAATTCAGAGATATTCCTGGAAAATATAGTCAGATCCTCTCATGTATTTAGCACCCAATACTGGATGACTCCTTTATAAATCAATGCTAGTTTAAAAAACATTCTTAAGAACATGGGTTTGCCAGAAATGTTCTGAGGGGTAGTAGGGGTGGTATTTCAGTTTTATAGGACAAAAATTCAGAATTAACTTAAGGTCTAAAATTTGTCTTTGGGTAGGAGAATATTGATGTGCTGCTGTACATTTCTCTCCTCTGTCCCCTGTACAATTGTGGAAGTATAGGAAAAGAGAAACTTTAATCAAGATTTGGAAAAGATCCCTGCAGTAGAGCAGACTGATTTCACAGCAGCTTTCAGAGTTTCAAAAAAAGTTTGAGAATTTGTGCTTGTTTTGAAAACCAGGAAAGTCTGAATATTTTCATGATACTACATAGCATCAACAGCTGTGTCTTCAACTTACAGGTCTTTCTAATACGAAGAGAAAAATGACCGTAGATCTGAGAGGTCTTTCTTTGTCAAAAAAAAAAATTGTGGAGACATCTTGAATATGATGTGCGTTATGAAAAGAGTTTCTGGAAAAAATATTTGCCTTACTACAAAATATTCCAGCCAGCTCTCCTTGGAACCCATTGTATCTCAGGGCAGATGTTGAAATTATTTCAGAAAAGATGTGATGTGTGTGTCTTGCACAGGTGTCAGTGCTAGTGTTTAAGGAAATATTTCTACAATCAGTTAAAATACACTAACAGAAACTATGCAGATAATACAAAGAATAAAATATACTAATTTTCTCTTGCAAATAAAATTTCTGAGTTACATCTGCAATCCTAATTTCTTGTGTTGGTTGAAAAGGATGATGACTTTGGAATATTTACAGGGTGAGCTATGCTAATCATCTCTCCTCAGCTACTGTAACATCAAATTTGGAGGTAATAACTTAGAAATGCAGAAGACCTAATATTTCATTACTGGGAGCTTCCTTGGTTCATTTAAACTAGGGTAAAATAACTACTTTGATTTGCTAGTGCAGTAAACCTGTTTTGCACTATCATAAATTAGAATGTCAGGTGTGAAACAGTAAAATGAGGATTAGAGATCTGGATTTCTTCACATAAAGTGAACACTGTAGTAAAAAAATACTACAGTTGAATGTGGAGGCTACAGTAAGAGATGGTTCTCAAACCAGACTTTAATTATGGTAGTATCAAGGCTGAGAAACTCCACTGAATTTTTCACTTTTGCTGTACTGTACTCGAGCAGAATTTCCTCAGCCATGGCTTTCATCTGGAATTTATAATCCTGCTATAGTTAATTTATAGTAGATATGTTCCTGCTAAACAGTGCTAAAGGGGCTAAAATGGAGATATTTACAATAAATAGAAACATTTGAAAGTCCTTCGAGTGAAAAAGGAAAAGTTCTCACTTGCTACTATAGATTCATGTCCATAGAGGTTTTGAAATATTTTCTTCTCCAAATCCCTTCCTGTAGTTTTTCCTTTTGATTTTGGAAAACTCGTTGCTCTTCTGAACCTACTATATGTCAGATGTAATCGTCCTGTTTTGCAAAATGGAATACAAGTCTTTGAGAGTGCTTGAGAACTGTTAAAACACCATTGCTTATAGGAAAAAAAGGGTACAACTTTCTTTGGCTTCCAGTGTTTGGACTCTATCATGGATGATGTGAACCTAAAGTATCTGTTGGCACTCAACAAGTGATGCTCAGAGAAAGGCTCCAAGGCATTTTACTGAAATCAAAAGGAGGGATGCAGCATTTGCATGGAGATCAGAGAAATAGCTCCCACGCAATAACAACTTTTTGACACCTACCACTGACTTCAGTTTTAACTGTCATGCTATAGGTGCAGAAATGCTTGGAGAAATTTTGCTGGTTTGCTTAACTTTTCCAATTTTTCCCCCGCTTTTTCCATGTTTCTGCACTGCGTGCCATGGGGACTTAGGTTTTTGGCTGGGCTCCTCCTGGAGCACAGTATAGAAGATGTTTCAAATCTTAGTCTTTGCTCAGGCACGATTACTGAAGAGTATTGGATCCGATGCATATGACCCCGATGTTGCTCAGTTCTCTTCTCCTAGAGGTTCCATCTGAGATTCCTGAATGTCTCACCAAGTTCCTCCCCAGTTCCTGTGCCTTTTCTGCTCATCAGACATCCAGCACAGAAAGCTACTGTAATTTTTTCTCCTGGAGAGCAAACACAGGGCTTTACAGAACAGCCATCAGGTACATACCCTGGGGAGAAAGCTATGAGAGGGGTTTCTGACTAGCAAGACTGGTGCAGAGCAGGGGCTACTTGGAAAAGAATGGCCTGGACAGAGACTAAGGAGGAAGAGGTGAATCTGAGTGTGTGCTGAGTGGCTATTGTAGTGAAAGTATCATAGGGAAGCTGAATAAGTGGGTAAAATTGCCTGAAACCACCACCTCTTTGCTAGATGGGAAATGTGGTTGTGACAAAGAACCTGTAAGGAAACCAGCTAATACAATACAGAAATATGGAGAAAGAGCACTTAATTGTACCCAAGTGCCTTCTTGAATCAGGGTTCTACTGTTGCCAAAGTATGAGACAACTGGATTTATCACTATTCAATACAATCAATTTCTCTTTACTATTAATTTATTTCTATTTATTAACTCTCATCATCGTCACGGCTAGGCTTCGCTAACGAAGATTTGGGGAGGGCTCTACCCACATTTGTTACAAGCACTCTGGTGGCTAAAAAGGCCAATATGAGATAGGCCTTTTGCAACGTCTGGTTGCAAAAGGTACCGCAGAAAGACTCCTTACGTGGTATATTCTGCAAGGCACGAATCTTTCTGCGTTGTCTTTTCTCCTCGAGAGTGATCCTGGGTGCTTTCTCAAAGGCATCAGCAGCGTTATAGATGGTGTGTCTTCAGACCTCCGGATTGGAGGCCAGAGTAGACCAGTTATGTTGATCAATTTACTAACTGTATTTACTGTTTATTTGTCATCTTTCCTTCACTCACCGAAGAAATATGTCAAGAATAAGCCTAGACTTCAGCAGAATCAGGGAGGTATTATTTGAGATTGTCACAGTCCAAATCATTAGTTTCTTGTGCAGCATGTGGTTGAAGAAATCACATGAATCTGTTCACCTTCCCAGCTTTGTGGTTTTGTTTGCACAGTAAACTAAATTAATTTATTAAGCCAAGTAGTCATAAATAGAAGCTAAATTAAAACTGATCTCGGATGATATTCTAATTGGACTTAGCCTCTTGAGGCAATGTGCTGTGAAGAAGCCTGCCATTTTTCAGATGCATTGCAGCAGCTTTCATGCTTCGCATGACAAAGATCTGCTATCAGCCAGAACTTTAACTTAGCTATATGCGAGGTTAATGGAGCTAATCAAGGTGTGGAGGAGGCAAAAGAGTGGGTGGGTTGCCTAACAATGAAAGGTAAGAGGGGAGGAGGAGCTTTTGTTTGTTTGTTTGGAGAGACTCACAATATCGATCTTTGTTTCCGTAAAATCGGGGATAAAACTTCCGATGACTGCCTGCCCTTCAGTTTTAATATGCAGCCCACCTGCACACAGCCCTTTCTTCTGCGGAAGCTGGCTATACAGTCTGTCTTGATTAGATTCTGTAGCTTTGGCATTTTTTCAAATTCTTCTGATACCCATCTTGTCAAATCTGTCAATTCTTTCTTACAATACTAACAAAACACGGAAGACAAGGTAATGTGCTAGCCTTGTATTTAAAGCTTTCTTTGTTTTGATTTGCTATTACCTCTTATTTTTCTCCCCCTGAGAGACACAAAAGAGAAAGAATAGATACTAGATCAACAATCAAATTACAATGCCTGCTTTTTAGCAGTCTCTGCTGTCATGATTCACTGTAATCAACTGTGGTGCTCCCAGTGCAGGAAAGGATTTGAGATAACTTGATAAGGCACCTCTACTGTATCCCAAGCTTTTGCTTCAGTAATACTTCAGGTTGCACCAGGATGAAACCTTCTTAAAAGAGATAAGTTGAGATGCATTCTCACGGTTTCAGTTTCATCATAGTACTGTAGTGGGTTAAAATGTGTAATCTTTCTTAAAACAGTTGTTCCACTGAGAGGCTTTGAGCTATTTAACTTTAATAATTCTTAAGTTAAGGATTTGTTATTTTTCATTCTTCTTGGGAATAATATGTAATTTATCTGACTTTGGGAGATCATAATCAGAAAAGGAATAAAGAGCATAATTACTGTCTTTCATGTTATCATTGATCGTGTGTGTCTGCAGAGGAGCCTTGAATAAGGTCAGACCTTGCACAGTGTTTGTCCTGACCATATGTTGTGGTGGTGGAAGTGGAATCCAGATGTAAAGACCGAGTGAGAAAGCTGCAGTGGCTGTGGCTGGCTGAATGACCAGCACTGATTATACATGTGTACAAGAAAAATGCCTTCTTGGTCCTGAACTTTTGCGGAAGAGGAAACAGCAGTGAAACATTGATAGGACTTGCTCCCAGCAGTTGTGCTAATACAAGGACTTGGTCCTGCAGGATCTGTATAAACTCCTGGTGCCTGGACCCTACACCTCTTTAGGTGTCTGAGGGTTTGTGTAACCTCCTTTCTAGAACAC
Organism: Neopelma chrysocephalum; assembly: GCF_003984885.1. Classification (NCBI taxonomy): domain Eukaryota; kingdom Metazoa; phylum Chordata; class Aves; order Passeriformes; family Pipridae; genus Neopelma; species Neopelma chrysocephalum. Next base: position 3,579,721 of record NW_020897701.1, read on the forward strand.
ACCACAGCTTGTCGAGAGGGACATTAAGGACCTCACTTGGCTTCTCTTTACCTGAATGGGGCTGCTGCATCAAAAGCTTCCTTCCTTTTTCTTCATCCCTGCTAAAGTGTGGAGGTATTCACTGATGAACTAGCAGTGAAAAGCTGGTGGTGGCTTAATCTGTGGCTGGGAAGTGCAAAGGGTTTTACAGCTGGGATGATATTTCTGTGCTTGTGTGAAAGAAACAGCGTATCTTTAAGAGCCCATGAGCCCCGAATAAGTGCCTTATTTTTAACATACATCATAAATAAAACTTCAAAGCTTTGAGAGTGAGGGGGTTGAGAGCACATTCTCCCATTCACCAGAAGTGTTTTTGCCTGCCAGAACCATTTACTAAATCTGCTAAACAGCTTTGTTAAGGTGTTTATCCCACCAAGACAGTTCATAGCTGTGGGCATTCAAGGATATAGAAATGAATTCAGGCTATGCCAAGCATACAGGACAATGTTTCTGAGCTTGACACAATACAGTGGCTCATCTGCATAATCCCTCCATCCTGCTTGAGATGGAGAAGAATGGAAAAGCAGTAGATACTGTATGTCAACCCTGACGGCTTTATTAGAACTAGAGATTCTATTCTTCTGGTCATGCTGCTTTCTTCTTTCCAGCATTCAGCCTGTAGGGAGAGGGCTGCATTGCCCCCTTTGGAGATTTGGAAAAACTTGGAAAGGTGGGAAGCATGCCAGGATTTTGCTTTATATTCTCCCTCACTGTATCTGAAGATGCTGCAGGTTGTCTTTGTCACTCTGCAGATAATGACATTCAAGAGAGAACATGTGGGATGTTCTGTGTGGGATGGCCTGTATAAGGTAGAGTGCATAGTGTGTGAGCAGGGGAAGCCAAGGGCAGGTTTCCAAACCCACCAGCTCTTATTTAGGCATGCCCATGAAGTGGCTAGATTTTGAATAGGCTACTGCTCTCAGCAGGAGTTGCTGGGTGATGAGCCCTTCTGAAAACTTGGCTTCTTGACAGTATGATGCATCGCTCAGTTGGAAAGATTGCTTTCAGCACCCTGTGAATAATCCGTTCTGTTTGAGTGTAAATAATATCTCTAATATTTCCTTTTTGGCTTTTGTGGAATATTGTGGAATTTTTTTCCTCTGAAAAAACAAACTGAGGCTTTATTTATTGAAGTTGAATGAATAATTTCCAATTAATAATTTATTCAGGGAATCAAGTCTTTTTCTGCTTGCAAAAATCTTCCCTCTTTAATTACTTCCTCAAACGCATGTGATAATTTTTTTTTACTAGTTCTGTCTTCTGTCCCCAACACATCTCTTCTCATGGAGTTGGGACAAGTTCAGTTTGGGACCTTGTAACTCAAACATGTTGAGTAATGTGTGAAGGTAATCACTGTGTGTGTCATGCAAGCATTTAAAATGGTATTGGTTCTACTAAGTTTTTGGGGCAATATGGATCAATTGCTCATGCTTTCCAGAAAGTACTAGATGACAAACCTTATAAGAGTGCTCATCCGTTGTGCAGTAATGTTGCACCCGCTAGGCAGAATTTTTATAAAATCCCATGGAGAGTTTCTCAGCACCTGAATGCAGCCAGCAGATTCAGTAAATAGCTCCTGTATTTTAGAGGCATCTGTCCTGGTGCTGTAGCTGAACATCCAAGTAAAGGCTTTAGGTACCCTTATTCACACCATTACCAGCCTGCTCTATGTCCTCATGCCTGGTTTCTTTGGTTTGGTTTGTGTAGTTTCTCTGACTATGTAGATTCTAAAGCCTTCATAGTAGGGGCTCTCCTTTACCAAGCAAATCTGCAGAAGGCAGAGCAATGAGATAGACTTTGTGCCCTGCCTATTAATGACATGACAGCAGATGTGGTCCTGTGGACTTCAAGCACAGAATCAGTCTTAACAATACTTCCAGCTCCTTCAATTTCACTGAGCTACTTAGGGAACAGAGTGCAAGGTGTCTAGTAGCAGAATTAGTTGAAAAACTGGGATGGGATGAGATGAGATATTTTCTAGAGACAATTCACACCTCCTTCTGTAGTCAGCAAAAGGGATTCTCTGTCAGAGGCTGACATGAAACTGACAGACTGACTGAGTGTTCTGGGGCATCTTCTGGCAGTCTGACCTGCTGAATAATTTTGGCACCTAAATTAAGACCTTAAAATGAGATGGTGTATGTGCCTTCAATATAATCTCAACCAAAGTGGTTTGCAGTCCATCCCAAATTTCTTTACCAGTCAGTAGATACCTATGATATGAAGACTTTTAGGAGGCAAATGAGTTGTGGTCATTCAAAGAGTGAGCTATGTGATACTAATCTACAGGTCCTGGCTGAATTTGTATGTGATCAGTGCAGCATGTGATCAGTGCAACACTGTCCCAGATTACAGGGCACCTACGCAGCTAGTGCTGGCACTGCGTCTCTAGTGCAGATGAAAATCAAATTAGGCACAGTGTAAAGGCTCCATGGACACCTGGAGGACACCTTAAATTTGTCTAGATTTATAAACAGAATTTAAACCTTACAGAAGTTATGTGAAGATTAATTTTCTTTAGTGTTCTTTTCTCTGCTTGAACCAGTTGCCTGTTCTCGCCTATCTGTGCTATCCTACTGCTAGGAGGAGAATGGGTACTTTTGAGGATCACTGTCCTCCAGAGACCATTTCTAAGACTACGGGACTGGTGTCAGTGAACTGAGAAAGTCTCTTGATAATCTGCATTTATCACAGCACTCCTGGACCTGCAACGCTTTTCTTTAATAGGAAAATATTTGAGTTTCTCAGAGAAACTAAGTAACAAACTTTGTGCAACCATCTACCATGAATTAATGCTAACTAAATCAATAGCAAGCCTAGCCAGCTACTCCTAGCTTGTTTCCTTCTCTCTATACATGAGCAAATGCCAATGTACCTGCTAATAGCACAGACCAGTGGAGGGTGTCCCTAGGATGAAAGCCACAAGAAGCTGGGCAGCATGGCCATCAGTGAGTTTTGAGAGCAGGCTTTTAGTGAGAGAAGAGTATGACAAGGGCATTCTGGAAGATGCTGGACCAGATGGTGCATGACACCATGTTTTATGTACTCATATTTCCCAAAGCAATATGCCTTTCAACTTCCTCTTTTAAATTGTTATAAAGGATTTAATTTGTACGAAGAACTACCATATACACAAGGTGACAGAATAAATTGCTTTAAGTTAGGCACCCAATGTTGCTCTTAAATTTTCTCATGAATTTCGGGTTGTGACTGGCTGGTATCAAAGTCCTTCATGTGCTTTGCCAGTTAGCAGAAATCCTGTGGAGGCTGAAGCAGTGGCTTGTGTCTGGCTGAATGACTGTGCCCATGCCTCTTAGCCAGACCAGACTCCATGGCTGTGTACTGAGACTCTTAATCCTTCCCTACATTCCAGTAGAATGATGAATTAAAGGACTCTCTAATATGAAAAGTGTTTTGATTTGGAAATACTGAGGTCCCTGTAGAAAAGGAATTTTGTTGATCTAAAATCACCACATTTCACAAAGACAATTTATGACAAATGTTATGCTTTGGAGAAAAAAGTAGAAAAGAAAAGTAATCCCTGTGGGAGAAAGATAATATCCGGTAAGTGAAATTAGTCATAAGTTGAGGAAAATGTGTGGTAAAACATGAAAGCAAGATCTTTTAAAATAATTTTGTGTGATTTTTTAGAATATTTTTTGTTTTCTAGATCAACCATTGTATATTTTCTTGTATAAGAGATTGCTAGTGTTTATGAAATGTTGTAATCTAATAGTTTATTATGTCTTTTCAAGCTATTTCAAGTGTTTTATAGAGAGAAAGCTATATTTCTAAACATTACCTAGTGCAGGAAGTGAAAAACCTATAGTCAGAGATACTAAAGCCAACACAGTAAGCTTAAAAATCATGGCAGAAACTTAATTCCAGTCGGATAAAATGCTGCTTGGATCCCCCTATAAACTAGGTCCCAAGGGTGCAAACTACATTTTTATAAGATGGTTCCCCAAACACCAGTTTTGTAACCGCATATAACCTAAATGTACATTTCCACAGACTTTCTGCAGCAATTTTTGTAAGGCTTGTTGTATCACACAGACACAATACTAAAAATAACATTTTAGTTGGAAAATACTCACTGGGCAACAAAAGAGAAGGGTCCTATGGGAAACCCTATTTATTTGCATTTAGTGTTTGCATTTCTTACTGTAAATGTTAAATACATGCCTCCTGTTTCAGATTGCATGAGCCCTTCATTTGGGTTTTCCAGCACCATCTGTAGTCAACAGACTACAAAAAGAGAAAAGGCAATGCTCTGGCTGTTGTAATAGCTAAATCAATTTTTATTGTCATTTTTACACACACATTACATAGGTGCATAAAATTGTGTGCCAGGTTCTCTGCCAGCTGTACTTAACAATAGGTAGTTGTGGAGCATTGGAGACTATCACGTATGAGACAGTTGTCCATGTAAAAATCTGCAGAAGAGAACAAACCAGCAGCAAGGAGCGCTTTCGCCACCCCAAGCAAGCAAAAGGCTAGAAGTTGAAAGTGACTCCATTTATTTTTTGTTTTAAACAAAAATCATGAGGGAATTGCTGTATGGAGCAGCTCAGGGTCATGAGTAATGTAGTTAAAACCCCCAAACCGGGTTACACGAATTAATAACACTGACTGCAGAGTACTGAATATCATGTTGGGACCTGAGCCAGCAGAAGGTGCACACAGGCTATTTTCTCTCTGACCCATTTGGGATATGTACCTGATACGGGCTTTAAAAGAAAGCCAGTACTTTGCTTAAAGCAACACAAATTCTTGACTCTGGCATGGAAACGAGAGGAGAATGATGACATCGACATGTCACAAGACATCAAAAGACTTAGAAATTTGTGGGTAACTTTCATAAATTGTCTCATGGACACTCTGGATGTGTCTGCGGAGACAGAATTAAAAAAAAAGTATTTGCAATATTTTTGAGACAAAAAGACCCAAAGAAATCTTCCCCTCCTCTCACAATTAATTTAAAGATAATTGGCTAAAAGTCCAAGCCAAAAAATAATTAAGCAAAAGGAGATAGAAATCTCTTACAGAATTGGTTCTGCCAGAAATATATTTGTTGTAATATCCCACTAGTGGCCAGTAAAGGAAATGGAAAGCAAAAGTCATGCCAAGACTACATATTCACAGCTCTGCCTACTCTATTTCAGTGCCCAGAAGCATGAAGGCCTGAAACCACATAATTTTTAACATTAAACTAACTACTGTCATGTGGAAGTGGAAGATGAGTTAGATCTAAGATAAATACAGCTCTTCTGCTAGAGAAAGTTGGATTCTAATGATCAGACAAATTTGTAGGGCAGGCAGCAAGAACCCTCCGCAGCTGATAAAAAGACTGATTAGGTGCTTAGTTGTCCCAGATAAGAATACATGAAGTAGGGAGCAAGCTATGTGTTACAGTGCTACAGGTGCAATGCACACCAGTCATTTAAAGTGAAAACCAGCATGTGATTTTTGACTTGCCAAGGGCTGGGAAAGACATGGCAAATGGCAGGGTATTCCAGATAGGTCTGAGATAGTCATAAGACATAGCATCTCCTCCTGCCAGTGGTCCATCTGGTATGAGAAACAAAGCCTCTGCAGTGGGAATTCTAGAGTAATGGTGGTTGAGGTGTGTGGTCCTGCATACCTGTGGATGAGTCAGAAAATTCCTGTAGTAATATCAAAGAGTGAAGTTTGTTTACTCACTGCACCATCAAGGCTCTGAATGAGCTATTAAAGTCTGTAAGGCAAATATGTATTTATTTAGACAATTTTTTAAAAATTGATTTTTGATCCAGTACGTGGTAAAAGCTCCTAAGGAACCAACTATGTAAATCCTTCCTTAGCTGTATAAATACTCTTTTTACTCTCTCTGTAGTTAACTTTCATATGATGGCACGAAGGATGAATGATGATTAGCTGGAATCAGTGCTTGGGAAAGAGGGAGAACAGGGAAATGGATTCTATTTCATGTGTTTTCTTATGAGACTTTAGTAATTAAGCACTTTGCAAGAAGGGTAATAATCAGTAGCCTTTATTGGTTATGGTATTTATCCTGCCTCTGCCATTCAGGTTGGCCCAGCCCTGTCACCTTCATTTCCTCATCTGTACAATGGGAATAAAAGTATTGACCTTCTTAATAGCATCTCTCCGAAATGGAAAGAGAGCAAATGCTTTGTAAGATCTGCTTAATTATTGTTAACTTAACTTCAGGCTATGAGCAGTTCTCTTGGAGTCGATGGGACTGCTCACATGTGGAGTTAGTTACAGTACTGGGAGCCACTGATGGCTGCAAATCATGGAAAACTGGCCTTCTGATAGGTCGTAAGTGTGCTTCTGGAAAACTGTTTTTGCTTTCCATATGGGCTGGGACTTTCAGCGATGCTTTAACAAGTTATATGCCTTGGATTTGGATGCCTAAATCTTTCAGGTTTTTTGAAAGTCCTTGCAAGGAAGCAGGGAGTTGCTGTTGGAATTGCAGTCTAAAATTACAAACAAGCATGTACAAAAAAAAATGAAAAATGAAGTGGGAATTGTGGAAGGAAGGAGGAAAAGTCTTAAGTTACTTTGGAAATGGAAACTTTACTGGAAATGAAAGTCAAAATTAAAAAGGATACTGACAGTTGAAAATAAATTCTGGTTTTGCTATTCTAATGTGAGTGTAAAGATTTTATATGAAAATGGACACTTCAAGGTGGGGGGGAAATTCTGAGGTACAAAGCACGTGGGAATATTCATGGTTCTTTTTTTTCTTAGTTGAGTATGTCTTGAATTCCTATTTGGACTGAAATACCAAACTAAGTAGCCTGATTTTCAACACTTCTTTGACCAGTCTCCATTAAAGAGAAAACAAGCAACTGTAACCACCTACTTTGGAAAACCTCAGCTACTTCTTTTTATTGATGCCACTTGCTTTCTTTTAGTTATGCTAGTACCAGAGGATCATCTCACTTGAGCCATGATTTCTCTTCCATTTTAAGTGGGTAATATCCATATGCAAATTTTCTAGACAGGTCTCTTGGCAAATGCAGGGGAAAAAAACCAGCAAAACTTCTTAGCAACAGCTGGGAAGAACATCAAGAAGGAATCTTTTTTTTCTCAGCCTTGGAAACATGTTGGCATTCACACCTCTGCTCAGCACTCTACTTGAGCTGTGTGCTTATTAGTGCTCTTAGAGTGCAGGCAAACTACACTGAATCAATATATATACTTGTCCCACATCCTTTGTTCTTATTTTAATACAAAAATCTCCATAGGTGCATGCTATAGTACTGAACTTTCCAAAGCTCAGGAAAGTTAGTCCTTGCTGTCATCCACGTCTTTACTTGCACCCTCTTCCCTTAAAGTCCCTAAATCCCTGTGCTATGTCCCTCTTATGCAGGCACTGAACTGACTCAGAATGTCTTTGTGCTTATATTTCAAATGCCTGCTACCTGTGGCTTTTGGGGGGAACTGTTGCAAAAAATAGTTTGCGAGTAGAGTGGCATGGAGGCATGTGATATCCTGCTCTTTATTTGCTTTTGACATCAGTGTGGTGCAGGGTTATTGAGGGGGTTATCTCTAGGAACATGATGAAACGAGGGCAACCATGGCAGGACTTTTACCAGACTGAAATATGAAAAGTGAGTTTCTCTTTTAAGCAGAAAAGCCCAGGAAGATGGCCCTTGTAATTACTGGAAATCAGCAATCTGTCTTCTGTCATTCAATTTAACCCATGTAAACTTGCTATGTGAAATGGATCCACCCAGAGGGTGTGATTTCAGAAAAGGAATAGTCCATCTGGTTTATCCAAATGCTGCTTTAATAAGGATGACTGACAGTTTTTCTCAGATCCAGAGCGCAACAGACAGCCTGGAAGCTGGTTACTTACCAGCTTGGATACAAAAGATCTCTATATTAAGCATGATATCAAAGTAATAGGAGTTGATATTATTGGCAGAAGCAGGCAAATAGACAGTGGGAATGTTGAGGCTGAGCAGGTAAGCCAGGGCTCAGCAAACTGTAATGAGAGGTGACTCATATGGAGGAAGAAAGGCTTACCTCTTCTGGATAGACAGTAATTTTTGTAAATAACTCCAATTTGTAAAACTTGCAGTAGTGTTTTAGGATGTACCTTACAAAAAAAGAGATTCAAAGGGGTCACAAAAATGAAGAGTGACCATAAGTACAACTGCATCCTCATTTCCTCTCCTGAATATGGTGCTTTTGTTCTGATCTAGATGTTCCAGTATTATATTTCAAAATAATTAAAAGACAATTGCACCTATTTTTCTTGTTCAGAGTTCCCAAACCTGCTGCTAAATATGTTGTTTTGCATATTTGTCTGCTTAATTTGTGCCTAGAGATGCTTTCTCTTTATTTTTCTTTCCCTCTTTGAGATTTCAGATTACTGGTCTGGAGAAAATGGGCAGTTTGCCTTTACATTATGTGAATAGCAGAATAGGATCCTGTCACTGATGAAAGTACTATATTTATGACTCATTATAATCCATTCATTGCTTCACAGACCCAGAGCCCTCCAGGGAGTACCACAAACCCACATAATTTTCCCAAGTGCTACATTTTGCATTTGGATCTTTGGTTTAGCTGACAGATACGAAAAAGGAAGAAAAAAGTGCAGGGAGGCATGGAGTCCATGTGATTGTGTGTGTACAGATACTCAGCAGGGGTAGCAGCAATTTCAGTTCAGAGCTGTCCCTATCATGCTGCTGATCCCCATTCCTTCTGATGCCCTAACAACCACAAGGAGCAGGGGGGGTGAGCTTCAGGAGCTGGCAGAGATTACCATGCCTTTGGTGATTGCAGGCCCATTGCAAGTAGGTGAGTGTTGGCACCACGAGCCTTGCTGGAACAGGCTAACAGAGTGGATTTATGGATTTTTACACATTGGGTTGTCATACAGAGGGACCTGGACAAGCTCTAGAAGTGGGCCCATGGGAACCTAATGAGGTTCAACAAGGCCATGTGCAAGCTGGCCTGGGTTGAGGCAACCTTCTGTACCGATAAAGACTGCAGGATGAAGGGATTGAGAACAGCCTTGCTGACAATGACTTAGAGGTGCTGGGGGTTGCAATCCTGGGCATGAGCCAGCAATGTGTACTTGCAGCCCACAAGGCCAATTGTATTCTGGGCTGCATCAAAACCAGTGTGGCCAGCAGGTCAAGGGAGGAGGTTCTGCTCCTCTGCTCTGGTGAGACTCCATTCAGCTCTGAGGCCCCCAGCACAAGAATAGTGTGCACACTCACAGATTGAGCAACCTGATTTAGCTGAAGATGTCCCTTCTCATTGCAAGAGGGTTGGACTAGATGATCTTTCCAACCCAAACCATTCTATGAAACCGTGATTTTGTTCAGAAAGGAGCTTAAAGTCACGGCAGGAAAGCTACTGTGCTGGAGGGATAAACACAGGTTGGGGTAAAAGAGTGAGGGATTCAGATTTTTTGCTTCAACATGCTAAATCTATTTCTTGTCTTTTCTAACATGATTTGCAATCCCACTGCTTGGTTTTGTATGAAGTCTGAAGAATTCCTTGCCATTTCTCCTTTGTCTGATGATTTCTGCAGTTATTGTACCTGCTTTGTGATTCCTCTCCTTTTTTTCCCTCCAAACCTTGTTTTTTTCTAGCAAAGAGGAGACAGTGAGACTCTGCTGACTGCTTTGTGGTACCTGTTAATTTTCTGCTGTTGCTTAATGGAGCACTTCACAGGAATATGCTCCATTTCATTCTTGCACCACTGTGAAATAAATACTGGCAGGTTGTGTGTGATGATTAGGACAAAGAAGAGGAAGACATAATAACTCTTCCTCTAGGAAGCTCATTGAAAAGTATCAGAGATTCTGTATCTGGTAGGAATGAAGGCTGTATGGGGTATGTGGGGAGTGCTCTGCTGTCTGGGGTAGAGTAGCTTTGCAGCCAGGACAAAACAGCATTGTTTTCCCTAGAGTCACTGAGGTGGGATTGCCCTTAAACCTGGCAGCTTTTGAGAGAAGGACAGGTCTTCCAATGACAATTCAAACTCAGTGGCTCCACAGGTTTCCCTGCAAAGTCACCTGCTGAGACTTTAAAAAATGACTTAAAATGATTGATTTGATCTGCATAATATTTGATTTAAGAGCTATTCAGGAATTCAGGACACTTATGCACTAAGTACAGATTTAATGGCTTAATTTAAAGCATGCGAGTTTTAAAACGGTAGACTTGAGATAGTAACGTTTTGTACGAATTCTTAGAAGTGCTTAAAATCAATCAGGATCCATCCCTTTGCTCTGCAGGCAGGATGGTAGCTGCGAGCTAGAAGGCAGCATTGTCCCTATGTATGCACACACTGCATATGGTGTTCGCCCACAATCTGAATAGGAAGTAATAATGGTGGCTGAGCTGTGACAGCAATGTGGTTCTGGCTTATGCATTTGACAAGTACATTTCTATGTAGAAATCATGGATGCCTGTCTGAAATGCTGCTACCTCTGGGGAATCACAACTGCAGTTACATTTATGGCAAATGAGGTTGTTGAATCAAAAATCCTCGTCCTAATATTCTCCACTTGGCCAGCTTTATGCATTGTGATCATTATATAGGAAAGCTTTTAGACATTTCCAGTGAGGGCATGCTGGAGTTCCTTTCATCAACTCTACAGTTCTCATAAAAGCGAAAGCATGTAGATACGTATTTGTATGCTTGAGTTTTGAGAGCAACAGCCCATTATATTTTAATCCTACTTAAATTGTGAGCAGAAAAGCCTCCAAGCAGCATGACTACCCAAGTTCTTACTTGCGTTTTTGATGCTTCATTGACTGCAGGTGTACTCAGACCTCCTTCTGTAGCATTTGCATTGGCTGGAACAGGTACATAAGATTTTGACTGATAAAGAAACACATAATATATAGTAGCTGGGACTTCTTGGGGAGGAGGCATAATATCTAAATATTTTCAAGAGGAATTTTCACAAGTGACATTGAATAATGTCTCTGCAGTGCTGTTACTCTGCCTTTCAAAAGTATAGCTAGGGGAAAAAAATACCCCTGATTAAAAAAAATAATAATCCCTAGTTGCTATTCACTTCATTTTGCAGTTTTTATTTAAAGAAATATACTTTTCTTAGGCTAAGTGCCAAGACATGGTTGATAATGGTTACACTTAACTGAATAACTCTGAGAAATAAACCTGAAAAATAATGATATTTGCTTTTACTTGGTCAGATTTGAAATGATGTGGTTTTGTGAGGTGTTGAGGGCTAGGATTTCTCAAAAGAAGCTGTTGTTCACAACAAATAGTGCTGTTGATCTCCTTGAGTTGTTTCATGACTGTATTAATAGGAGTTGTCATTGCATCTTAAGCACAAGCTTGAACTCTTAAGCACAAGCTTAAACTTGCAAGAGGGTTGGACTAGATGGTCTTTAGAGGTCCTTTCCAACCCAAACCATTCTATGAAACTATGATCTTAAACTTGTGTTCAACCTTAAACAAGCTTAATTTCTTTCAGAGAAAACCCTTCCTGCATAAAACAGGTTTATATCAGTTCACCAAAATTACCCAATTAAGTCATGGTGAATTAAATCCTTTGATCCAGCAAAACCACAGAAAAAAAAAATACTCAGGTTTTAAAATATGGAACTCTGTTTTGACTGTTTTGGGAATAAAGTGTTAAGTGCAACTTCAGGAAGAATGAAAGCTTTCAGCCCTTGGCAGAGGAGCCCAGTTCCTCAGAGGGCTGAGGCTACAGGTAGTACCACTGCGAGAGTAAACCCCTCGCAGACTAGAGGGGTCAGAAAGAAGCAGATTATTGATGTGCTGAAAGCAGCAATGAGTATGGCAGAGAGTGGTGGAACCTTCTGACTTTTGCAACTCTGTCCCCTGCAGCTTCTCTGTTGTCTACTAAAGATGTGGTTAAACTCATACATATACAGCTTCTTACTATTTGAGCACTAACTTGGGTCTCTCACCTCTCTGTCCAGCTGTTTCCAACAACTGCATGAAAAGGCTATCTTTAAGATGTCCATCTTTCTGTCAAATATAATTAAGTAGGATGAAAAGTTCAGTGTTAGTGGAGGATTACTAGACCAAACCAAGAGAGTATGCCTCCAGCTTCTCTAGGAAAGCACAGTATTCCCAACTAGAGAGAATTACTGCCTCTTGAAGCAATCTGGCTTCACAAACATATTGCTGAAATTTGCCTAAAACCTGCCATCCTTAGAAAATGAGATTCTGTGTTGGCATATGCCAACATATTTCTGATGAGCTCAACTAACTGACTACCCTTCTGGAGTTATTTATTTAGCCCTTTCAAATTATTTAGATTTTTAATTAGAAGCTCAATGGGATTGAATTTTGGCAACTTGATAGCAGAAGTAACTGCATCTTCTTTAAGGAAACAGCTTTCCAAGTGACATAACCCTGTGTGAGAGAGAGGGGGGAGGAGATGGGAAAAGCCTTTCCCATAGTGTCCCAGGAAGAAAACAACTTCATGGATTAGGAGCTTAATTAGGACTGAAATCCATAGCAATAAGTGGGGAACAAATATAGTTAATTTGATTAAGTCTGAGAGTGAATGAGTTGCACACTGCATTGATTACTTTAAAGCAAATAACAAAGGCAAGGCCGTTTACTTTATGGTACTATTACTGCAAATGAAATCAGTATGAAGCAGGTTGCTGGGGAGTGTAGCTAAGACAGCCTCATAACCTCATCTGCTGATAAATGAATCTTTGGCTAATCAGTAGACTCAGCATGGAGGCTACTCCAGCTGACTGTGAGTCACAGCAAGGCAGGTACCCTCCTGTTCAGGTACCCTGAACAAGAAGGTTAAGAAATAAATAAACAGGCCCTAGTTATGTGGTAAAGGTCAAGCAGTCTTTGTGTTTGAGAGCATTCTTCAGAAGAATAAAACTCCTGTCCCTGGGAGGGCAAGAAGGAATGATATTGATTATACACAATACAAGAGAGCAATCTGTGGGACTTTATAGGGGTATTTACATCAACAGATGGACATCAGAATTACCTCTTTAAAACAAAATCCTGGGATTTTTGCTGCTGAGATGAGAAGTGAGAGTTTCATAGAGAAGCAGGAGACCTGAGGAGCAATCTCTCTGATGGTTCATCATGATATTGGTTCTCTGCTGCAGCTCACTGTGGTCCTCTGCAGGGCTGGCTTGCCAGAGTTATCTTGGAGTGCCATTGCCTCTGCAGATGGTGTTACCCAGAAAAGAAAGCAGGGCAGTTCCTCCCTTTCCCCCTCTGCTCCATGCTAATACACTGAGTCTGCATGTATTGACAGAGAAACCAGCATGCTTGTTTGCTTAAAGTTTACATTGATCTGTCTGATGCTGTGCTGAATGTAGTCCATGGCAAGAGTGAAGGGAGCATTTCTCCTCACCTTCTTTTGTTGAGGAGAGCACTTCAGTACAGAAGGGTGGTCCTTAACATATCGTCTTTTAATTAGCACCAGGCAGATCCTAACTGCACAGCATTCCCTCAGGAGGTAAGCGCTCCCTAAAAAGCTTATGGATGTGCATGTGTGCACCATCCCTGTAGAGCCTACTGCACTTGGTATTAGCAGAGGAGAAATAGCTGCCCTCCCACCCACTACAGATAATTGTATTGCTCCTGCATCTCTGAAAGTCTGATAGTCAACTGTTTGAAATTTGGAGACAGGAATTCTTCAAAAGCCCCTGCATCTGTTCTCAGTCCAAGCAAGCACTCTCCAGAGGCCAACTTCCCATAGGCCATCATGCATAATGTGGATGAAACCTCTTGAATTATTGATCTTGCAGAGGCATATAATTGTAGCTTACACAGTGTGTTTACTCTCAGTGCTTTGATTTATCAGATCTTATAATAATGTTCTCACTTTTGGCGCTCGTAAAATGCAACTGGCTTGCAGTTTAATAAATATTGACTTCTAGCCATTTGCTGCTTTGTGATTATTCCTCCTAAAGAACAAACTGATTGCTTCCTTCATTCAGATCCACTGCAAATGGTGCAGGAACAAAACGCTTTTAATATTGCATTTTTCCGACAGGGAAAGACTTGGCTCAGCATTGCCCTTCCCATGCTTGCAGGATCAGGGCACTGTTTCTCCAATTGATGTGCACCTGAAGATATTTGTGGTCACACTAAGGGTCAACAGGCATGTCTCCACTGTAGAGAGAGACCCTTTTTCCAGCCCTTTTTTTGTGCTGTTCATCATCACTTTTAAAAAATTAAGCTGTTGTGTGTTGTTTTGAGGAGAATGAGGAGAATTTCTGTGCTTTACCAGGTAGATTTTGTGTTCAACCCTCCCATCACTGAATTATTGGTGTGTACAGGCCATTGGGCTAGGGCTGCCTGTGGGACTCATGCCAGAGGTGAGGAGAGTCCAAGCGAGTCTTTGCTTTAAGCAAGACAAGTAATCCAGCCCCATCTTCAAGCTCCTGGAGAGCCATATTCAGCTATTGCCATACCACAGATCTTAAAGATCTTTTTAGGTCATTCCCTGTCTCTAACCCAAGCTGCTCATTTTCCAGTTTACATCTATGCAATTTCTCTCTCTTATGTGTTATCATACATCCACACTCCTTGTATGACTGACATTAGTCATAATATTAAACTGAATACACAGTGGAAGTATGTAACAACTGACAGTCATGATACCTTTCCAAGAATGCCAAATGCTCATGTTTTTGATGTAAAAGAAAGAGGATAATGAGTTTTTATCATTTGAGGGGCTCCTGCCATCCTAGAGGCTTTTTCCTGGGTTGGAGACTCTATGTTAGGTGGAATACAGACACACAGTGGGAGCTTGTCAGTCACGCTTCTTGTAGCTTGACAAACTAGAGAGCAGGAGTGGGGAGAAAAAATCACAGATGATATGCTAAATTCACAGCCTGAATAAATGACTTTCCCCTGACTACCACAGCAGGTCCATTGCAGATCCATACAGTGAATCTTGTATTTCTTGGTTGTCAGTCCCATATTATGACTCACAACCTCACCTGTCCACACCTGTCAGCACAGGAGTCAGGACTAACAATTTTAACCAAATCAACAGACTTTCAAAATGTTCTAGGCTGTATTTGCAGTGCTGCCAGCATAGAGTTCCCTGACTGTCTTTCTGTTAATTGACAGAAATACCAGAGCAGTCAGTTTAAGGAAAAGCTTCTTGTTCTGCCCTCTTTGTGGAATATCCTCTATCTGTTTTGTTAGTAGATGCTGCAAGACTGCTCTTTGGATTTGATCATATTTTGAAATTAGTTTAATTGAATTTAATTTATTTAAATTAAAGATATAAATTAGAAAATATAAAAATAAAAAATTAGCTCTTTTTTTTTCCTAATTGGGTTATTTTTTGTGCTTAATTAGATATTTCCTGTCTCTTTGCCCATTGGAAAAAAGTAGATGCATTCATCCCAGAAAATATCAAGCTAGGTCATCAATTATTAGTGGACTTTCCTTTACACTAGGTCAGAATTTGGTCTATAACCACATAACCCATTTTGTGTCAGCAAAGAGCAATGTGTTTCTGTGAGTCTCTAATTCTCAGGAATGATTTGCTAAGCTGTAATTAGTGAGCACTGGTAGTTGAGTCTTGATGAGGAAACATTTCCCTGCCAGCACTTCTGGCTCTTGCCTGGTCTTCCCCAGCAGGCACTCTGCAGGCATGGATGAGGTGCTCCAGAGGGATGTGTGGCAGGAAGCCCTAGTGTTACCTCAACCTGTCTTCCAGCTTTCTGTTCATGCTTCTGGCTACACATAGAAAATAGCAAGAGTGGCCTATATGGATTCACATTTTTTCCTGGTGTCCTTATTTTCCTTTCTGACATCCTCTTCACTGCTGTGTCCCTCTCATTAGTGAAAGAAGATTCTGCGGAGGCATCCCTAGGTGCTGTGCTTACATTCTTCTTGCCTCCTTGGGCCCTGCCTAGCTCCAGTATGAGAGGTGCTCATACATGATCCAGCTGGGTCTCCCTTGGTGCCAACATACTCTTGGATGATAAAATTGCGACCAGTTCTGAGACTTTTTCTTCCTGCTGCATTCTGACTGTAATTTTTCCATATTTTGGAACATAAGGTATGGAAGCAGACACACCTCAAAAAGAGGGCAATTAATGTTTGACTGTCACCAATTTGGAAATCTCACCTAGTAGCTCTGAAGTTGATGTCAGTTCCTGTTATTGGTGTAACAGGGCTGGCGTGTTCTCTTGGCAAGCATAGACCTCCACATCTGCTTCATCCACTAGATGAATGACATAAAGCAGGTTGCTTTACAGCAAATACTTTATGCCATCTTTAATCTGAAGTGTATTTCTGTAGTCTACCAAAACACTTCGGTGTGAATTTCTTGTTAGGTCAAATGTGTGTTTGGAAGCCTTGATCAGAGAAAGATTTGTCTCTGAGAGAAAGATTGGTGCAGACAGACATTGATATAATTGCATTACCAGTCCCATACTTCTCAGCACGTGTGCTCAGTGGGTAACTACAGGATAGCTGAGACACTCAATAGCACAAGGACAGGAAAGGGTAGTTGATTTTATTTTCTGTGTCTGTATCAATCACCTGCCTGCCTGCCTGCTGTATTTCTAAGATGTGATATCCAACCTCTGTAACTGAGATCTTTAGCACCAGCTAATGGATCTGAAAGCTTACACCCCCAGCAACTTTAATGGGAATGGGTATTTTTTTTTTTTAGAATTGTTGCATTTTCCTCTGAAGATTTGCCTGACAGTGTCCATCCACATGGGTGCAATTTCCTTAAGCTGATGCAGTCGTGTAGTTTTATATTGTTAAATATTGTTATATTGCTTCGGGAGACTCTCTGAAGGTTACCTCTGTTATCTCTGGGTCAGTAACATTTTGCAAATATAGCATATCAAGTTAGAGTAGTCTTTCTGTGTGATGATCCCTGTTCATCAGAAAAGTAGTTACCTGAATTGCAAGGTGTTTCTTCTTTCTCTCCTGGCTGCAGGATTGTTGCTGCCTTTTTTTTTTCTCTGCCTCAGACTTTTGTGAGAAATACCAGTTGCAGATGAGCAGCAAATTCTTCTTTGTTTTATTTTTTAACACACATATCAGCAACTTCAGGTAGCTTTCCGAAGAGTTATGCAGCGTTACACAGGTGACATTATAAACATAAGCACACTAAGCCTTACACATTCCTGGGGAGGGTAGGAATGTAGTCTCCTGTTCTTTTACAGAGGGAAATCGAGGAACAAAAGTGTTCATCATAAGTCATAAAGAATGCCAGTGTCCGAACTGTCCAGACAGTTTCCTCTTGAATCCCTCCCTTCCAACCAAATCACAAAGACTGCATGCCCTCCCTTCTTTCCTTTGGATAGAGATGTATAGTGCAGAAATTCATTTCACAGAATTGTGTGTCCTTAATAAAATTCAGCTCTAGTTATGACCCTGTGAGATGATTAGTGAATTAGAGTTCTTAATTAGCATTTTGCATAATTCATGGCAATTACAACATTCTCATGGATATGATTGTCAAGGTGCAGATGTGCAAACGTGCAGCTATAATTTTCTCATCTAAATAACTCTTTTGGTGAAACCTCTAATTTTTTACAATTCTATTGTGTAAGGGCCATTATTCCTGTTGTTATTTTTAAGGCATTAGAAAATGGATGTGAATCTCACTTCAGCTTCAATCACTGCAACTAACTGTTTTCAGAAGCTTTAAAAACTGTCATAAAAGTTTGCTTCTGGGGGAGAACTAGGCATCTGAATTTTCTGAAGGACTTATCCTACCCAATTTTTAACTTCCCACAGGGGATTGTATTGCAGTTTTTCAGTTACAATAATAAAACAAAAGTTAAATCCAGTATGCGCGCTAGCCAAGATTTATATGGCTGGATTGTTAATGGATTGAGCTCCCATTACTTATTCAGCTGGAGATAGATTTCAAAGTTCTTTGTGTCATGAAGATCCCTTCCTTTTGTCAGAGATGTATAAAGTATTATGTATCTAAGGTTATTAGGACTAGCTTTTTAGGTACAGGAAAATCTGGCAGTTAAACCAAGTGAGTGGCAGCTAAATAGAGAAGGAAGATGGTTGTGGAAGAGCCAGACCCTCTGAACTTTCCAAAATGCTGTGCTTCAGAAATCCAGGACAATGGCACAGAAACCAATGAGCCAGATGATCAAAATGCAGTTGCACCCAACTGAACACTTCCAGGTACAGCTCCTATTTTAAAACAAATTACTGAGTTCCAAGTGACAAATTTGAATTTCTACTTCCTTCATTAAGTGCCTACACTGATGGTATTAAATGTAATTAATTTTACCTTCATAATTATAATCTAATATGTAAATCCATTTACAGTATTCCATTCTATTAAAGGTATAAATCAAAATGATAATTTCTAAACAAAAGTTATGAATTTCCGTAAATGAAAGGCATTTGTAATTTCCCACAGGAAATTTTAGTCACAGAACACGTAGGAGTTTCGTGCAGTTGAGATGTAATGGAGGGAAAGTGCAACCCTTATATTCTTATCAGAGGTAAATGACACTCAGAGGAACCTGGACATCTATGTTTGGACATGCATCATTTTTAGCAACTGGTACCTTCTTCTAGCACCCCCCAAAGCACCCAGCTTGCAGGAGCTTACCAGTCCTTTCTAGCAGGAGTTCTTATCCAGATAAGGATAACTCTCCTTTCTGACTCTCCTCTGTCTACTGAATGTGAAAATAAAGCAGTTGCCCTGATCAGCTGGAGCCTGATTGCCCCTTAAAGGCAGGACTTTCTTATCCCATTTATATTTTCCCCTAGAAATGTCTGTGATTTAGGTCCCTGTCTTTCCATGCTCAAGCTCCACAAAGCAGTGGTATCAAAATAAAGAATCAGATACAAAAAGAGTAGTTCCTTAGTTTTTCCAAATGAAATGTTGAATTTTCTTATCTATTTTTACCTCCTTCTTTAATGTCTTTATTATTTTGAACATTCTGATACTGCTTACAGCAGCTTACTCCCTAAATGTCATTCATGCAAATGCTATCTTCAGCAGGTTTATTCCCTTCCTTTCTTTCTGTAACCCTTTTCTTAGCCCTAGTGCAATATGTGGAAGTGCATGGCACTGTCCAGATATTTATCTATTTGCTAGTTTGTGAATTCTCAGCATCCCTACCCAATATACTTATATTAGGAAAGCTTTTAATGGATTTTAAGCATATGTCTTTTAAATTGTCTACCTCTGCAATTAGTGTGGGGAGAAAAAAAAACAAACCAACAAAAACCCCCAGTGAAATTAAGCACTTTGTTCCCCAGCATAAGAGGAAAATGAGTATGAATTGCTAACCTTGGAGGAGAGTTAGAGGACACAGGAACCCAGCCTTCCTTCCAGTGAACACAGTGGCAGCTTTGCCTCTGGCTAGAAATGAGGAAACATTCAAAGAAAACTTCTTTTCTTTATGTCTTTTTTTTCCCCTGTTAGTGATATCTTGTTCTTGTTAGCCAAAAGCATTTATGAATTGGGTCAAATAATTTCAGCCAAGGGGTGACAAGGTTGATAAGAATTTCAGAAAACCTTGAAATATTTCAGGTTTTGTTATCTGAATAACATTTCTCTTAAGTTCATTTCTAACTTTTAAAGGAAAAAAATACATTTTTCCATAGAGGAGAGGTTTCTGTTTTCAATGAAGTGAAATATTTTTGACAAATCAAGAGTGTATTGCACTTTCTCCCAAACTGAGGGGAGGGGAAACAGGGGAAAGGAGAATTGGTTTCCATTGAAGACAAATGTTACAGGTTTTTTTTGTCAACCAGAGAACTAATTCTCTCACTTCAATACTTACTGGAGGAGTGGGCCAGGCATATATAGCCATGGAAAAAGTATTTTAAACGCCATATTATACAGTAATTCGATGTGGTTTCTATCTATAACCTTGAAAAATCTTATCACAAGCAAGCGGTTAAAATTAAATAAATAAGTGATGGCTTCCAACTACAGTCTGTCACTCGGGATTGATCAGAGTGATCCACTGGCATGCTTCAGTTCCTGTTCAGGTCCTCTCTGAGCTAAAATACACTGGGGGAAATTTTCAATGTCACAGGGGGCAGTGGAGCATCCAGTTCCCAGGCATGGCAAATGGGAGCCTGGGGGCTGATCTGATCCCCCTTGAAATTAAACTACTCTGACCTAGATCTTCTTTATTCAGCAGAGTATCATGGCAAGGTGATCCTTTGTATGGCCAGATCCAAAGCAATCCTGGCTTTTTCTGTGAGAAGGCTCTGAAGTGTGCTCCCATCAGTATGTTCCCCATGGGATTGCCTCTCTGCTGTGGCTTTGTGAGATTGGAGGAAGACTGTGAAACACATCTCCGAACCCCCTGACTCATGAAAATAACACCATTGTTTTCCACACTGAAATAACAGGTATTTGAGGACAGTGTGTGAGAAGTTTTCACCTGATGCGTTCCTCAGATGGAGTAAGAAACTATGGTCCTGTGCTCTACCTTAATTTTGTTTATAGTGTTGCAGATTTTGGTCTCCTGTGCTGTAAGTGTTTAGTTTGCCCTATGTCAGCAAAGTGTTTTGTGGCCACTATCATGTATGCCACTATCATGTGGCAAAGGTAGCATGGAGTGTTTTGGAATTAGCATGTTTTTGTAGTTTTTTTCCCCTTGTGGGATGCGGGTTTGGTGACCTTAGAAATCCCTCCAATTTAGTGGTCCCAAAATTCTGGTTTCCTTTCAAAATTGCCAATATATCAAACTTCTTTTGTCAAATTAATTTCAGAATCATAGAATCATAGAATTGTTTAGGTTGAAAAAGGCCTTTAAGATCATTGAGTCCAACTGTTAACCTAGCAAAGAGCCAAGAGATCAATCATGAGAGCAAGGATACAGAAGCTATTTAAGCCAAGTTTTCAATGTGTTGGCATCCAGTGACTGTATGACAGAGTCCCTGTCAATCCCTCCCTGCCAGTCCTCCAGAGGTCTTTGCTCAGATGTGTTTCCCTTGAGGCAGAAAATAAAGAGGAGGTTGACAGTGATGAAATGTAGGGAGTGTATATGTACGGAAGAGCTGAATGGCAAGATTCATGTCTGATGTTACATAGGGTGATGTGGGAGTAAACAAATGGGTAAGGGAGCAGAGCAGGGTGAAGGACATCTTGAACACAGACGGAAGCGTGATCAGCAGACATGGCAATAACCCGCAAGCAGAAGGATAGTGGATTAGACAAGAAATTACGAAGGGCAAAAATTAGCAAGGAGCTACAGAGACTTAATTTTATGTCTTCCAGGAGCACTTCATAAGCAGTGTAAATTTTATTGACCTGTCCACAAATCTTAAAGCAGCTCTCAATTTTCATACTTATAAGGCACTACGACCCTTGGGCCTGACCTCTCAGGTGGTACAGGCTATTGAATTTTACCCTCTGATTATTGCATCAAGTTTTATGCTTTTCTGTCCTAGCTTCAATAGTAAACTTGTTTTCAAATCTTCCCCTTAGAGGCAACGCGTTCAATTCATCAGTCCTCTTTGTACCATCTCCTGTACTGTTTTTCTCTCAGGGGGCTTTGTGTGGGACAAAATCAGAGGCTGGGGAGAGTGAAACAAAAGCTGAATGCAGTTCGGTTAGTGCAAACCTGTTAATCGCTCAAGTCAAGAGCACACTTTGGCAGTAAAAGACACCAATAAAACTGCATCTACACTGTACCACTGTACTATTACAATACTTTGAATGGACAAGATCAACTTACTGCACTTTCCATCTAGTATTAATTTAATTTGAATCCAGAAGTATTTCACTGTAAATAAAGTTGTGCACATCTTCTGTAACATAGAAAATAATATTCATGTGAACTGAAATCACAGTTATACATCAGCAAGCTTGGAGTATATTCTCAAAATGGTAGGAGGAGAAAAAGTAGTAAAAGAAGATAAGGAAAAATATATTCTCCATAATTCTGTCAAAAGGGAGAACCTCTCTGCTTGAAAAATATATGGAAAGCTTCAAAGACTGCTTAAAGTGCAAAGAAAATATGAAAACTCTTTCACAATCTAGTATTTGGGTAATAGAGGATCCTCCAAGCTTTAATTAAAAGTTCAGTGCTCAAGTTAAAGACATCTCAAATATCTTGGAAGGAAGACGGATTTGTACTCTGAAAACCACATACAAAGTTAGAAGGATTTGGTTAGATCAGCAAACCTGGTCATTTGTATGTTCGTAGACCACCCACATGAACAAAATTTATTATGGTCAAGGTGTTTATCATATTCTGCTACTGAGCAGGTGTTTTCAGACTTCCACTAAGGGATTTATGTTCTTTTTACATACAGAGAGCAGGCAGTTGTATCCTAAGGACCTGAATCTCCAAACACTTAAGTGTATACTCGGTTTTAAGCATCCACAAAGTCCAGCTGAAATTGATGACTTGCACTTTCAAAGGCAATAAAGCAGTATACATGAACAGCATCAGTTTTCCTGTGTTATTGTCTCCCACAGTCTTACAATTTGGCTGAAAAAGCCATCTAAGAAAAAGATTGAGGCTGGGGCCATGTTCTTCCACAGTGCTCCGTGAAAGTGGTGCAAGTTCTCCTAAAGACATTTTTATTAAAAGCTGCCCATCTTCAGAATTGGTTTTGTTCTCTTCTATTAAGTCTGTTTTTTGGTTTGGTTGGTTGTTTTGGGGATTTTTTTGTTGTTTTTTTGGGAGGGGTTTGTTGGTTTGGGGTTTGAGTTTTTTTGGGGTTTTATGGTTTGTTTGTTTGTTTGTTTTGGGGGGGTTGTGTGTTTGTTTTTTGGGGTTTTAAACAAATTAGATAATTTTTTCTTTAATAATTTATAAGTTTTATTTATTGTTTTGAAATTATACTTTCAAATGACCATGAGAATGAGAATATGCTTTGGGAATCCAGACCAAGTCCAGGCCAACCATTCTAGATTACTTTTCTGAAAGATTCACAGAACACATTCCTGCATACAATCACTTTTCAAAGGCATAAGTGCTTTGTAAGTACAGGAGGAAATTCTACAGGAGAATCCTATTGCACTATGTGAGCAGCTCATTCTGGAGCAAAAGTGTAGCAGGTCTGATCCTCCTTTTTGCAAGCACTCCTATTTGCATCTCTGCTTTTATACCTAGAAATGGAAGTGCTGGTACAAAATCATGAACATTACATTGCTGATAGCAAATCTGTGCTTGTACTCAAGTTGTTATAGCATAAAAAGACATAGTTCCTTCGTCTTCCTTTGGAAAAATTAAGCTGTGCAAGTTCTGAGGACAGTAATGAGAAAAAAGCCTTCTGGAAAGCAGGATGATCTACATACAAAGAAGCACTTGGGCAGTTCTACACACAATATACGATTTTAAGTGACACTACCTTGTAGTGTAAGCTTGTATATAAGCAGCCCTGTGTAACCTCTCTGCTGTACTGTACTTGTTAACCCTCGCATGGCTTAACAACATCTATGGTCCCAGCATACATTTACATATATGGCTCAATTCTGTATCAGCTGTGAGGCCCTTATAGATCTGAATATTGTAAGAGCTGAGCTTTTGGGGATTTTTGCACTTGTACAATATGCACTTGAAAGGGGATCCTGGTGTGTTTTTGTAATGTGGACATCACTATAAGAATCATGAAGAATATTTTCACTTTGAAGAAGAGCATATATGTCAAAGCCAAAGTTTCAACTTTGTAGCTTTTTTTTCTTTACAGTTTACCTTATTGAAAGATTTACAGCACAAGATCCTATTCTCCTTCATGCTTTGGTAATAAGTATTTTATTGCTCATGTGTTTCTCTCAACAGCCTCCAGTCTCATTGATCAATATGTTACAGTGAACTCTTCCTCCTCCTTTTCTCAGCAATGCACCCCAGTGCCCTGACCAGCATTTTTTGTTTATTTAATAAATCTGTGTTTCAGGCTGTCCTTTCTGTGAAGGGAAAGGGGCAAAGAGAGCATCAGTAATGATGGCAGCAGGTTGATTTAGCAGGAAAGCAGAGAAGTGACTGACCAGCACTGAATTTTTCCACTAGCTGCATGTTCCAAGAGGGCTGAATGCTGTCCTCTTTCTGCATGGCTGCTAATGCATACACCAGTGTTGCTATCTGCAGCAGCCCTTGAGTGCTGCTCAACTTGACCAGCGTGACATCTTTGGCATGTAATTAATGTTGACTGAAAGCTTTGACAAACAGAAACACTGGATTTGTTTCAGTGTCTCTTCAGAGAGCTCTCGTTTTTGAATGTTCTGAGAGTCAGGTGGGTACCATTTTAATGAAATCACTTGTCAAGGCCTAAAGCTTCTTGGTTTAGAGCACAAAGTATCGCTCCTATCCTTTACACTAAGATAACTGAAGAAACTCAGTGTTCCCTTGGCTGAGTCATTACAGAAATATACATGAGGCTTGGAAACAAGGGTGTGACACTAATGTTTTATGAGGACTCAGGTCATTCTTCTATGCATTGACCAGAGGGTGGTCCAAGAACAGAGCTCTTAGACATCATTCCTGGAATATTAGTTATGTCATTAAGTAGTCCAGTGACTGCCTCTGCTTAGTGGATAGCAAGTAGTGGCAACACACATTTTACAGTTTGAAATGTGTTTCTGAAACACAGGCTTGTACCTAGATGAGTATGTTTCAAGAAATCAGGGTTGTTTTGGAAACTATGTGCTGTTTCATGGTCTGATAGCTGGTTGACCAGCCTCACTGACAACTTGAGTAAGAGGAGAGAACAGGGTAACTGGTGGAGCTGTTAGTACCACTCAGACCATTGTTCATATGTGCCTTGCTGGAAGATTGCAGTGTCTCTGGTAGCTCTTAGTTGCGCTTTTTGCAGGCATAACTGTCCAAATGCTCTCTAGATGCTAAAGGTTTATGCTCCTGTTAATAAAGGGATTCTCCCCTAGATGAGCATTTGATCTGAGCCAAGAACATTACAGCATGGCTACTTTTAGTTTGCTCAATAAATCAGTGTTTGCTTTTACATCCTACCACTGAACTATTTACACAGATCGTATTCACTGTGGGGCTTTCAGCACAGGTAATTCTCTCTAATACACGACCAAAACACTCTTGCTAAATTCCACTGGTCCAGGCAATAAAACCCATACATCTACTGTTAAAGTATGGTTTTGATGTGCCAGATACCCTCTGGCATTCAGAAGCCTCCGATGTGTTGTTATTATTATTATTATTATTATTATTATTATTTGGAAAAGGAATGGTGAAGCATAATTATGCTTAATCACAACAACCCAGAAAGATATCAGTGGAGGGGCATGTTTTACCCTAAAGTGCTCTTCGATCTCTTCGGAAAATGTTGAATTACCCGTACAGCTATTGCTGATAAACTACTTAATGAAGCACCTGCAACGGCCAGCCATGTCACTGTGATGCTTGAAGGACGATTGAGATTAATTAAAAGATTGATCATGGTGATTTCTCATGTAGCAGCCAATCAAATCTAATAATGGGCACTTGGAATTGAAATTCACTTTGGAAAATATTATTTTGCTGTAATATAAACACTTCTTTTAAGATCTACCTTGTTTATATTTTTTTAAAAAGTACCTTTTCCTGCCTAGGCAATGTAATGCCTTTACCACACAGATAGAGAGTTTTTATTTACAGTCACTCTTTCTGCCTCTTTTTTCCATTTGCTTCTGTACAAATACAGAACAATGAGATTTGGTGTGTGAGTTTAGCTCAATAATAGGTAGAAATTTCATGCAGATATAAATGCAATATCAGATGCATTAACGTAAGTAAATATATAGCTCCTTATGTCTTTCTACATGCAAAGTTTATGTAGGTACATATGTATATGACTACATACAGAAAGGTATTGTTTGGGAATATGCACACAGATTATATACCTAAGGTTTGAAGCATCTAAAATCTTTAACTTATTAAAAAAAAAGGACAGCATCCATGTATGGATTTATTTTTGTGATGTATCAAATATTATTTTGCCATAATTCACAGTAGTGCCCTGAATATTCACTGTAATTTTAGCATTAAATGCTTTCAACATAAAGCACCTGGAAACAGCAGTGTTTAAATCAAGGCAATTTGTCCTTTCCAGAAAAGCTGTTCTTGTGTTGAAATGGAGCCTGGCTCATGTAGCAGCTGGACTGTCTGATACAGAGCGAGTTTAAGATTGTACTGGGCATGGCATTCCCCAGACAAGAGTGAGGGTGTGTTCCCTTCAAATGTTGCTACGGATCTCTGCTCAGGTAGAAGGGGTTGACACATTTTCTGCTTTGAGGGTTTCCACTCTGCCAGGTCTTACCATACAATTAAAGATCCCATTTTGATCCTAAATGAATGAGAATGGACAATCACAAAGATGTATTTATAGCATCTTGTGATTACCTAGGGCTCATGTTGCTTTCAGGAGATCTGGTTTATTTGGTGCCTGGCTCCTGGATGAGCAGCACCCCAGCAGTTTCCTGCTATGGATATCATCTAACATCCACCATGAGGAGAACCCTTGGGACTACTGACTTGGTGAAAACAGCCAGGGTTTTTTGCTTAGATTATAAATCAGTCTTCTTCCTTTTGGCTTGTCTTCTGTCTTGCTCTGATATGTGTGATATACAATGCTAATAACACATCAAAATCTCACTTAATCTCACATCAAAATTTCCTGCCTTCTATAGCACCTCTGCTTCTCTGGCAGCAATCAGATGCCATAGCCTTGGCAGGATGCATTGTGGGTACCTGGGAGGGACTCAGCTGGTCTCAGGCTTTAGGGAGGAGCTGAGAGTTTCTCCAGCTGTGAATCACTCTTGAAGCTTGAGAGAGCAATCAAGTGCATTGAAGTTGGACAT
This sequence comes from Neopelma chrysocephalum, assembly GCF_003984885.1. Classification (NCBI taxonomy): domain Eukaryota; kingdom Metazoa; phylum Chordata; class Aves; order Passeriformes; family Pipridae; genus Neopelma; species Neopelma chrysocephalum. Next base: position 3,606,519 of record NW_020897701.1, read on the forward strand.
AAATGATCGAAGGTTTTCTGGGAAGAACATATCTCATGAGAATCTCACCTGGGACTTGCTCTGTGCTGAAGAGAGCAGGATTTCTGTCTTTTACTGGCCCGTTATATTCTCAGCTCAACCAGACAGGGTTTACTTTTGTTTGGAAGAGTTCTAGGTACTGTGGGTGCTTAGGCAGCAGGGCAGTCCCTGCTGGCTCCTCCTTAATGGATGCTGCTGGAGTGACTTGTTGAGGAAAGGGCAGAAATGACAAGATCTAGGTTTCTTATTGGGAGGGCAGCCCTGGAGGTATGTGTCCTGCACAGCTGGACACCTATGGATCCCTCAGAAAGAGGTTGGAAAGCAGAGCCTGATCTAGGTCTTTTTGAGCATATTATAAAACTGTGTATCTTTTGAGGACCATGATTTTATTGTTATAGCACTGGCTGAAGTTGCAATCAGATATATGTTTTAAGGTACATCTCAAGTTGGCTTGCTTTTCATGTGTTTGAGATGGGAAGTTCAAGATTGCCTTGAAAAGGGCAGTCTTTCTGTAACAAGCAATAGTTCATACTGCAGAACAGCAGAGCTGTATTTGTTTCATAAAAAATTGCCAAAACACCTGTTCAAATAGGACTTTCCATGATTTATCAATTTTTTGCTCCCTGCTGCTCATGAAAGATTTGCATGATTTCTACACAGTTGCCACTGAATGTTTTTAATTCCAACAATTGTTTTTAAATTTGTATATTATTAGGAAAAAACAACTTGAAATGTCAGTGTTTGTGTTGGTTGTCCTTGACTGTTGACTAAAACAACAACATTCCTCTATTATAAAAATGCAAATATGCCTTTCTTAGCTAAGTCACAGTGATGTCACGGCTCTTATCTTCCCTATGCTGACCTTGGGGGCAACCCAACTTTCTTTAGTGCATTAAAACAGCATTGCTCTTCAAATAGGGCTGAAATCCTTTGCCATAGGTGCACTGTTCCTAGTCAGTCACCATGGGTGCAGACCGAGACTGCCTTCTGTCTTTCCTCCTGGCATGAAATAAGGTTGCTCAGGACTGTTTGTTCAGGACCTACACAGTGTGTCCTCCTCTCAGGAAGGCTCTAAGTGCAGTTTATTTTAGGAATGATTGCTGCAGATGGTGATAGAGAGCTGAGGAAAAGCCAAATGAAATAAGACGCACATGTCAGGACAGCTAATGCAGGTAATGTTGCCTCAGCCTTGAAACTTCAGTGGTGATTACAGACAATAACATGTATCTTGGGACTTGCTTGGGGATCTGCATCTTCATCCAAGTGAGAGAGGTGTAGCTGTGTCAGAGCAGACCTCCAGCATCACCCTCATTGATGCTGCTCCTTGAGGAACTGACACTGAGCCATGTTTTTTACTGCTGGATGCAACCCTACTGCTTTCTTGCCTGGCCCTGCTCTGTGCTATCTCTGCCCAGACATCTTTGCTGCCTGGGGAAGAAACCATGCAGGTAGAAGCCTGGCCAAGCCATTGGGCTGGCTGTGAGAGGCCTGGAAGCTGGCTGATACCTGATTTGGCGCAGCTGAGGCCAACAATTGACAAGGAAAAGGAAGAGCAAATTTTTCTTCCTTTCTCTGGTCATTAGTTTTACGCATGTTGACCAAGACCGTACAATGCTTCTGTAGCATTTTGTATTTGTATCCTTTACCATGCAAGTTTCCAAGCACAGTGACTCCATCTCTTCTCAGAAGTATTACGGCTCAAGTATCATGAGATTTTTGCCACTTTCCATTTTCTGAGTGTCAGGCGATGAGTATATAGAGATCCTGATATATCTAAAGTGTAGCTGTCTTTTTGGTACCTCTACCTGTTGCAAAAAGACATGATTTTGTAAGAAATCCAGAAGATTGAGATACCAAGCAGATCCCACTTCCCATTCAGACACAGCAGAAGCTTTGTGTTTAAATCCCCCAGGCTTCTGAAAATTCAAGTCTAAATCTCCCACGTTGCTGAATTAACCTACCTTGATTATTCTCTGTGTAGTATTTTTATTACATTCTTTACTATGCTGCACAGCTATGGGTATGCTTTACCTGTCTGTCCTCTCTCATTTTATCACTGTCTCACTGCTCATTTCATTCATAAGGTGAATGAGCAGCCTCCCCAGGCCAGTGTGAAGTCAAGATTTCAGTACCTGGAGCTTGTATAGATGCAAACACTTCTGAATCAATTGACTTAATCCTCACCTGCTCTTTGAGTTTTCTCATAAGTAGTCACAGCTTTGTGTAATAGTAATATGCTTTTCTCCACTACAGACTGTAACCAGTGCCCTCACAGGAAACATTTGCTTTTAGAGGTCATTCTAGGAATATATCAGTTTGTCTATTATTACAGGGTTTATTTCTCTGTGAAATCACCTGATTCAAGTCACAGCTTTTAAATTCTAAGATATTCACATTTTCAGAGCAGAAAACTAGATGCTGCTCAGTAACAGGCTGAATTACAAAGGTCTCAAGCTTCTCAAATGGATTAACTGCTCCTCACCAGGTGATCAATGTACAGACACAGCCATGTAAAATTAGAGGGTATCCAGTGAAAAACAGATAATGATCATAAAAGTGAGCAAAGGGCTGAAATATGTTTAAAACATATTTAAATAATAGCAGGAGTTCCTGCCTTAGTTCACTAAGCACTTAAGCTTGTGGCTAACTGTAAACACATGAAGTTGTGAGTTACTATCTCTGGTATACAACCAGGGAGCAGAGCCTAGACCATAGCTTGTGTTTTACCTGTTTTTTTGTGTGAGAAGACAGAGCACCTCTGAGAGTTGCACCTCTGTTGCATCCCCAAGCAGTTCTGCCTCAAGAAAGGGGGTTATACTTAAATTAGATTCTTGGTTTTCAGCTCTTGGCCAAAAGGTCCCCAGAAACTGGACTTTGAGAAGAGGAAGAAAATAGTGTATTTCCCAGCAATTTACTTCCATCTTAGTGGTTTGGTGGAATATTTGGGTTTGGTCAGCAGGGACCTCAGTGCTTATGAGGTAATATTGTTAGTACCTGCACATCCATATTAAAAAAAATTGTGTCTGTGCCTGCAGATCCCTTTGGGACTCCAAAGCCCACTCAAAATGAGAACCGAGCTCAAGTTTGTGGCCTGTATTTGCCTGCTGCTGCCTGTATGTAGGTGTTGGCTGAGGCTTCTCCTTTTCCTTCCCATTGCCTTGTGTGAGGAGGTTAACAAAAACACAATAAAACTCTGGGCCAGGCATTTTTCACTGTAGCTCAGAGAGACATTTTATTCATAGTAATTTCTTTATTTGTGTCATAAATCCTTCTTCCCTTTGTGCTCCTCAAGGAGATTAAAATTAAGGGCATCACCTCTGCCATCAAAAGCTAGACCCCCGAGGCCGAGCGATGATTTCACTGTTTCTACAGGATCCCTTGCCCACCTTTTCTTTGGCACTGATCCTTCTAGTGCATAGACTGTCTTTACCTTTTCAATTTGTACCTGCTGCAGCCCTAGTCTGTGGCTACAAATAATAATACCCTTTTCCTGTTTTCCTGGTAGTTACTAACACACAGTGTGTGCAGGGCAAGAAAAGATAAAGGTAGAATAGACTCAGTAATAACAGCAGAAAGGCAACAACATCTTAATAATTTTGCTATTGTTTCTCAGAGCATGGCACAGTCTGGTGCACTCCTTGCTATGCCAGCTCTTGGGAGATGGGGATTGTGGAAGTGTCAGTTTTGGGGTATTTTTTGTTTTGGTTTGATTTGGGTTGGGGGTTTCATTGTTGTTTTTAACTAAAGTAATTTATTTGTTTATTTTTGTTCACTTTATTTGTTGATCGATTTATGTAATTATTTATTTTTTTTTGCCAGCAAAGCTGCATACCAATTTGTTTCTTAAAGACTTAAAACCAGAAGGTAAATAAAACACAAGTTGGGTCCTTTTTATTAAAATCTCAAGTAGGTTTTAACCATTTGTAGGATTCTGAGAGGAGATGGAAGCTTTTTATGTTCATTTTCAGATGCATTGTACTCCTCAGAAGGAGGGCCGGGGTGCTCACGTTAACAAAAGAAATGGGCATTAGTAAGCTGCATCCTCTCCCTGAATTTATGTTTATGAGACTTTAAGAAGTGGATACAATGTCAGGCAAAACACTTGTTTCTGTAACTAATAACCTAGACTGTCAGATTCCTCTGTATGAATTTGAGTTCCTTTCCTTCACAGCAGTCTCATGCCTGAAAGGACAGTGTGAAAAGTAAATAAAGAAAAAAAAAGTGACAACGTGCTATATGTCACGGCTCCTTGGGAGTGGCGATTACCCCTGCATGTCATCCTTGTTTTGTCACACTGCCTCAGCTGTGCTGTGTGGGCGAAGGGCATGTAGCCCTGCTTTCTCTCTCTTGTCACATGCATGTGCTTGTTTCACACCACTGTTCTCCCAAACCTCGTGCAAGTCGAGAATGTAAGGAGAAAACACCAGGCAATTGAATATGAGAGCTTTCCATCCCCTTTGTTTCCCTTCATGGTCAAGAAAGGTGAGCAGAATTACCCTAATTATCCTTCAGGACCTGCTGAACTGTCATCTGTAGAGGGTTTATAGTTTCAGGTAAGAGCCATGCCCTTCCCACTTGATCTCAGATTTACGTTGGCCCATACTACCTCAAAATAGGCTTTTCTTCCTTCTCCCTTGCTTTTCCATTGCTGTTCAGACAAGGATTGAGCACTTTCCTGCCTACGAAGCTGTATTTGCACTGCTGCTCATGCATTTTTGCATATCCCACAATCCTCCCCTCTCTTTTGCTCCCAGGCTGGGATAAGCTGATGGGAGAGGAAGCAGGAGTGTGTCCTTCCTCCTGGTCCCCTTGCCTTGCTTCACACCCATTCTCACTGCAGCGTTACCAGTGGTCTTCATTCCCTTAAATCTGGTACAAGAGGTTAGAGAAAGGCACTGTGCTGAGAACAGCAGCAGGAGCACAGGAGCACGTTTGTGTCCCATCTCTTTCCCTCCTCTCCCTGGTGTTCCAAATCTATATCTATTTGCCTCCATGTTCCTAGTCTTTTCTAATCTATCTTTTGTTACACACGCACTCTCTCCTGTGATATAGCTGCTGTCTGGATAGCAGTTGTTTTTGTCCAGGCCTACAAAGCCAGCAAACAGGGGCCCAAGTGAAAGGGTTTCTTTTTCCATAATAACTTTTAGTGACTGTTGAGTTGCTCTGGCCTCTCAGCTTCCAGAGGGTCTTTTGTGGCTGAGGACGGAGACTCCTGGGAAGCCTGTCCATGCTCCCACTCTCATGCTCCAGCTGTACAAAGAGGCCCTCCTGGATGCAACACTGCCCCTGTTAGCAGAGGTGTCTGCTGTCAGGGAGTCTGACATCCTCCCAGCCAGGCCGCCATTCCCAGGGGCCCCCGGCGCATAGATATGAGCTGAAGGGCAAAGCCGCTTGGAAACCATCTTTTCTTGTTCTGCTGCCATCTGCTTAGGAAGGTGATTGACAGCCAAAGGGTGAAGGGCCACAATCTGTGCTAATTGTCTGAGACCCTTGCTCAAACATGGATGGAGAAAGAAGGGGTCCCAACAGGCAAAGGAAGAATGGGAACCTTTGTGAGGCCTGACACAGTAAATGCCACCTTTGTGAAAATTTAGACTTGCTGAGGTCAGTTTTTAACAACTTGGGATGCTCCAGTCTTTTCCTCTTTCCTTTGTTTCCAAAGGCTCCTCTTCCTCCTTTATTTCTGCTTCATCAACAAGCATTGTTTCAGTCAAGCTTGAATCCCCTTTCAGTGGCTTAGCCAAAGAAAAGATGTCCCACCCTCCTAAACAAGACTCTTTTGGGGGCTGCTATTTTTTTCTTTTCTGTCTCCTTGTCTCACACACTGCAAAGAATGCTTCAATATTCTCAGAGGAATGGCAACATTTGCATATTAATTTAATTGTGTGTATTCATCCAAAACTACTCAACTCAGAGCAAACTAGCCACAATTATTAAAATTAATTTGCAAAGGAAGGGAGCTATTGTTTTTCAAGACGAGTTGTCAAAGCTTATGTTTTTCTGTGTGCTAAAAACACCTTCTTACTTGCTTCCTGCCCTTATTTGCACTAGAGCACAGCTGGAGTAACGTAACAAAGTTCTTTAGAGAAAGTGGTGAGCAGAGAAAGTTTTACAGAGGCAAGAGCTGGGAGAAAATCCCAGTATTTTTCAGTTGTTCCCAAAGCAGGATTTCCCCTCAGTAACTCAGACATCCTTGCTACTTGCTGAGAGGAGCAAAACAGCCCCTACTACCTTTAACAGTAGAAATAAACCCAGCTCAATTTCAGCAGCATGTTTCCCCATAAAGCTGCTTTTACTGTTCTTGGATATATTTCCACCTAATTTGGGCATGCCTCTCAAAAGAAACCTTTTTTGCTTGGGATTGGTGTGTTTGCAAGCCCAAGCACTGTGTGTGCATGTGTATATGTGTGTATAGGTACAACTGAGGCAGCAGAACATGTCATCCACAGAAGAAATTACCAGGCTATGGCTGGAAAGCAATAGTGAAGTATTTTGTGATCTGCAGTAAGAAAATTCTGTCAAGCCCTCATGGTATTTTTCATTGGAAATGCACTGTTAGAGAGGAGGAACCTTGCATCATTTTTCTGTGTATACACATTCCCTTCTATTTTAGCCTTCCCTTTTTCATACTTTTCAAAATGTAAAGTGTATATATTTTTAAGGTCTGTCATGATCAGCTAGAAATCAAGGTATGTTGTTATTCAATATGTACAAGACTAAATCCTAAATGTTTTCCTGTGTTTATGCTTGTTGGCACTTTATAATTATAAATAATATTGTAGACTTGGCTACCAGCACAGAGATGTGCACACAAAGCAGCAGAAGGTTTTCTGGAAATTTTGACAGTTCCATACATAATCCATGGATGTGACATGACCCATGTTTGCTCTTAAAATGTATTATCAGAACTATCACTGGCACAATATCCAAAGTAATTTAGCTTCAGACCATGCACAGCAGCATAATACATAGGTCCTTTTGCCACATTGCTTCTGCAACATTTGCTCCTGTGTCACTGATAATAAAACTGTCAGAATGACCTTGGGGAGGGAATAAATGCTCATTGATTTGGATGTAAAGCTTCCATAGTGTTTTTCCCACTGTGCGGTATTTGTTAAAAGAAAAAAAATACAAAAACGAAGCTTGCTTCCAAAATTTCCTTTAAAAGACATAGATGTAAAGTTTATAGAGATGCAGTACATTTATTAACTGCACAGCCCTCTGGAAACTCCCAAAGATTTTGAATTTCCTGATCCTGGGAGTGAGGCACTCAAAAGCTACATAAACAGAAAATGCTGGTTTCTGCAACAGCCAGCCTGACAAAGTGCAGGGTGCTGAGCCAGTTTCATTGGAATTTTGTTCCCTTTGGTGAGTTAATGAAATTTGTGCCTTTTCAACTGATCACTTTGGTTTTCGCAAATATCCACATCCTTTGAATCGTCTGTCTTCCTCCTGAGAGCTAATTCCAGCTGCAATTTCTGGATGGTTAAAGATAAACCTCCTTAAGTTTTTTGTTGCTTGATACTTTGGAAAACCTATTTACCAATTTACAAATATTAACATTGAGTTAAAAGGGGGATGCAGGACTGCTGGCTGTGACTGTTGGGGCATGCATGGCTTGCCCCCAGTCTGGGACACATCATGTCTCTGACAGGATGGAAAATTCAGTGGATAATCCAAACAGTGCCCACACTTAAGGAAGTTTTCTGAGATATTCGGAACTAGAATTTTTGATTTCATGCACCATTTCATAGGTGCAACAGTAAAGTTTGTGTTCTTTCAGTAGAGATCTTTTTGGTGGAGAGTAAAGTGTTGATCACTGAGGGTGGAAGGACTGAGAGGTTTTAAGGGGAAAGGATGGGCAGTGGGAGTAACCATGATCAAAAGCAATTGTGCTGTGGGATGGGAGAGGCCTGAGAGCTCTCACTGAGAGCAAGGCCCAGAGCAATGCTATTAGTTCTCATCACTCAATTGTGAATTATAAGCATCATTCCAACAATTTAGTGTGCAGATCAGGGTTCTTGGATTAGCAGGAAAGGCACATTTTAAGCCACACTATTCATGCTTGCGGCTTCTTTATGTTTAGACACTGCTGTGCTATTTTTAAATTGTGCATTGAAAAAATATTTTTTCCAAGTGACAAATTTAAGTTCTCCTTTCCCACTCCTGTTACTACAGACATTCTTTGATGAGAATTCTTTTCAGTGATGTGTGTTCATCTCTTAAAGAAAGGAGGCATATGCATATATTTAATTGATTTGCAAAAGACGGTGGCTTATATTGATTGCTTGGGGGATTTCAGCTGAAATCTGGCATGCAAAGGGACACATGACTCTAAGAACATGTAGACAATAGCATTTCATATGTACTGACCATATAGGCTTTTTAATCTCTCACATAAAGTGATGTAAAACATAACTCTGCTTCTGATTTCCAGCTTACCACACACCACACTCAAGAGTCATATTTGGGTTAATTAATTTGAGTTAACTACAGGGATCCTTTCCATTGATTTCAGTGGACTGTGGATCATGCTGGCATATAATACAAATTTCTACTTCTTAATTAACCCCTCTACTCTTATCTGATCTCTTCAAGTTACTCACCAGGTGTGCAGGAGTATAGGGATTGAAACCTTGGTCTTGTGTATCAATGAGTGTTATGGAGTGTGTTATCCAGCTGGTTTTTTTGTTGTCCTCCATCCAAATTAGGGCTTGGGGTGAGTTTTTTTAATGCTAGTTTTTTTTAAGACAGCAAGAGAAATAGAAAGAAACTTGCTCTGTAGAAGGAGGTACTTGCCACGCAAGGGAATTCTGGGACAGACTTGCAGTGCAGGAACTTGCTCTGGAATTTGTTACCCTTGTTAGAGCAAGTCTTCAAACAGCTTCCACCAAGTTTTCTTTTCTTCTTCTAATTTTTAGCAAAGTGTGACAATTTATGTTTGACCAGTTAGAATTTAGGGATCTAGAACAATGGTGAGCAGGGCTAAGTGCTGTCCAAGAGAGTGCCTGATTGGGTTTGAATGAGGAAAGGTGGTCATCTTCCATCATGATATACATGATGCCTGATCCATGGGTAGAGAATCTCAGATTTTTTTGGAGGTGAAATTGAAGATACAGAAGACATTGACTATTGACACTATTAATATAGATGGTCTGTTTTCACAATGCTGCTTTTTGCTCTGATGAATTCTTTGTTCTTTACACCAGGCCAAAAATATATTGCATGAAAAAGGGCAGTAAAATACTGATATGACATCATATCCCAGTTATTGACAGTGCTATTCATGCCAATGAGGCTACAGACTGCGACGTTTTAAGTCATGAATTCCAGTGGTTTCTGGGACATGTTTTTCTGGAATTACTAAAAAATTTTGGACTCTAAATGTGCCATTTTTAGACCTATCATCAGTTTTGAAGCTCAGAGACTTGCATGGATCTTGTGGAACACTGAGGCTGTAGTTACCTGTGGAGTTTATTGAATGTCCAACTATTGTTGCACTTTCAAGTGGCAGTTGATCTAAGATGACACTCTTGAAATTTAATTCTTTTGATCTTGAAGCACCTATCTACCAACTTCAATTTTGAGAACAGTAGTTAGGCTCCTAAGTTGCAGGGACATGCTGAAAATGCTGCCATTCATATCTCATAATGTTGACACAGAACCAGCAAAATGCTCCTTAAAATATAGGTGTATGTACTGCTGGCTGCTTGCTTCCTTGTGGCATGGGAGATTGAGCCAAACTCCCCACTTAATGCATAGTAGACACAATAAGAAAGATGCTCACTTGCAGGAAAAAAAATATCTTAAAAAGTAGATTTAGCCTGCTTTGCAATAAGGAAGCACAGTAAATTACTGTAGCCATTTACCTGTGTAGTTTAGCATCCATTTTCTTAAAACAAATAATACATTATTGATAACTTCATTTCAGAGAAAAAATTGATGTCATGCTCTTTCGTCAATTTTCTTTTTAATTAATGGTGGTTTTGAGAATGTTATCTTAGAAACTGCTGCATGATTTCAAAGCTGTTTTCTGGGTATTGCTTCTCCATGATCTAAGAGTCACCAAGTGAAATTATCTGTAAGATATCAGACTGAGTTATCACAGGAGTATTGTCCAGCCTGGAAGTCATTTTCGTGGGGTTAAATTATTCATCTTCTTTTAGAGAGCATTATGGAGTCACGTCATCCACCAAGTAAACTAACATCCCAAGCAGGACAGCAATGTAGCCCGGTGAAGGATCTGACCTGTGGGTTATCAGGCTGGCAGAGACCGCAGTTATTACACGTGCCAGTCTTGTGCACAGTGGTATTACTTACGCACCTCTTAGTTTTATGATGGGAATGAAAAAAAGGCAAAAGGTAGAAGGATAATTGAAGGAGGAACAATGGTGTTTCTAATGAGAATACAAATACCGTTATGCTCCAACTGGGCTAACTGGGGTGGCTCACAGTTTATCCAAAGACACAGACTCCCAGAAACCACCAGACTGGATCAAACCCAAAGCCCAGCTGGCTTTCTGCAGTGGACAGAATCAGAAATACCAGTGGAAGGGTTAAGACCTGTGCTGTAAACAGATATTAAAGATGATCATCTACTCCTACAGTAAGTCTTCTGCTGAGCTGCAATGGAACAACTTATGTCCTGGAGCACAGTATTGAGTAGTTGTTTCAAAGTGTTTTCTGATGTTGATGGTAGATTTGGATAGTCTTGGTATGCAGATAAGTGAAGAATCACATGAAGAAGTGACTTAACGTTATATACATTCAATACAATTCCACTGACTGGGTAGGTTGCTCTTTAAGACTAGCTTGCTTGAAATAAATAAAGTGGGAGGGCAAAGAGGGGGCACCAAGTATTGTGTGTTCAGAGGTACTCCTCCTAAAGAGCATAATTTCAAGAAGAAAATGCTAAGTGTTGCTGCTTTGCTAGTGACAATGAATAGGTATTATTGGAAGAGAATATATGTAAAAATTACCATGTATGTACATGATAATGTAATGTAATGTACAGGGAAATGGGTATGCCTTGCACTACAGATGTTGGATACTGTGTTATAGTTGAAATAAATTTGTGCCTTAGATAGCATTTATTCAGAAGCTCTTTCATACCACAGTGAAAAGGAAGCAGTTTAACTGTTCAAAATACCGTGCTAGTCATTTGAAAGCTAAGAAAATGCTGCTTGGTGAGCTGATTCTTTTTCTGCTTTGGGAAAGGGCTCATTTCTTGGGAGAGCAGGGATTAAGTCAGCTCTTCAAGCTTTCAATCAATTATATCCAAACATTGGAGGCACAAGGTGGGAAGGGTAGGAGATAAAAATACTTTTTCTTTCCAAATAGAGCTTAATGCTAAAAAAAATGTAGACCTGTTCTAGGAAAATGTGCACCACAGAAGTTTGAAAACATATGATACGATTAAGAGAAAACAAAACCCACTGTAAAAAGAGTTTATCACTGTGACTCTTTCCAACCAAGTCTAACTTAATGAATTACCCTTGATATGAAGTTGGATAAGAAGTATTTACCTTAAGTGCCATAATCTTGCCCATGGAGAAGAGAGAGTAGTGCAACTGGAGATTTCCAGCATGTTTTCTCATGCAGTATTGGGAAGAAGAGCAATGTAAGGAGATTGACAGCTCTGATCTCCCATGCAGAAAATGCACACTCCATCCATGCATCATAGTTTACTTTAACTGAAAAAAAGTAACATTTTCATCTTGACGCTATTAAAAACCTGGCATCTATGGGAAAGGCAGAAGCACCTAAAAATTGACCTATTCTGTTATTGTAACTGAAAAGACAAAATAATATTATATGTGGAAGCCTGCATTTTCATAAGGCCATAAAATGTTAAAAGATCAAGATTATTAAAAACTTGAAGGAAATGACAGGCAAGGAGAGAGACAGAAAACTGTTCTGCATGATACTGAGTTCAGGACATACATTTCAGCAGTGTCATGCTAGATGATTCAAGTACTAAACTAGTAAATGTTAATATAATATTAGGAAATTATAATGATGAATATAGCTGGATACCATCTGGTATTAACTCAGTTCCCAGGGCATTTGAAATTCTGATTGCACAGTTCTTTGTAGGATTACTGGGTTGGAAAGCTGTAGTGAGGAATGTTGTAATTTGTCTGGTGATAGGATTACTGAAAAATCAGCCAGTGCTGGCTGTGACTTTTGGTGGAAAATATCTTCTTCCTTTTTTTTTTTCCATTTCTTTTTTTTTTTCTTTAAATAAATAACATGTTTCAGGGGAAGAGTGGCGGTTTTTTTCAGAAATTTTGGTGGGGTTTTTTTGTGTTTTGTTTTGGTTTTTGTTTGATTTGATTTCGTTTTGTCTGTGTTTTTGTTGTTGTTGTTGTTGATGGTTGGTTTGTGGTTTTTTGTTTGTTTTGTTTATTTGGGGGGGTGCCTTTTTTTAACAATGATACTTTCTGATAACTGCAATTCTGAAGTCTCAGTCTCATTCTTTATAATGTAAATTGGTCTCAAAAACCTAGGCTGTGTTTGCTGTGGTGCACCCTCCTCAGACCCTGCATTGCAATGGTTTTTTCTCCCTCAGAGGCAGGGTTGTGCTGGGTTATTGAGGACATGGATTTACCAGATCCATGGGGGAGAATCAGCATATGAGAAATGCAAACTACATCTCTCAAACTGCTGTTTCTAACTGGACAGCTTTCAGTTTTTTACGATTTTTTAAGAGGTATATATGCTTTTCATACCCAAAACAAACTCTTCTCAAAGAAAAATAAACCCCTTTTTCATTCATAAGTGATCTTTGATTTTAAAGAATCTGCTGAAAATCATTGAGTATTTCAGGTCAGTGACAGAATAGAAAAAAATCATAGATAATAGATTGGTGAATATGAGTAGCCAAAGCTTAAGTCAACTGAGTTTCTTAATTTACAGAGAAGTAACAGACACAGAAGATATTGGGGTTGCAAGAAATATGTTAGGTTTTCTGTGCAGAAAGTCAGTAGAAAGAGCTTCAATGCCTCAGTGCCCCATATATATTATACCTTATCAAGATAAAATGAGATTTTAAAAGGCATCTGCTAGCAATGTACAATTTCAGATAGTAAAAGAGGTATCAAGTCGCTTGAATGCACTCCTTCATCCTTAAACTTGTGTTAGAAATTTCCATCCGCAGATGTTGAAACTCTCTTTGAGAATTAATTATTGTGCTTACATAACTTATGTTTCTCTCCTAACGAATAACTTTTCATGAGCATTTTTCCGGGGCAAATACTCTTTGTTCTTGACTGCTTATACTTGTCTTACTTTTACATGGCTTTTCATTTCCATGCTGTATCTCTTAAACCATAATCTTCACATCTTTCCTGCCGATTACCGCCACATGTGAATTTGCTGTGTTATGTCAGTATTGCATTGGTCTTTATTTACGTATGACACTGTGTGAATCAGCTATGAAATAGAAATTGTGTTGTCCATCCTCAGTCCTTTGGGATTCTTTGACAACTTGTGATTTCACTGTTAATGTCAAGTGGTTTATACCTTAATATTCAGCACCAGAAATTGATGCTACGAAGAGAACAAGGTGGCTACGATGCAGAACAGCTCTATCTTCTGATAGTATAAATGGCCACTGGAGTCCCAGCTGTCTTAATTAAGCCAATACGTGTGGTTCAGAGGGTTGGTAAGTACTACTGCAATCCCCTTCTCAGCAGTTACCTTCAGGCGAAATGAAGGTGCATCTCAGCTTCAGATTGTTCTGATAAAACATAAAGCTGAGATTTTTAGAAGCCAGCAGAGGATTGGAATGCCTTTTTTCTTAGGCATCTGTCTAAATGCATCATTGGGAGGGCTTGAAATTTGGAAGGAGAGACTGAAAAAAATTGTGAATGTTTATTTAATTAAGTCTTTGTTTTCCTTCACTGCTCCCTATACACAGAGATTTTCTGCTCTTGCCCTTAAAGAACCTTTCATTAGCTCTTTGTATATGCTTTTCAAGAATACAAACCAAAGGAAACGAAGCCAAGGTGTGGGCATCACTGATGGGGCAGACATTAAGATATGTTCTTCTGGGACAATATTTATTTGAGTAAAACGCTCAGGTGATCAGACTGATTGACTTCCTCCAAGCTGTGACTTCAAGATCTTCCTGTTCTGTGCCTCTTGCAGGACACAATCCACTGTCTCACTGGTTTTCCCTTGCAATTTATTTCTTTCACCAGTCTGTGGTCTGTCCAGTGTAGGCACCCATTTATTTCCTGTCCCCCCAGAGCCAGCCACCCTGGGGGGTGTCGCATATATGTTGTCTGAATGTGTTATTTGTATCAGGTCAGATGCTGAAACACCATAGTTCAAGATATCTCTTCACTAGTGCCTCTGCTGGGTTGTTACTACCACGATGGCAACAAGACTGAGCCCAGGTGCAGACAGTACTGAGTCCACCTACAAGGCTCTGCCTGCTCTGACCCCCAGGACGACATTAGTCACATTAGTCACAGAATATGCCGAGTTGAAAGGGACCCACAAGGATCATAGTCAACTTATCTGTGACTGATGCTCAACAGAAAGGCATTTTGACCATCTCTTTCTCATGCTGTTGCTTGCTATGGCAGATGTTCTCACTTTTTGTCCTAGGCAGATCCTGCTTCTTTGCTGTGTAGCTTTAAAGAGAATGAGTTACTTAGCTATTTGATAAATTTCAGCATTTGTTTTAAATCCATTTCACTTAATGCCTAGGTTTTTTTTTCCTGAGACACTGGTTTTCAAAGGCATTTAGGCACTTGTCTGTATTGCTTGGGGATTTTTCTACATCTTTTAGTGAAGCTAAAGTGACTGTGATTCCCTCTCCTTTCCTTCTGTCTCCACTGATCCCTCCCCAATCCTAATGCTTTTGCTTTCCTACAGAGGAGTGATAAATAGCCCAGAGTAGAGTTTGATGAGGTCAGATGTTACTGTCGGCTGTAAATCCTTCCTGCTTGTTGGTTCAGCAGCAGTCTCCAGTCTTGGCCTTTTATGGGTCTCCCAGTGGAGGAGGGACAGGATTGGTGTCACTGTCAGCACACCAGAGTGATTTGTAGATGGGTTTTATTTGAAAGCTTCATGCACCTAGAGAAACTCCTCCAAGCCCCAGGAACAGAAAGAAATCTTCTAATCAGCAATTTGTTCCTGTAGCTAGAGCTCTCCTGCTTACGTAGCATAAGGCTGCCTGCTACTCATGGGGCTCAAAGTCAAGCAGTGCATCAGGATTAGATGATCTCTCAACACAGAAAACTAAGATACAGATATGGGTATATGGAGATACCATGTTAACAATTGTAGCTGTGTCTGTTTGAATCAGCAATATGTTTATATGTTTACTTTGGTTGACATCCAAGCACAAGCAAGGTGAATGTGCATTACTTTTTTGATGCTAAATGTGACAGCCCAATACATGCAGTAAACAACAAAGTGTTTGGAGACTCTTAGCTTGTAAATCCAGGGCTACCTAAAGCTCTGCTCTCCCTGTGTTGATCCTAGCAGAAGTGCTGAAAGATAAAGGTATGGCACTGTGGGAATGGCAAAGGATGAACTTCAAGCACTTGTGCCACTGCTGCATATAACATAAGAGACAGGAAGAAATTATTGGACAGTTTAAAATGTAGCTTTACCTGTGCCCTGAGAAGGTTTCACTGGCTCAGAGTCAGCTTGCCGTTCTGCATGGATTAGAAGATGCAAGTATGTATGGGAAGGGAAAATGCTTCCCTAAAACCCAACAAAATTAGTGTTGCCATTAGCTCAGCATACTCAGTGTCACTTATTCTCCCCAGATACCATTATCTTCAAATATATCAAAAATTTTTATATGTAGTCAGACAACACTTGAACAGAAAATGAAGCACATCCAGTAGTGGGTGGGGCGGATATTCTCTGTGCAGAAATTTGTTTATCATTAGGCAAAAGAGAAGAAAATATGCCTTTAGGGATTTTTTTTTTTTAGGGATAAAAATAAAGACATACTAGATAAGAAATTCTTGCTCAGAAACAGTTTTATTCTGAAATTAGCCAATTTAAAGAGACCAAATTTACAGTGCCACAATAGAGGAGCTGTTCAAAAGGCAGCATTGCTCTCCACTTCTCATATATTTTAGCTTTGATTTTGGTAAGACCTTTTGGGTAAAATTAAAACTCTTCTGGCTGGCTTTCTGTTGTTTTTTTTTTGTGTGTGTGTTTGTGATATTCTTAATATTGAAGGAAGAGAGTCTTTAGAAGATTGACATAAAAATTATGTTTATCTGGATTATTGTAAGGTGTTGATGTCTTCTACCTTCTCTGTCTTGTCTCTTTAAACCTACTGGATCATACAAAGGAACATGAATAGCAGAATTTGCCTCCAGAACTTTTCATTATTAATGATGCTCTATGACTAAATTGGAAATCTGCTACTGTACCCCAAGGGGGTGATTAATTTAGCAGACTAGGAGTTTTGATTAAAAGGGAATGAAATGTCTGACACATAGTCTATTTATCAGTTATTATGATATTAAAACATTCTAATCATTGTGGTGCCTGAATTAAGGCTTCACAGCCTAAATGTCACTTCACAGTGCTCTTTTAGATCTGACTATGTGATACAAGTTTATTGTCAGTGGGCACATGATAATATAAGTGTGTGTAGTGGTCTTTGATAAGAACAGAGCCATCTGTTAAGAGCTTTGCTCTTTACCCCTTTCCTATTTATAGAGAAGATGAGGGAAGATTTTTAAGATGTGATTCGTACAAGAAATGCATGCAGGACAAGGTGCGGCCATCCCTGACGTCCCCAGGAATTATGGGACAAACTTTATCAAAACTCGACTGAGCCTAAAGGATGCAAAAAACATCTCAGTAGTCTAAGGATTTAAATCTAAACCAATTCATTCTAGAAACCACGTGTTCTCTGAGATGACACATTCTCTGAGAGGTGAAATCATGACAATTCCATGTCCTTAAATTGAAGGTCAGGGCAGAAATCGGCAGCGATCAATCAGGTAATCAACAGTTAGTGCTAAGTGTGTTGTTTAAGTCATCTGCAGACAAACAGGAAACAAGACCAGTAGGTCATGTGGTTCTGTCTAGATGCCTATGAAACAGCTTTAAGCCACAGTATTGACATACCAGCCTTTGCAAGCTTCAGAGAGGGAAGAGGGAGGGTCAAGGAGCACTGTAAGACGGAGGAACACAGTGTACATGAAAGACAGAGTCAAGTACTGATGCAATAGTGGTGCTTTGTGTTAGTGAAAGCTTGGAATCAAATCAGATCATTAAACTAGTCATGTCAGCAACTCAGATATAAGTTCTGAGCCTCAATAGGAAAAATGCTACCTTAGAAGTAAATTATCTGTTGACTGACCAGGACAGTGAGGGTGATGGTGACATTCTGTGAGGGAGCAGACTGCTTTTGAGAGCAGCAAACACAATAAACAAGGACAATTTCTGTGACCCCTTTGTAGCTTGGCTAAATGTCATATCAGCGTACAGTGTTGAGTCTAGTTTTTGAGACTACATTGGTGACTGCTTCATGAAGGGCTGTCAAGGATGCCACAAGAGTAGAAAAAACTCCTGAAAGTCATGCCACTGGACTGCACATGGTTCATAATATTATTGTCAAAGGTCCGCTCTGCCATGTTGGGGCACAGTGCATTTAGATTGAGCATTCTTGCAGAAGCAACAAAAGCCAAACCATCCACTGCTGTCATACTTAATTTCAAATAGAAGAAGTTAGAAGAAGCTTAAAGAGTTAAATCATAGCAAGTAATATAAAGACTATTTATAGATACAATGGTGGAATCCCAGAGAAAATACATCCCATTTATCAAAAAAAAATCACCTTGAGAAAAAACAAACAAACAAATAAAAAAGCGAAAGGAAGCTTAGATGGCTAAACAGCAGGTAAAACATATTAATAAAAGCAAGAAGGCATCCTTCAAATAGCTGGGGCTTGACAAATGAGAAAAGTAGAAAGGCTCATAAGCCCTGGCACATTATAGGGGAAAATGCAGTGAGAAAGACCAGAAGATTTGAAGAAACTTATAGAAATCCCAAAAAAATCACTTGTAAATCCTGTGTAAAACAGATGAAACAGGAAGTTTGCTGGAGTCGGTAGGCCCAGCAAACAATAAGTATGCAGAAGGAATGTTCAGGAAAATAAAAAATTTTGTGATTTTGCTGTGGAGGAACATGAGGAAGTTCCCACAGAGGAATTCCTCTCCTGTCAGAGTAGGGATGACATAGGTCAAGTGATAATTATATCATCCCCTAGCTTGTATTCTGGTACCAGAGGACAAGAACCAGTGTAACACAAGTGGTTTTTTAAACTGTTTCCTGAGAGAATTCAGAACTCCACAGTAGTAAACATGATTATGTACAATAATTACATTTATAGAAGCTATACGAATAACAGAGTAATAGCAGAATGACTGGGAGCATTAATAAATGTCATAGTGGCAAAGAGCCAGCCAGAATTTTGAGATTAAAATCATGATTTACTAATCAGTTGGGTGGCACTGGAGGAGTCAACGTGTGGATAGGGCAGCTTTCCTACCCTTTTCCTCAGGTTAGACTGGGCACAGATCCAGGAGTTGTGCTTGCTTTGATCTTCAAACTGTCTTGCACTACACTGATATGTCTCCCAGATTGAAGACAGGCACAGAAGTGAGTACCTTACTGAAAAAAAGGCCCAGAACTGTAAATAATTGTCATCTGGTGCAGCCTGGAGATTAGAATGTGTTTTTAAGGGAACCAGGATGTGAAACAGAAGTGGGGTAACTTCAGGAGATAAAACCAGATGTTAAAAGACATATTGTCAGACAGAACAGCACTTTGCAAACAACTCTTTTATATACATGAGGGATCAAGGGGAATGTGCCCTCTGAATTAGTGGCAGATATGGGAAAAGGAATTCTCATCAGTGCCTGCTTTCTGGATTCATTCTTCTCCTAGCTAAAAACCAAAGGAGATCTGTGGGAGTAAGAGATCTTCAGCAGAGGTTTTGTTTGCAAAGAAAACAAAGAGAAAACTGGCAGAAGATAAACACTTCATTTAAAAAAAGGAATGTAAACTAAACCTCAGAAACCACCCAGCACAAATGGAAAGGGTAGCGTTTGCCTTCTCTCTGCTGGAGCAGGCTGGCTTTCTGCCACAGGTGAAGATGTATGGGAGGTTGCCTGGATGCTCTGCTCCCTCCCTCCCAATCTCCTGGGTCCCCTGCAGCTGTTTGCTGCTGCATGAGAATAACGAGGACATTGCTCTGTATGTGACACCGCCTCAGTAGGGTCTTTAGGAAAGCTCTCTACAGCTATTCTCCTGAGTCCCACAATAATCTACAGACTGAGTAGGCAGTGCCGGTAGGCTCAGCATTTTCCTCTCTTTTATTTGCCTGTTGAGGAAAATATTGCCATTACCACTGTGGATCCTTTTAAAATGATGGAAAGTAATAACATACTGAAACAAGTGGCTAACATTCCCTGTCAGGATAAGGGTGAGGGCAATTATGCAGAGAAAGAGTAGCTTTACATCACCCAGTCCTGCTTATTTACACCAAACCCAAATTACATCACTGGACTGTGCCCTGGAGAGGATTCCTGGAGGGAGTATTGCCAGGCAGCAGCCAGATCACTGGACAGTGATCCACATGCACTTTCACTCCTGCTGGGACAGCTTAAATACTCCGTGACTGCAGCTGTCATTCCTTCCCCTTTATTGGGGTTTGTATAGAGGGATTTGGATGGTGGTGTCTCAGCTCACTTCAGCTGGTGTCTCAGCCGGACTTGCAGCCCTGAGTCTCTGACCACAGGAGATCAGGCCTTTTTCCCTATGCATAGCACAGAAATTCGTGAGAATTGAGAATGAGAAGACCAAACATTTTGGTCTGTAGCCCCCTGGGAAAATGATCAGATGATTGTCATGGTCCCATTTGGTGACATAATTCATGCACTTTATCTTGTACACTGAGTCCAGTATTTTCAATGGGGTTTAACACAGGAACCTGAGGCAGTGTGTGAGTGAGGCAGAAAAATGCTTGACCTGATGGAGACCTGGCGTTAACCAACACATAGAAGTAGAAGGAGTTTCTGCATTTCTGTGAGAACACTGAATTTTGTGTGACCTTGAATTCATTGTTCTGAGTGTTGTTTTAATGACCTGAAGTTTACCAAGGAGGAAATTTTTAGAGAGAAAAACCTGTTCATGAGTTAGTGATAGAAATATTGCTAGCCTTTTATCTGCTTTCCTGCTTTGATTTCTCTAGAGCTTACCTGAGCTGTCTGTCATCTAAAGGACATTTTTATACCTGTGCCAATAAGCAGTGGAGTGCTCATGAAGGGCATAGCACAGTGGCAGTCTGTGAGGGATGCGGTGAAAGGCTTTCATTTAACACCACTGTACACGGCAAACCCAATTTTCAGCTGTATGTATCAGCATGGCAAATCTTCTTGTTCCCAGGCAGCATGCTACAGGGTAATTCAGAATACAGCTTATTGCAGGCTTTGGATCCTCTTCCAAGATTCGTTCCTTTTCATCGTTTTCTGTGCCAAGTATAATAAACAGAACAGGAGCTGAAGGCAGTTTGGCTGGGGAAACAAGATTCAATAATTAAAAAAAAAAACAACCCCCCCCCCCAAAAAAAAACCACCAAAACCACCAAAACCCAACCCTACAGAAACCAAAACAGAACAAAAAGGCTGTTCAGTAAAGAGGTAGAAAGACACCTTTGCTGACAGAGGAAGAGGAAAAGTAGAAAAAGGAAAAGACACATCTGAGCTGTTTCTCCTGCCCTTCTCAACCAGCTGGAATGGAGATTGTGAATAATAAAATATAGAAATCTCACCATTTCCTACACAGGCAGGCCACTTTTTTTCAGTGCTCCCTTCTTACCATCAACCCATTAAAATCAGAATGGCTGACAGCAGAGTGTCCCTTGATAGCCCTTCTCCCGAGGAGTGAGGACACTAGCTAGGTGAGAGGTTAGGGTGCGAGGTGAATGCTCTGGTCTTGAGTGTCCTTATGAAAATGAATATTGGCATTTGGCCCTTAATACCTTAAGCAGCCTGGAGAGAGTTCTAGAGAGCTGGAGTGTGTTGGGAAAACAACAGAAAAAAAAGAGCAGGAAAATGAAAGAAAGGCACACTGGTTCTGCTTTCTTTGTGTGCTTGAATTTTTGAGTATATAAAAATGCAGATATATGAGATCTTAAAAAGCTGGACTTCTATCAATTCCTTCCCTACTGTTGAGCTTGAAGAATCTAGTAACTGCTAGGTACACTCCTTCTGACGTGGGGAGGATCATCATTTGGATTGAATCCAAACACTATTACAGATGAGCCTAAGGCATTGCTGTAGTAACAAATTATCCTACGTCTTCTTATAGTGATATTCTTGTCTTTCCTTTTCTGGACACTCTGAAACAAGAAAATTACATAATAAACCTTGGGGCTGATGTACTTTAACAGTACATTGTTCCTATGTTTCCGTGTTTTATCTGGGCTACTGTGGCCTGGTACTACTACTACCTGGAAAGGGTTAAATAGTGTTTGGTACCCGGCTGGGGACCCAGCTCTGCTCCTTAATACCTGTTGGCAGTTTCCAGTGGGCACCTGGACAGTGCAGCAGAATCATTCAGACACAGAGTGCTGAAAGGTTCCTGCCAGGCCAGTCGGTTGTGATAATCCGCTGCCTGCGACCTCATTAAAACAGCCTGATTGGGGCTGCTAATCACATAAATAAAGAATTAAATCATAGCATTAACCTTCTACAGGGAAACCTGCCCTGGCAACACTGACAGAATTAGATCTATTAATTATTTACAGGGTCATTTGATAGAAATGTATATAGATGGCAGATTATGAGCACTTGAAGCAATAAGTTAACCATGAATTATTGCTCTGATAAGAATCTTTTCATATTTTCCTCTTAATGCTCTGAATAAAAAGCCACCTTGCTTTTATCTCTGTAAGACAGTAGCATCACACATCATTTACTGTAGGTATATCAAATAGAAATACTATGCCCCAGCATCAAGGATTTTTATGCTCCTTTTGGCTCTTGAGAGTCCTTTTTTGTTAGAAATTCTTCCTGTTCAAACAGAGTTTTCATAGCTAAATTCAGGGCCAATTCCACACCTTCTGTAAGGCTTGGAGCTTCCTTGGTGGCCAAGGTATTCAGAGGACCTGAGCACATCGTCTTGTCACCACTGAAATAAAAATCACGAAATCTGTCTCACCAGTGCTGCAGAACATTAGGATGCTTTCTGCAGAGGTCTTCTACTGTTACCCATGGAGGTATTCAATTCATTTAATGCCTAGCAGATTTTCCCTTCTATCTCAGAATTTCTTGGAAAAAATTATCTTGAATCAGATGGGATGATGAGTTCATTGTTTTACTGATTCTACTGGGCTTGCAGGAATGACAATGGTACTAGATAGGCTTGTTTGCTGACCAGAATTTGAATGCGTATCTGTAGATAGCACACAAAAGACTTGGGCATGTGGAGTGGAGGAGGGTGGGGAGACTGGAGGGAAATCTGTCATTATTTATGGAAATATCCAGTATTCATGGAGCCATCTGCTGTGAATGATTCAAGTCTGAGAAGTGTCATAAAATGAGATAGCACAATGTAGAAAGAAAAAAAAACCTGAAAAAACCCTTTAAATTTGTATCACTCAGAAACCTGAACCAGTGAATATATAACCTCAGAATCTCTCTTTTTAAAGATCCTTTGTAAATTTTCCTGCTAGATTGAGAGATAAAGATAGATGAAATTTCTCAGGTTCCTTTCCTCACCCTTCTTGGAACAATTAATTGCATTTGCTCATTTCCAGCCCTTTAATTATTGATCACGTCTTTTCCTGTTTCCTTTCTTACCATTTTGGGCTACAGGGCAAGGGATGGAGTTAAAAAAAAGGTGTTTAGAAGCCTGCTTAGATCTTGAGCCATTGAGAAGGTCTTTACCACAGCCACAGTTTTCTCTCTGATGATGAGGCACCACTTTTGTTGCCAGAATTTTATCAATACTAAGAAATTTTATAGAGGGTGGAGCCCTCATAGCACTCCTCTGGAGTAGGTGTCAGGCAGAGAGCAGTCTGCTTCCCTATACTGTGCCCTCTCAGGTAGTTCAGATAATTCATTTATTGATTTGCTTATGATATTCTGTACACAGTGAATATAGACAGATAGTGAAGAAACTGAGGCCAACAAAGAGGCAATGATTTGCGCAGCCACACAGAAGGCTACTGAGAAAATCAGGAATTGACTGTATCTTTCTTGATTATTTCCCTGAGATACCTGGTCCAAGTCCTTGCTTTGCGAACAGTTGAGAAGCCTTTTGAAACAGTTTTATCTTTCCTGCTTCCTTGTATTTTGGTTACAGTTACAGTGGCACAGCTTATTATTAGCAGATGCTGTTGTGTGGCTGAGTGTGATTGTCTTACCATATCTCTTTTCCTCTCTATGACCTTATTCTCTGTCTACTCATCACCCCTTGCTGAAAAAAGCTGACTTAGCAGAATAATGGCATGTTAGAGTAGAAATTTATTTCCTCTCCTATAGTGTCACAGTCCAGGACCATGAATTTAAAAATCTCCTTACTATTGTATTGGCTTTTAAAAATACTTCCTTGCTTTTAATTTGCTCAGTCATTCATATTGGGTTGTCTTGACATCCTGCAATGTTATTGTTTGCTATGCAGGGCTGACTTTCTTCTTCCAGTATTCCAACTTCATACCTCAAAAATTACATCTCCATTCCAGAAGATCACATAAGGATGTGCTTAAGCATCGCAGGTTTCAACTGATGTGATTAAGCATTCTCTAAGTGCTTGCTCTATGCCCCTTTATGTCTATTTGAACAAACACCTTTCTTCATGAGGAAGACAACAGAGCAGTAGTGCAGATGCACAACCACTGCTTCTTTCTCAACATAGGGATTCTCATTCTCTCTGGATGGGAGTTTTGTGATTTCCAGGGGCTAAGGCCCTACCAATGCAATATGAGATTATAATCATCCCCTCCCCCCCCAAAAAAAAAAAAGGAAGGATGGGAAGGTACTTTAAGAGATCACTTAGTGTCTTCTAGTTTTTCAGGACAAGATCAGCTCTACCTTTTTCTTGTCCAACGTGTTTGCCTAGCCTTGAAAAATGATCCATTGTAGAAGCACCATGATTATTTTCTGACATTCAGAACATGTCTAATCTAAATCTCCCTCAGACATGACTACTTGATCTGCTCACTGCACATAAGAGAATAGACTCTGCCTTTCATTTCTGCCTTTTGCAGACTTGCAAATTGTTATTTGGTCAGCTCTGCCATCTCTTCTGCAGACTTGCTTCGGTTCTTGAGGAGCTTGTGCTTATCCCAGCTGTAATGCTCTCAGAGCCATGTTTCACACCTTTGAAGAAAGATCCCTTAGCTCCTGCTTCAGGAGACAGCAGAGGGTTTTTTTTCCTGCCGGTATTTCCTCAGGTCTAGAAACAACTCCTTCCTTTTGTGTATATTTGTTACCCTTCAGCTGTGAGGTTTTTTCCTATAGCAGAGAAGTACTGAAGCTAGAGCAGCTGCCTATGAATTACAATGCTGTGGTATAGTCACTGTAAGTTTTTGCACAGGCCATTTATTCCTTTCCTTAATTATACAGGACTTGCTTCAGCCATGCTCATGCTGAGTAGCACCTCGTTCAGTCAGCAGCCCCTCAGTAATCAATATGTCTTCAGGGGAGGAAATACCATGTGCCAGGTAAGGGAACTTTTCCTTCCCATTTCAGACCACTCTCTTCTCTCAGTTCTATCAAAAGTTATGTTTAGGCCAGTAATGAAAAACTGATTGCACAGAGACATCTGTGAAGTACACATACTGTCTGCAGTGCACTGGAGAACTGTCCTTTGTTTGCTTGGGACACCAAACCCATTGCAGAAAGCAGTATTTGCAGCTAATCACCACAGCGATTTGAATTTGCATTTAGCCATTGTGCTAATAGAGGCAGCTGGAAAAGAAAAAAATCAGCACAAATAAACACAGCCATGAGTACTGTCAGTTTTCAGCACCAGGACCTGCTGGAAGTAATGCTGATGCCTCTAATGCAAGAAATCTTTTTAATGGGAAATGATATATATGAGGCCAAAAGAGGAACACATTTTGTCTTGTTTGCTTAGACTCCAGAATATATCTTTGAGTCTCTGGACACAGTGATTGCTTAGGCAAGTCAAACACTGTATATCACATGCTGAGCATCTGATTCATTGACTGAGTGGATTGAAGCCAATTTAACCAGCTGGAATCTGCAATATTGACTTCCACGGTGTGATACTGATCTATACCACACGGAGGATTTGGCCCAGAGACAAAGGGAGGTAGTGCTTCCTTTGGGTGACATCTTTCTGCAAGCCAAGGCGAACAGCATCTGTCTTACACAGCCTAGTTGTCCTAGAAGTGCCGCGTATTGCACAGGTGGTACCACAGCGTTTTGTCATTCTGTGAGTCTTTCAGACAGAGCGTGGCAATGAGGGACAACGGCCATTTTCTTCTTGTTTTGTCCCTCTACATCAGAGCCAGTATCATCTTACAGCAATTCTGGGGCCAATTCTCTGATTGTACTGACCCTCTTTGAGCAGATTTCTGTGGAGGTGTTTGCTGCTGTGTAGCATTATTCTGGGGAAAGGGAGGAGGCTTAACCTGACTCTGGTTTTCCCTTCCACTTTGCTAAGGAGGAGACAGACCATAACACCTTCCATACTCTGCAGAGAGGCCCAGCAGAATCAAGAAGCATGACACATAGGCATAAAGAGCAGCAGAGAACAGGCAAGGCAAGACCTCAATCTGCAAGTGCTGTGACAGCCGTGGTGCTCAATCTGGGGACATTAGAGTTACTACAGTGCTGTTGCTCATCTTTATTTTCTAGCTAAGTGACTTCATTTCACTAAATCTCTCCAGCTTTCTATATCTCCATAACCAAGAAACCAGAAGTACAAAAGGCTAAGCAGAATTTATTAGTGTTCTGTATTATTATCACATCTTTTGTCTTCTTTTTAAGATTCGTGAACCTCCATTCAATTAATTCATCAGAAGTCTGAAAAAACTAATTGTAGGTTTGTATATTTCCATAGGCATGGGCTCATTCCTATACTAGATATCAATAATACCTGATCCATGCAAATAGAGCTGGGTTTGTGGCAGCCTGCTGCCCCATCTAATTAGTGTTATGACTCCACTCCACTCAAGTAGGAATGGAGTTTGGGGTTTGAGTAATTGCAAGGCTGGGGTGGGCACAATTAGTAACAGGGATCTCAACTCCAGTGTCTCCAAGGCTGAAATCTGAAATGCCAGCCCTCCATTTCCAGGGGCCCAGATAAGTGAAGGCAATGCAAGAGGCTGGCTTTTTGCACAGAAGAGGGCCCAGTAAAATCTGCAGTGCACTATCCAACTTAGGCAACTGTTTGAAGAGGCAGAAGAGACTTATTAACTTAACTCAGGATCACATGGGTCCCTCTCTGTTTTTTGTTTGTTTTTTTTTATCATCCTAACACTATTGTTGCTCCTGGGTCAGACAGTGCCAGACTGCCCACTGTACAGCACTGTTTCGCATGCTGGGCTTCCTAGGGCAGCATCAGGGCTTTGATGGCTTGTGGAAGTGATGTTTGTTGGGCAAGTCCATGGAGCCACGACCATGTGTGTTGTCACCTCCCAGCCTCTTCCAGGCAGGAAGATTCTCCTTTCTTTGCGGAAGAAGCTTTTTTTCAGTCCTGGCTGAGATTTTATGTTTTCCAAAGAAGGTTTCAGCCAAACACGACTTGCTTTTGTTTTTGTTGTTCCTAGCATTATTAGCACACAGCTTGTTTTCAAGATAACAATGTGGAAAAACAATAACATCTTGCCAAACTCCTTTGGCATACCGTTTGCAGGTTGTGCTATTTTATCAGTGTCTTACTACATACACTGGAATGGTTTGTAAACTTCGTCTTGTGAGCTACAAAGGGAATGAAAATATTGAAATAAATCCCTCCTTGGCCTGCCAAACAGACCTGTCTTCTTCTGGTACTTTTTCTATTATTGTGCTGAATTGCAGGGGTCTTGTTTAGCATTTAAAAAGCTACTGCTGCACTCTATTATCAAAGACATATTTGTTAAAACATGCATATGAAAGGATTTGTAATTGAAGTACAGCTTTGATATATTTAATAGGATGTAAAACTGCCATCCCTTTTTAATAGGAGATGCTTTATGTGCATTAGAAGTAATATAATAATGCCTCTTCACTGAGCTCTACCCATTAGCAGACTGTTTTCTCCCTTTCTTTTAGTTAATCTTAAAACTTTAATGTAATCTAAACATGCTGATATCTTTTTTCTCCCCTTTCTGTACTTGGAAGTGCTTTGAACTGAACTTTGTTTCAAATAAGGGATAACAACAAACATGGCATCAATATACAGTGCCCTGATGCTGCCTGACAGATGGTCCATAAACCAGCACATCTCCTTGCCTTGGAAATGTTAACAGTAATGTGAGCGTGGCTGCACATGTGAGTGCAGGAGTACGCGTGAGAGTAACCTTGTGAAGAATGAACAGCTATAATGGCATTCTTTTCTATATTGCTATGTCTCAAATGTAGTCAAATACCACAGCAGCTTTCTATATAGAAATAGAAAGTGACAATCAAACCAAAAATAGTAATAGCTTTAATAGCTATTTCTGTGTTTCAGTCTTGGAGTGCTTTACAAGGAACTGTTGTCACAATTCAGGAAATAAGGATGTAAGCTGGTAAAAAGAAAGTATGCTAAATCTGACTTGTGTTTTGGGGTAATTGCAGTTTGATGTCTCATCTTACATAGAGCTATTCTCTGCTCATTTCAGAACTCAGGATTGTGGATTAGTTTGCAAGCTGGCAAATCAGAATTATTTGCTTTGGAAAATCCTGGATGTGTTTCTGGACCTTGTCAGAGGAACCCAGGTAAGAGGCCACTTCTCCTGATTTCTAGTCTAGTGCATCACTAGCATAAAGCAGTACATATTAATCGCTGTTGTAAGAATATTAGCAAAATGTCTGAGATACTGTTGCTTCATTAAAAAACTGAGACCATCAAAAAGAAAGCATCTCCCCCTTGATTCAGAGGTACAACTGTATTGGCCAAGTTCAAATTTCCATTGTGACTGTGCAAGTATACTCACAGCTTTTCATGAGAATATCTTTTGATTCATTCATTCATTCATGTGTCTTTTCAACATGAAAATGTTATGCTAGTGATTTACAGAAGCTAGACAGCTGTGAGCCGTGGATGTAGTCCTTTGCAGAATAACTTTTTCAATCACTACCCACTGCATGTGTTCGTCTTGTTTTAGTGGCAAGGGCTGAGTACTGGCCTGGCATGCACATGAGGTGGCATGTTGTAAAGCCCATGTTTTGGTGACTGTAGGGATGCTGTTGTCATCCTGGTCTGCTTTTAGGAGGAAGTGAAAATTCTGTGACTCTTTGTTTCCCAAGGATTTTTGGAAGAATGACTGTTTCTCTAGGCTAACAAAGTCACTAGGATGGCAGAAGTGGCCTGTCATCCCAGAAATTACTCAGCCTGAGCTTTCTTTATAAGAGTTGCCAGATTCCCAGCTTGGGACTATATTTGCTGCTTCTGCTGCCTCTGCTACATTTCTTTTGGCATGTTTTTAACCTGGATCTTCTGGTCCACACTGGAGCCCACAAATAGCCATGTCAGCAAGGGGACACATCTATTCAAACAATACAGTAATCTGAAAGACCAGTAAAGCTGTGTGTATAAATATTTGAATGTCAGAATGTATTCTACTAGTATAATCCATGAATGACAGACAGAGAACTATTTCCTCCAGAGAACAATGATACATTCTTTTTGTAAAGGGAGGTAGTGCAATTCATTCAATTTGCATTTGGGTATTGCTGTTGTTCAAGTAAGTAGTGTGGGTTTGAATGCATAGTGCAAGAATAGCACAAGGCAGTTTCAGTGTTTTCTGAAACTGGTTCTCTCTTGCAGATGTAAATCAAGCTCCCATCTTTACCAATATATGAATTCTAAAAAACCAGGTGTATTTATCAAGTGTCTAGCATACGAAAAAACACAGGCTTTTTTGTGATGCAGCTGGTCTGCAGTTTGGGCTGGTGTAAGGTAGGTTTACATAGAAATCAAATTTAAAAAAAATTGAGCAACAATTCAGGGATATTGTTTTCAGTGTCAGCACAAAACTTCAGTAGGCACAGTTTAAATGCCAAGTCAATTAACTCTCATATATTCCTCAGGTTTAACTAAATCAAGTTAGTTCTGGTGAACTGCTGACCTGCTACATAGGTCAGGTGGATGAAACATTTAAAAAAATCCCAAACAACCAACAAACCCCAAACTCAGAATGGGATTTAGAATAAGCTGATGGAAGAAAAGTAGTGCTACAGCCAACGCATTGTAAAAATTCTAGTCTGATTTTTTTCCTAAAATAAAATAAAATAAAATAAAATAAAATAAAAAGAAAGCCATGCTTGCAGTAAAGGTCCACTGAAATCTTGGACAAAGCCAAGTGCCCTGCAGTGCGAGCTCTGCGTGAGACACCTTTCTGTCTTTCCTAAGCCTCCCTGAAAATAAACCTAGGAGTCCTAACCCTCATGTGTGAGGCTGAGGAGATAGTGGTTATATAGTCAGTTTCTACAGAGCAATTCCACCAAGCCTGACTGATGCACAGCCCTGGACACGCAGGAACAGAGTGGTCAGTCTGCCATGAGAAGTAATATGAGTTCAAACTGTCGCTCTTGTGTAAGGTATTATATATTTTTTTTAATAGTAAAAGTTTGTTACCTAGTTTCTCTGTTCACCGATGTTCCACTGGAACAACCCTTCTTCATGTTGTGTCAGCCACGTGAAGATTTCTAGATGGCTTAGTTCCAATCCAGTGTAATAAACAAATACCAAACAAAAAAAATAAACACTGTGAAAAGCAAAATAATGCAAGACAGGATGAATAAAAATATGTGATGAAACAGCTCAGGTTAATTACAGCAGAGCAGGTATGCAGCACTGTTGGGGCAGGGGTAGCTTCTTAAAGGCCCTTAAAGTCTGGAAGACATTGCCTTTAAGAGCAGCAGTGGGGGTGTCAGGGGCAAGCCTTGTCCTGATTAACTCCCTCTGGCTGGGCCTGCCTGACCTCCCCTATCAGAGCATCTCAGACCTACTCACTCCATAGCCTAAGGAAATTGCATGGGGACAAAAAATCCACAGGACTTTTATGTCCCCACAGAATTGGTGAGGAAATCTGCCACCAAAGGCAGCAAAAGGTGCCAGTACTACAAAAGGTGCCAGTACAGAGTCAAGAGAGCGGGTTGGGTTGGATTTTGGGAAAAAGTCAGTTGCTGTTCACATGCCCAGTGGAAACAGAGGTCTCTTGGAACCCGGGGCTTTTATCAGGATCATTAAGTGGGTCACTTATAGAAAATGGGGTGCTGTGGGTAGTGCCTAGAGAGTAATAATGAGAGCCAGGTAATGGCATCCAGTCCATTACAGTCTTGTGTTGGCATTGTCTAAAATGGAAAAACCAACATTCTAAAAGGCTATAACACTGATTTTGTAGAACATTAAACTATTACTTTATGCTGATGATATCCTACTGTTAATTAAGGACTCACATGCTTCCCCTCCTGCTTATAATGAATATTGCTCTCTGAGTACAAAGTTATCATTGCACAAAATTAATGACTCTGAGACTGCAGTGATGCAGCTTTCTGCAGTCTGCCCTTCAGCCCTGCTCACCTTATGGAATCTTAAGTGGGCACCCAAAAATATAGTACAAATACTTAGGGGCTGATATTAACAAAGCCTCAGACAATGTAATTAAAAATCATTTAAATCCAATTAACAAGCAGGCAGGAAAAGATTTGGAGGGATAACCAGAGCTACAGAAAAATGAATGTGCATGATTCAGTAGGCCAGATTCTGCCCTCATTTACCATCCCATAAGGTTGTTAAAGTAGAAATGAGGACATCTTGTAAGTCAGCACCCTCAGAGTTACTGTTATAAATGATCTCATGGCAATATTTCCCACTGGCAGCAACAGTGGTATGTGCATTCATCTTACTTTGACCATAAATGTACATAAACAGCCATAAATACAATAAGAAATTCTAACACTGACTGATGGTTACATGCCCAATCCACACCTAATAAAAACCCCCAAAAACATACAGTTAGGAACACCTCACCTACTACTGAAACTCAGCTTTTTTTTTAAAGGGTACGTAGATGGATCACACAAGGACCATATTCACCACTGCAGAATTTGACAAAGCCTAATCCATACTGCCAAGTTCACATTTACCCAGGCTTCTGATGCTATAAACCAGCAAGCTTCCTTAAAAGTCACTGTAAAACTTACTGAATAGCTACAACAAATACAGTATATTTCAAATGACAGAAATTTCAGAATGTGAGGATAAATTAAAGATGCCACACGAAACATTCAAAAAGTACTTCTAGTTCTCGGGATGACATGTTACTATTCCCCCTAAATGTCATATAATTGGCCCAATTTTATGCACCAAAATCAAGCAGATTTTTATGGGTTTTTTGTTCCTAAAAGGGATAATTTTCAATGAAAATTGCTGTAATTTAGGTAAGACTGTCTTTTTTCCCTGTCTCATTCTGTAAACTAATGTTGATATTAAGCAGAGGTTCCACTTCAGTAGTGGCTTGAATGGAAATATCTTTCTGGATATTCTGAAACCCTTAATGATGAAAAGAATGATATAAATATAAATCAATTATTTTTGGAGTGACCTGAAAAAATAAATCGTGACAGATAGACTTTTAAAAACACTATTCTAAACAGTATGATTTTTGGTTATTCAAAATGTTATGTAGAATTAATTTTATGTCCGAAAAAAAGGCAGACAATATCCATTCCAACAAATATGCTCAGATTTTTCCAGTCTATTGTAGGATTAGCTAGGTGGGGCAAGTTAGCAGAGAGATCTTACTGGGGAAATGGTTGAAGCTGTTGTGCATGACAGCCACCTACCAAAACAGAAAGCCCCTATGTGCTAGAGAAGGAAGTGATACGTATTTGCAATAAGATGGAGGGCTGTAAATAAAAAGTGTCAATGAAAGTACAGTCTGGGCAGGAACAGGAAATACTGAGAAGCTGTTGCTGGTACAAGAATATGATCCATACTGCACATTAATGGCTATGAAGACTGTATTATCCTGCTATAAAACAGCTTTCATAAAAACTTAACAGCAAACACATACAGTTTAGCACTGTAAATACTTAACAAAGTTTGCAGAAAAGGTTCAGCACATGAGAGTTCCTCTTCAAAACTGCAGCCCGAGAGATGTGCTTTTCTCCTTCCCAGGTACCACATTCTCTGAGTTATATTCTTATCAAATTTCTGCATGCGAAATTGTCAGCTTTCTGCACTGCATTCGAGCTGCACTGACTGTGTGCCCAGAGTTAAATTCACGAGAATATCTAAATTGACAGAGACACTTGCAACAATCAAAGATCTCTAAGATATTGTTTAAAAACTATGGAACATTCTAAAGAGCCTCAAGGATATTGTAGTCTCTCTTTCTGATCTATGTTTGGTTGTAACAAACAAAAGGTCCTCTTATAGATCACTGATTAAAGTAACAGACAAAAGAAATGGGAATTAATAGAGGCAGCTTAGTGTTAGATTTCCTTCAGAGCTGATTTGGGGTGAACTGGTTCAGCTTATTGATAAGAGGTTGTGCACAACAAGGTAACAAAGACTTCTTATGTTCCTAAATTATTCAAAGTTCTTGAACAAAAAATTAACTGTAAGTACTTGCAGAAAGATCTGTCAAAAACAGGCAGATAAGAGCACAGATGAGGGTTGGGTTCAATAGTGCAAAGTAAAGCATATAGAAAAAAAAGTAGTGGCCATACATTCTCAGTGATATGCTCTAAATCATTTAAACTTAAGAGAGAGACACATTAGTGTTGGTCTAAAAAGTCAATAAATTAGGGGAGAGGAAAAAAGGACATAATTGGAGACAACATTGTGCTGTTGCATAACACTAATATGTGCCTGCACCCTAAATACCAGCTGCAGTTCTGGTCCTGGTCTCAGCAAGGATCCAAGAATAACTGGAAGGAGTTTGGATATGGATTATGAGAATAATCAAAGTCCGGGAGAGTTGATAGACTAGGCTTTGGTACTGTAGTAAAGAGATGACTGAGGGGGTTATGAGGAAAAATATCTCAACTGGCAGAGTAGGGGAATAAAATGGTTACTGTTTGGTATTTCTCAGAATACAAGAACCAGAGGCTACCACATTAAATGTTCAGCATGCAGATTAGAAATAAGCAGACCAATACTTTTACGTATACTGCATAATTGAAACGAAAGAACTACTTGCCACATGCTGTTGAAAAAGCCCAGCAGGTTCCCCAGTACACCAACAATTCACATGGGTGCAAAGTGTAATTGTACAAGCTCATCGCCGCAGCCCGGGTTCGATTCCCGGTCAGGGACACTCCCCCGGGCAGATGGAGCTCGTTAGCCCTGTGAGGCCATCCATCTATGAGAAGGTCACTCTAAACAAACCTACGTCCTGAGGACCTCACTGCCATTGTCCAAGCTCGCTTGGCCCCGGCAGATAAACCTTAGGATTAAAGGGTGGGCTCAGTTCAGCACAGGCTGTGTCTCACCTAAAAAAATCCATTGCGCAGGCTGGAAAGGTAAAAGACCTTTCCCAAAATCTTTGTTCGCAAAGACTGGCCATACATACATACAAGCTCATACAGGACAACAGATCAAGGGCTATGAAAGGAAGATGCACAGCTAAATCAGGAAAGCTCCAAGATGCAGATAAGTAGAAGTTGCAAGGATATTGCTGTACAGTTACTCTCTTTGCCTTGGTGTTGACTACTTGTGTGAGAGGGAGCTCTGGTTTAACCCAACAGAGCTATTGTCTTGGCAGATGAAGTACTCAGCTATGTTTATCCAAGACAAGTCAAAGTTCTTCTGCAGTACATATTTAATATTACAGCTCTCAGAGCGTTACTTTCTGCACTCGTGGTCATAGCATGAGCAGCTAAAAACAATGGCAGAAAATTGTCCAGAGTGGTTATGTACACCACGTAAATTGAAAATTGAAATTAAAAAGCCATATCTAACACAAGATAGTAAGTTTAAGGGGACAGGAACAGATGGACACTTATTCTTGACACACAATTTGAGGTTGAAGCCAAATCATAAGTAAAGCAGAGACGGAGTGTTAATCCAGACATGAAAACAACCAGCCTACATAAGTTCTGTGCTGGATACTGACTGAAGACGCATCCCGGAGAGAACTGGTTGGAAGAGAAGAAAATTAGGAGCACGCAGTCTCCATTTCTGCTCTGCTAAGGAAATGATGCAATGAAACACTGGCTGAACTGATAGAACTGATCTTAAATCAGGGACTAGTTTCTCATCTCATATAAATCAGGGTGGCAGTACCAGAGACAGAGAATCAGCTATCTGACAGCTCTTCACCAAAGTCAATACACTTTGATATACTTAAATTGCCCAGTATTACAGAAATCAGTGTAGGTGTATGAGGTTTTACCTATCCCAGTCAGTCAGCCTAGGTTGTTTTCTTTCACCAAAAAAACCCTGAACCGTCACACTGCAAACTGTCTCTAAATAGCCTCATCAGAAATTCGAGCTTTCTTTGTGGCTCTAGTTGTTTATGACATTGACAGGAACTAAAGTTACTGAAGATCAGGCTATGCTGTTTTCTTCTAGAGTACAGGGCATAGTTCAGAGTTAATATATTACAGTATTTCCACCACCAGATTTCTGTGCTGGAGCTCTTTTTACTAGACACAACATCATGGAGCTGTGGTCTTTTAGAGATACAAGAGGCCAGTGGGCCTCTTGGCCCTATTTCTTGACCTCCCTTCACATTTTCTCACAGGTTTTGCAAGCTAAACTCTTGATTACTGGTTTTTGCCCCATAGTCTGGCTTGTTGACTTTAATTGCAAGTTCTCCGGGGCCTTAGTCTGGGTCTCTAGGTACTATCATTCTACAAACGATATATAATAATAATTTCGTATTTGATCAGCTGCCTTGTAGTGGCTTTTTTCTTCTGGGCTTTAAACTTTTTTATTTGATTGCATCCTTGCCCTAATTTCAAAGACGGAAAATAATAGATTTTCTAGAGAACAATCCCAAATGTCCTATCTACAGCTGATCTGCAATTCAATATAATGATTCTATCCTTTTTCATTATTTTTTTCCTTTCAGATTTGAATAATATCATTTGTGTGATGTTACTCAATTTCTCTGTTTTAATTTGAAATCCTATTTTTAATCAATTAGGAAAAAAATGACCTAATTAAGGAGTAATTTAGGCCAGCAACTTAAACATTGTTTTATAAAGTAGTTGCATTTAATTGGAAATGTGTTCAACTACCGCATTGCATTAGCAAGTAATTTGGAAGAAACAGCCAATGGGATCCCCTGACTGTTAGTTCAGAAATGATGGTGACAAAGTAGTCTGATGGACTTGAGTTTTACTAATAGTTTTCCTATGAGCCTAAAGGTCCAAGCAACTGCAGTCTCTCATTATGCTGGACACAAACACACAGCAAGTGACTGCTGGCTCCTGGGAGTCAGCACTGAAGAGTTCTGAAATGACATGATAGGTATAAAGCTCAAGAATCGAGAACATAGAGGGGGAATCCAGCTTGCTCACTCACCGTCACCAGTCAGCAGCAAAGGTAGCAATAGCCCTTGGCTGCCAGAGTGTCCCCATCCAGAGACCCAGGCTGTCACAAGTTAATGCACGTGCTAATAAAAATTCCTAAAAATTCCACAACATCTTTTTCTTTCTGTGTTTGCCCTTAACTGGTAGAGTTCTAGTGTCAGGGTTGTCAGAACTTTGCCTAAAAATGGCCACGTGCCACAAAAGGCAGAAGGTTGTTTGAGAAGCTCACTAGCACACTTTGGGAAAGAAATTCAGCTTTAGTACCCAAAGGATATGTTATAGGTCACAGCTCTGCACTGGTTGCCATTAGCCCCAGTTCAGTTCATTCCCTTGTATCTGGTCTCATCTCCACACTGTTGCTTTTCACTGGAGCAGCACCATAATACACATGGGTTTAGCATCAGAAAGAGGGAACCCATCTAACACTTTTGCACTGTCTATGCCATGTTTAATTCTCATTTATTATTGGTGCTTTTAGCATTGTGTACTTACAGTAGTGCAGTGGAAGAAACAATTATGACTTTGCTCTGGTCATCAGCACACTCTTGAGGGGCCACTGGTTTCCAACTGATCACCTGTTTCTCCATTGTAGAGTGGGTATTGCTGGACAAACTTATCAGCACATTATTTATTCATGCTGGCTCAGAATTTTTCCTCAGATAACAACTCTCAGGGAAACACTTAGAAACTCTGTCCTTAGTGACAGAGCCCTTACCACATGTTACTGCTTCATGGCTGGGAGCAACAGCATTGTATTCCACTAAAAAAAAGTACCCAGAGAGTGCTTGCAGGCTGAGATCACTTCAGTATTACACTAATACTTTTTGTCATTAAATTTTATGTCAGGCCTTTATTTATTGTTTGAATCTTTTGGTTGAAATCTGAGCTAGAGGCAAGAGACATTGTCATCCACTTGGTATCTAAGTGGCTGTAACACCAAGTAAGCCCCAGGAGCAGGAGAGCTCCTGGCCAAGACCCCAGTAGGAACACATGCAACTTTGTAGTGCTGCAGAGAGGATACTTGGTGGAGGGGACAGAAATTTGGTGTTTGAGCAATTTAGTCCTCAGATACTAATGCTTTACTTCAGGCAGGGAACAGTTTTACTTGACAAAGCAAACCATCAAACAGCAGCCATGTAAAAACTCCCTGAGGGCGAGCTGTATGCCAGGGCTGGTGCTCTGCATATCACCTCTAAAATCAAGTGTGCCTGGATAAAAGAACTCATAGCTTTTGTAGTCAAATATTGAGTTCCCCAGGAGATATATGTGAGGAGAGCATACCTCCTGCACCTTCCTTTAAGTCAGTAGTAGCAATACATTATCAGATTGCCTGTTTTCCCAGATACATTAAATCTAGTGTGACAAAGGTGAAAATGTTAGCTGTTTGCAGCCTGACACGGAGTTCACAATATCCTGTGCCCTTCAAAAGTATCAGCTTAGATTTTAAATCGTGTCATACTTCAGGAGAGAGGATATACAGTCACCTAACCTGGTGGGCTCTTCAGTGACAGCTTCATTTCAGCCTTCAGGCAGCATGAGTTCTGGAAAAAGCGGTGCAGAATCCCAATCTTGCTGAGCCATATTCAGATATGAAACCCACCACTATCAACAGGATCTCTAGACTTTCAAAGGAGTTCAGTGCAAGACACATCTTATCCTAATCTATCCATTTTATACCAATGGGATAAATTGCCCCACCTTCTGGAGGCGTCGACCTCCCTCACCTTTGTTATTGAGGGAGAAGATTCTATTCCAGTGTGCACTCTGATATTATAAATAGCTAAAACTTGATGATCCAAATTTTGCCAAAAAAGCTTGTAGCAAAGATAGGGCCTGTTTGAGGTGTAAAGTACCAGTATATAAAGCAAAACATAATCAGTATTTGTTTGCCTTCAACCCAAACATAAAAGTACTAAAACAGTCTGACCTACACCATGAACAAGTGTTTTGTACCACAGTAACACTGCCAATAACAGTCATCAACATGGTAAGACCTTGTAAGAAAGCTGAGCAAAGGTATCTAAATCACATGGAACTTCAGTGAGGGAGACTTGGGTCCTAAAAGTAAGATAAATAATGCTGGTAGATGAGATTCCCATCCCTTCTCTTTGTGAGGTGACCTGAGGAGCATAAAAAAATGAAGAGGAAATGAGGCAAAATAGGGAAGAAAAACAACGTGAACTTCTGCTTCAGTTTCCCTTCTGGAACAGCTCTCGAGTCTGATCTCAAGGACCTTGGCCACTGAAAGCACCAAGAGCTGTTGCTATCAGTGTTAGCTACACAGCATCAGCCTCATTCACACTCATGACTAATCTAGAATAAGAGTGCCAAAGACTAATTGTTTGAATATGTAGTGCCAATGATTGATAGCAACTAAGAGTTAACCATTGGCAATGTGCATTTGCTAATGAATGTCTATCTGTAAAAGTGCTGTTTTGAAGTTTGAGACTTGCTTAATTTATCAGATGTTTAAACACAGTTGCTAATTGCCTCACTGAAATATGTATATGGTATGTGAATATTCAATTGTAATAAGTTTTTACATTCCAAATGACCACCAGAAAAGTTGGTACACAAATCCATTGAAATTTAGGAAGAATTTCAAGCCCAAACCTCTCTGCATTCCATCCAAACACACCAAAATTGAGCACTACTGCTGCATCATCAAGCCTGGCAAGCTTCAGATTGGATGATCAACTAAAACCACCATAATTTGGTGCATGGATTAAAAGTCCAGTTGGACTCTATCTGCCAAAAGACACAGCCTCAGGATCAGGATTCCCTCCATCAGCTTTAGAGGCCAAGGTTTTTGATGAAGAACATAGGGAGAGAGTGCTACTCAACAATGTGACTCCAGTGCTGGATAATCGACTTTGGAGAAGTGGAGAGACCTAATTCTGTCTTGCAACACAGAGAATCTATATCTGACCATCCTGCGCTAAAGAAAAGATTTTCTAACAAAGGCGAAATGCAATCAAAATGACAGTTTCCCAGTTATATAATGACTGTCACTTTATGGTACGATGGATGCTGTACATTCTTCTCACACAGAATGGGAATGGGCTCATAAAAATCTCCACCAAGAGGATTGGGTACTGGTACAAGCAGGTGTACTGTGAAAAAACATCTGGATGCCAAAGCCAGGTAATATCTATTTATAAAGCAGGCAGGGTTTTGTTTGTTTGTTTCGTCTTTTTTTTAACTAAGCATAATTAATCACTTGACAAAACCACTAGAATAGCAATTTGGAAAAATACTATAGTCCATGATTAATGGAATAGGATAAGCGAGTCAGTTGTCCATTCTGCCCCTGATATCAATGAGTTCTCGAAACTCTCAGCAGAGGAGACAGGGTTTCTTCTCCTTAAAACTAAGAGCAATAAGTGTTGACTAATCAGCACCACACTAGACATTTAAGAGGGTCCAAAATGGTAACCTGTAAGCACTTATGAATTCCTGTCTTGATTGAGCATAATAATGTTTTATGGGATAAAAACTATGTACTTAGTACATAAAGTCTAATAGTATGGCTTAATTTTGTTTGCTTTATATCTGGAAGGGGCAGCTGATCCTTACACAACAGCTCTGACTTTTAAAGTTCATTTGAAACTACTTGTTTTCAACTGGTGCCATCTAAATTGGCGTCAAAGCTGAATTTTCCTTTGTTCAAATGAAAAACATTAACACTGCATTATTTTATTCCTACTTGGAACATGAGAGCTGCTTGTAAACTGCACGTAATGTGAAACCTTAAAATGAGCCTAAACCAAACAGAAAGTACAGGAAGAAATGGAATGAAAGGCTGCATTTGTTTTGGAGGTAACTCAGCTCAGTAGATGAGCATTTTCCCTGCCTTTAAAGAGGGGTGCTGCTTCTACCTACCTGCACTAGGGCCAGCAGTAGTGATGGGTACTGGATCAGAAAGCCTGAGCCATGTGAGGGGGTGGCACTACATGTATCAGTCCAAGTCAGCAAAATGTGCTCAGAGTGGCTGGTGCAAGAATGCAATGATTTAAGAGGTAAAACAAAAACCACCAGGAAATAAACCCAAATGAAAGAGGATTAGATGGCGAACAAGATTCTCCTATAAACAGGCCTTCACTTTTGCTTCCTTTTAATACAGCTGGGGGCCAAGGAAACCCATGTTTCCAGTGCTAATGGGCCTTGTTGAAGGCATTAAGACATTTTATAAAGAATGAGAGGCTGAGGGATTAGGAGTGACGGGAATTCACTGAGCATTCATGAATTAGCATCAAAGGATGTCTGAATCCATGGAAAGTTTTAAAAGCAGAGCTAAATGGAGATACCATTATAAGAGGAAAATGGCATGAACATTTTTCTAGTTAAAAACAATGTTGTTATTATTTAAGTCTAGCTCATTATACATGTATGTTAATTTCTCTCCTGAACTTCAAGACATAGAGCAGACTGAGAATTTCTATTCACTCTTGCTTATCATGGAAGCACAGGGGATATTAACTTTAGTAAGAGGATTAGTGGATGCTCGGGGTCTAGGTCTAGAGCGGGACTTCATGGCGTGACTGCAGCCTACATAGCCCATACAAATACTAAATGCTGCAGCCGTGTGTGCTAAAGAAAGGCAGAAACCACCAGACTCCCACACCTTTATTTTAGGACAATGGCTAAGAAAAGCAGGCCTGTTAGAAAAAGCACAAATAGTCACATAGGAGTAGGGTTGTGTGACTGAAAAGCCCCATGTCTACCAGGTCCGAGTGGTACAGCACTCTGATGGGTGTGCAAACGCTGAAAGCAATTTCTGAACCTGTGTTAATTGCAAGAAATGGCTCACGCTGCTTCCTGAAATAATGGTCCCTGACTTTGAGAACACCGGAAACCAAACTGGTCCTTATTGCCACAACCTAGAAGTAGCAGCAGAATGGAAGTGCTGGAAATAATGAAAAATGTTTCTCTGTCTGAAACTGACTATTTTTGAAGTTTGTGGTCCTTCAGCTGCTGCTCCCTAACAACCGGTAGATGAAAATCTTTAGTAAGTCTCATTGGGCACTGTCTATAAGACTATAGTAGCAGCAGTATTTGGCTCATCCAACCCCCAACTGAACCAGTGCCCATTGCAAGGGCAAAAAGAAAAGTTTGAACTGACTCCAGAAGACCTTCCAGTTTTCTCTTCCAAGTTTTAGTCCGAGAGGGCTCTATTAATATTAGTGAGGGGAGTGGGATCATTTATTGAAAGAGCTCTAGGGCCTCTGCAGTATGAGGCAGATGATAGGGAGTTTGCCTGTGCCTTCCTCTCCTGAGGAAACCCTTCCACTCCCGAGGACACCTAGACCCATGTGTCAGACACCACCACCTCCCCCACTCTCTACCCAGCCCTACCCCTGCCATGGGAAGCCCAGGGCATGGACAGTGCTTGAGGGACAGCTGCCCGCCCCAGAACATGAGGACAGCAGGAGGTGGTGTCACTCGACCAAACTGTATTTCCAGGGCTCCCTGGAAAAGGAGCAGACCTGCCCTTGCTGCAGCCTTCAGTTTCATATGTTACACTTATATAATGATTTCTGTGTTTATTAACTAATTATTAAGTGTTTAATAATCAGACAATATTTGTAAACTAGTTAATTCATTATTATTTGTATACTCAATATTAAGCTATGATACTCATAATCAAGTGTTGACAGTGATTTACTTACAGCTGTGTCAAGAGTCCCTCTGGTGCCACAGAGATCAGGAGTTGAAGTCCCCCCACTTAAAGGTAGCAGGAGCTGGGCAGGATTAGGCAGAATCCTGGCAGTTGCCCAGCACAGACCTCTCCTCTTGGCCAGATGTTGCCTCAGGGGAGGTCCATAGAACACAAGAGCTTGAGATGCCCGGGTGTAAAAAATCAAGAAAGGGTTGTGAGAGACCAGAATGGATGAGTTGAGACCTGCAACTCAAACTGAAGGGCAAGAAGGAAATGCACAGGCAATGGAAGCAAGGACAGGTATCCTGGGAAGTGTACAGGGACACTGCCTGGTTGTGTAGGGATTGGGTCAGGAAGACCAAGGCATGGCTGGAGCTGGACTCGGCAAGGGATGCATCAGTGGTGGATAAAAGACTGGACATGAGCCAGCAATGCATGCTTGAAGTCCAAAAGCCAAGTGTGGGCTGGGCTGCACCAGAAGAAGCGTGGCGAGCAGGTGAAGGGAGGTGATTCTGCCCCTCTACTGTGCTCTGGTGAGACCCCACTTGGATTACAGGTCTGGGATCCTCAGCACAGGAAGGACATAGACCTGTTGGAGCAAGTCCAGAGGAGGGCCACAAAAATGATCAGAAGGCTGGAACACCTCTCCCAAGAAGAACAGCTGAAAGAGTTTAGAGAAGAGAAGGCTCCAAGGAGACCTTATTGTGGCCTTTCAATACTTTCTTATAGAAAAATGGGAACAAATCTTTTAGTAGGGCCTGTTGTGACAGGACAAGGGGTAATGCTTTTAAACTGAAAGAGGGTAGATTCAGACTAGACGTTTTTTTACAATGAGGGTAGTGGAACACTGGAACAGGTAGCCCAGAGAGGTGGTAGGTGTCCCATCCTGGAAACATTCAAAATCAAGTTGGATGGGGCAACCTGATCTAGTTGAAGATGTCTTTGCTCATTGCAGGGAGGTTGGACTAGATGATCTTTAGAGGTCTTTTAGAACACAAATTAGTCTACAATTCTATTTTTATTAAAAATCTGATACTGTGCAACAGGAACAAACAAATGACAGGAGATGAGATGATGTGAATACTACAAAACTCTCTGAAATAATGTATTCCTCGTGATCAGAAAAATCCGTGACACAGAAAATGAGTGAATAATATGACTAATGAACAGATAAGACTTTGAAACACTCTCTTTAAGTGTGTTTGTCAAAACAAATATTGGTCAAGTGGGGTAAATAAATTAATCAAGTTTTGCAGGAATTTCCCTCCTCCACAGGCAAGACATGGTTGTGAGATTATTTTAACCAAGGGGAAATGAGTGGCTTCTGCATTTAATTTCTGGGCACTGCATTTTGGGTACTTCAGGCTTGCCATACAAATGGCTTTGGGAATAGGACCAGTGTGGTTTAACTTCCCCTCCTGCATTTTGTGAAAATCTGGGTAAGTATAATTTTACACTCTCATATACCTTGATTCTCGACTGATGAACGTGGTACTTTAAGGACTCAAAATGAGTCTGTTCCATGACTGCTCTGTGGAGCAAACTGTCTCAGGGACTCTCTAATGGGAGCAGTCTGTACTGTGCAGAAAAGAATCCACTGTAAATATCAGCACTCAATAACCAACTCATACCTCCATCAGTAACTGTATGTTGTATATTACATTTCTGTATGGCAGCCACTCACCACCAAGTCTGAAAAAAAGAAGAGACCCCTAGGCCAAGCACATATTACAAAGACAGAAGAAATACCAAATCATTGGTGCCTTTCCCCCCCCCCGTAAGATAAATACGTGAAAGATAAATATGTAAAAGGTGATCCTGAACTATTAGAAAAGGAAGCCCAATGGGATGCATCATCCTGTGCCACACAGGAAAGTAAAGATGGGGATGCACAGTTAAAAGGACGTTATCATAAAGCTTTATGTAAATGTCATAGTTTGTGATGTGGTGAGAGGTTCCAACTTACTATTTAGGCAAACTGCAGACAGAGGGTAGAAATGTCTTCCCTGTTCTGTACCCAGCTAGGTAGTGGACTGCCTCTCCAGAAAAACGTTTGTCTGCTGCTGGTTGCCAGCCCTGCGACAGTGTTTAAAACATCCAGGTTTAGGCAAAATGAACGTCTAAACTATTTCTTGGGGCAACCTTAGTGGAGAGCACATGCAGAGTTACGATGTGACCTGTTTGCAGTCACCCAACTGTGAGGTTTCCCCTTCTCCTGCAAAAACCAACCAACCACACCCTCTTGTTGAAGTTAGGATCTGTATTTAACTCCTCTCCCCTGTGTACATGCAAATACATAATCTGTTCACTGTGAAATTAGGTAGGTCATCTAACTTGTCTATGCCAATTATTTTTGCTTCTGTTTTTGTGCACCACTTTAAAAGTCTTTCTTGATTTTGCTGTATGAGATGTGACACAGAAGAAATTTATCACGCTTCACTCTTTCTAGAGGGATGCCTGTGAGCTTCTGGTTTACGTAGGCAACTACTCTACAGTGTGTGAGACCTGAATAAGATGTTGGGCTTTGATGACAGGCCACTGCAAAGAATGTATGACTTGTAGGGTGTCCCGGCCATTTAATTCTCAAAGCTGAGGAGATTTTTTTGTTAGCAAAACCTGCTTTGTTGTCTGACGTGGATTCTATGGACTTGCTGCCAAAGACATGGAGTCGTACTCTAGAAAGGGCTTATTCATTACCAGGAGGAATTTTTTCTCCTAATGATTTATGATTTAAATGCCTAAATTTCATTTTTGAAGTGACTTGGGCCAGAGTCTGGGAACTATTTTAGAGCCCAAATTTATAAAGTAGCTCAGTAGAGGGATTATCAAAACAGCTCATAAATGCTTCCAAATCTGCACTATGGGACTGTTTTGAAGAAATGCACTTGCCAATACCCTTGAGTTCTCTTTAGTTTTCAAAAAGTCAAGAGCTTCTGATTGAGGAAGGGGTTATTTGAATATAAAGTTAATTTCAAAGTACTGAATTTTTAAAAATGCAAACTTCCTCTAGAAGCAGTGGCACATTGTGATTTGAAAAGGAGAGGGGAAATGAAGTGTTTTTTTTTCAAAAATATGAAAACTTTAATGCAAAATATAAACAAATATCTTTGAAATAGATAATCCAGTCTTTATTCCTCACTTCTCTTCCCATGGACTTTTGAGAGAAAAAAACAGATGCAGCTAGGCAGGGAGCAATCTCCCCCAAGGTCTGAGTAGTCAAAGAGGCAGATGGCCTCCAAAACCAGGTAGCATATGACCATGGCATTTAATGGCCCAGACCAGATCCACAGCAAACAACATCCCTGCAGCTTCCAGACCTGCGGTGCGCCCTGCTTCTCCATGAGTGAAACAGCCTTGCCAGGCACCGACTGGCTGTCTTAGCTGGGTCCTGTGGCAGCATGACCCTCCTGTGCCATTTAATTTTCCCTGCCCTGAATGTTTCACCAGCACCACCCCACACAAACATTTTAG
The DNA here is from genome assembly GCF_003984885.1 of Neopelma chrysocephalum. Taxonomy (NCBI): domain Eukaryota; kingdom Metazoa; phylum Chordata; class Aves; order Passeriformes; family Pipridae; genus Neopelma; species Neopelma chrysocephalum. Next base: position 3,651,369 of record NW_020897701.1, read on the forward strand.
CATAACTTCTATTCTCTTACTCTAGCCTCAATTTCTCACTACAGAAAGCCATGTCGGCAAAAAGCATCCTCCCTGACCATTGCATTTGTAGCCTCTGACTAGCTAGTGCACAGCTTTCATTGTCTCCTGTTCCATCTCTGCCGGTAGGTGGTGCGACAGAAGGAAAAACATCACTACACTCACCAATAGAAGGAGAAAAACCAGAAGGAATATGCAGCAACTTTCATTCTCCTCATTCACAAATAACGTTGCTTCCCATCTATCTTGGGCAGCCGGAATGAATACAGCATGGCTACTCCCCTATTCGTATGTCTAACCAACAACTACAGCACCACCTGCTCAAGCCTTGAATTGCTGAAAAGGGACATCCCATCTCTCAAACACAGGTGAAAGCTGTTTGCCTCCCTACCTAACAGCACAGGGGAGGGAAGCAGGAGTGGTGTGTCTCAATGCCGCCTTTGTCTTTCACAATCTGCTTTTAGCCATTGTCAAACACAGAAGGCTGCTTGTTTACTGCACTTCCAGATCATGAACTACCCACCTCCTTAGGAGACAACTCCTTTGTCACGGTATTCCTTTGCTAACGTCCCCTCCACCCTGTTTGTACTAGCTACTTGTTACTGCAGAGATGTTTAATTGCTTGCAGAGCTCACCAGTGGGGTGCTCCCACTCACCTTACATTTTCCTTTGGAATCTGCTACTCCTGGTGCAGATTACAAAAATGCAACCCTTCATGCCCAAAGACATGGCTTCTTTTTTCCAGATACTGGCTGGCTTGGCTTGCAGAGGATGAGAGTTAAACCTGCATGTCTAACATTGAATACTTAGGCTCTTTATGTGCTCCATACAAACCTTATATACAGGTACTCTATGTACTGAGAGATGCCTCAGCAATCTGACATGGATGCCCTTCAACAATGACATAGCTGACCTAAATAAAACAAATGTATGCTAGTGTAATGCACATACAAGGCCAACTTGCACGATAGCAATTTTAAATTATCATAGCTTTATAACATTTACTTGTTTAATGCTGTTTAAAACATAATGATGCAATCAGTAAACTTCAGCTTTTGTTTGTTAGTACACAAAGGAACACATCAAAGATGCTAACAAGTGTGTGCGAGTTAAGTGGATGATCAAATGTTAGTGACGGTAAAAGCCATACACTGAAGTGTGTGAAAAAATGAAATATGTTTTTTATTGTCTTTCTATGAATCATATGGATAAGAAAATAGAAAAAAAAAATCACATGCCTTATCACACTGCAGGCAATATCAGTCCTCTCTGAGGCTGCCTCTGTCTGTCATGTACATTACTTTACAAGAATTAAAACATTATTATCCCTACATGGTATGGATACTGTTGTGTAGTTTCTTAACAAGCATTCCCTTCCTAATGTGCTCATTTCACAAGCTAGAAATGAGCACTGTTGCCAGCACACACCAAGTTCATTGGCATGCGCCATGTTGGGAATAAAGAGCTTTCCTCCATGGGGGAGCCAACACAGAAGCTCCTTCCTGGCAGAAACAAACCACTGGGAAAGGCGGATGTCTGCACCACAGTGAGCAAATCACAGAAAGGGGCTTTGATACCTGGCAGGGTTGGGCATGCTCCAGTACCTGGCATCACCACTGTTGCCAGGAATGTTGCTTCAGCATTTCTCCTGTCTAGACATACCATTATTTTGCCTGTGCAAAGCTGCCTGAGCCATCTCCTGCCCATCAATCCCCCAAGAGGCCTCCGTGAGACATGCCGGGAAGCTGCCGTACACACGAGCACTGCTGACAGCGCCCATTGGAGGAAGGAGTTTTAGCATAAAACTTTTTTTTAGGAAAAAAAAATAAAAAAAATAAGGAGACTTAAATGACTTGTGTGGAGTCCCAGAGGAGTGTGGGGTAAAAGCCGACTGATTTCTTAGGCAGAAATAAAAGCTGAGGGTACACAGGAGCAAGGACAAAAGCACAGAAGTGCCAACTAGGTGACAACTCGTTTGCAGGAGTCCTGTGCACAAGGGCTTGCTATGCTGCCCCCTCTTCTGCAATTTAGCTTCAAACACAGCAAATTTAGATTCAAATATAGCACTGTTCCTTCTCCCCTGCCTGTGGCATGACAAAGGGAGAAGCTGTTGAGCACAAAGCAGAGCTTCTCATGTTTTGATCCGACTCTACATCCCTATATTTGATGCTGTTTCTTCTGATTCTTTCTGCCTACCAGGTTTCCTCCTTCAGGAACCAAGGCCGACAGACGTATTTAATCTTTTATATTGGCCACAGTGATAACTTCTTATTAAATATTTCATATTGTTGTACCGATAAAGAACATAAGACAAAACTTGGCATGAACGCAGTCCAGAGGAGAATCTGCTTAAAAATAAAACGCTTGGGAGAATGTGGAAGGAAACAAGTAGCCATGTGGCTGTAAACAAAAATTAATTTAAGGTAAGCAGGTCAAGCCTATAATGAAGTGCTTGTAAACAAAGAAAACCCAAACATTTCTACTAATCATCGGCTCCAATTATTTTGCAAACACCCCCTCATTATACATACTTAGTGGCTTGCAGCTATTCTGCTTTCTAAATCCATGTGCTGTCATCCTTTTTAAGATGGCTCCAGAGGGCTGAAATGTAGAAAAATGCAAGCATTAATTCAGCAGCCTAGCCAGCCAAAGCACAGATGTGTTAGGTAATAGCTGTGGTCTTTTGCAGTGTGTGTGCCACGGTGGCAGAGTGGTAGTTGGGAGCAATATGCTGCTGTTACCAGGCATGTGCCCTCATTTAACATGCCTCAATAATCCAAGGTGGGTGCAGACACCAGAAGTGGCCCCTGTGGGTCCGATGTTAATGGGAACCCAATGTGCAAACAGCTGCCCCATGGCAAGGAGGCCCATGGCTGAACTAAAGCAAAGCTTCGGACATGCAAACCTATTGCTGTAGCTTGTTGCTGCCACCCTATTCCACAAGGGGATTGCCTATAAGATGAATCCAGGGATTCACATTCAGCATCACCATTCCATCAGCACTCCATGATAATGTTGAAGGCTGCAGCCATCCCTTGAGTCTTTATGATTTATCCCAGCCCCCAGGCCTGAGTGTGCCACCTTGCCAGACACAGACTTGGTTCTTTCAACCTACTGCATTGCCCCTCGCGGACTCTGACTCTCACAAGGGGTGTAACCCAAAGGACTGCTGGCTCACAACCCTGCCTGCCTGCCTGCCCTCCTGGATGCTTTCCCCATAGCCCACTTTGCCTGCCTGCCTGCCGTGCTGGATGTTTTCCCCACACACAGGCTTCAGATGCCTCAGCATAAAAAAAGCACAGTTGCAAAGTTAAAAAAAAGAAAAAGTCAGATGGAAAGCTTAAAGACCTTGTACTCACTGGCAAAACCCAAAAGCAAAGAAAAAGCAACCACTAAGCAATTAATTGAAAAATTATTGGCAGGCCAGGCCAGAGTGTTGCTGCTGCCTTTAATGATAAATGATAATAGGACCAGTCAACACTATACAGCAGGATAATACAAACACACCCTCTAGAGTGAATGCACAAAATGAGACATACTATTATCATAAATAGATTAATTAACTAGAAAGAGAACATTAAAGAACAAGGGGTTATTAGCATGCAGCCAATAGCCTATTCCAAGCGTGAATTTGATGAATACAGGTAGCCAGAAATGCGGAGCACAAACACGAAAGCAGATAGCAGAAAAAATGTTTTGGAAACTACATGGCAATTATCTCCTCCTGTGGCTCCTCATTCCAGCTACAGGGAGCTGCTGACTCCGGAGGCCACAGGGCTCCAGTGTTTAGCCGGGAGCTTTCTGTTTGCACACAGCTGAAGGTCAAAGGCAGAACCTGGCTGAAATATGATGAGACTTTTCCAAAATGCAGCTGCCTGGTAGGAAGGTTCACAGTAGATGCTGAGCAATGACTTAGGAAATGTAGCAGGAAGTTATTAAAGTTTCAGTGAGAAACACTTTGAAAAATGACTAGATGTCATAGTTTATTCTTATTAAGAGTTTTCCTGGTGAAAATAACTCTGCCTTTCCCAACGGCAGTTTGTCAATTGTACATTTCGCATCAAGAAAAATGTTTGCCATTTAGAAATATTGAACAAAGCTCCATGCTAGATACAAGAAACAAATAATGTGCCTAAATACAGAATTTACTCAAAGAAATCTCAGTCATGTTGTGACATGACATGACAGAGATACCTATAAATTACAAGTTTGGGGGGGTTACCCATTCTTTTCCCCCAGTCCTCTACAAAATCGTGAGGTGCTGTACAACAGGAAAAGATGAACATATTTTCTCATCAGAAAAAAAAAACAGAAAAAACACGCATTTCATTCCTAGATGAAAAAAGGCTTTTTTAGTTCACACCTGACTTCATTTGGATAAACGCCATCAAGATGCAGTGGTTATACCTAAAATGCCTAATCCTCTTCACACTAGCAATGAGGTGAACTGGGAATAGGGTCGTGGACCTCCAGAAATGTTCAGCTGAGAGAGAGCAGAATATAACCCCAAACCTTCCATCTCCAGCACATCTGAATGGAAGGGGAAGGAGCTGTCTGAGTGCATGGCCCTGGCAAAGTCTGTACCAGTATTATTCCTGATTTAGGAGGAGTCAGGCCAATGCAGAGTATTCCTGAGGCTCCTGCCCAGTCCTGCAGAAATCAGGTACTGCATTCTATGAATAAAAGTGTAGCAGGTGTGATCTATGTTAAGAGCAGAATGATGTAGTTATAATGCTGGGATTAATATTTGCCCTGGAGTATGGCGGCATTTCCAACAGGTTTTTGGAGATTCCACTTCTATTAATGGAGATTAGGCAGTTTCTTTCCATCATCTTTTCTCATCCTGTGTTTCTTACTAACTGTGGATAAGGGTTCAGCATCCTTTCATGCAAGAACTGGACTCTGCAATGCAGAGCCATAGAGGAAAAAAGTGCTTTACATTTCCCCCAAATGTAAGGGAAAAAATACTTCCAACCCTTGTACAGCTGACTTATTTCCTAAAAGAGATTCAGATCAAAATTAAGTGAAAACCTTATGAGCCACTGATGCTTTAAAAACAGTATGTTTCCGTAGAGTATCATTATTATTACAACTGTTCTAGCAGAAATTGGGACCCTCCTTGATGACAGATAGCCTTCATGGCCTTTATGGAAAGAGAGAGAGAGAGATACACACACATGCTCTTTAATATAGATGTAACTTGTAACATTGACGGCACAGCATAAATACCTAGAGACTTTATCACATTCCAGAGAAATACATCACCCAGGCTGTTTTAATCTCATCTTTAATTCTCTTTTTACCTTCCACTGAACGTATGAAAAGATTGCAGAGATCCACAGTATCTCATCAGATATTTATTTATTCATTTAAAATATTAATATAGGAGAATCCCATTACAATATTGCCATATTGCCAAGCAGGAAGCACCAGACATAAGCAGAAAGATACTGAAAACTGATAGATACAGCTGCACATACCACCTCCCTAACATCTTTGTGTGTTTTATTTGACCACTTCTTTGAAGCCAGCTGTGGGGAAACCTCCAAGTGCTTTCTGATTTTTCATGGCAAATTAATTTGTACTGAAATTTGGAAGGATTTTTTTGCAAAAGTTTCTGTCTGGCAGGGATTCAGAATGGGACTAAGACCTCTGGTTTCATCCTTTTCAGATTTTGAGTGCTCACCTGGAGAGGTCTCCAAGGAGGAAAGTTTTGCTGAGCGTACTGAATAATTTTCCTCTAACCATCTGACACCTTCTCTGTCTCTTATTTCAAGAAGGATGTGGACCTTTTTAAAGAGACAAAAAAAAAGTGAGATGTTTCATCAGGGAGAGGATCCCTAATCCCAAAGTTCTCAAGAGGATGTTACTCACTAATCTATATTCTTTGAGCTGTTAAGGCATTTAAATTTGATTTCCCCCAAATTAAAACACTCTGGTTCAGTAGGCTTACTCAAAAACATCACTTGCAAACTTTAGGAAAAGGGTGATGTTACTCTGCCTTGCAGCTCACCCTTGAAAGCGCTTTCCTCCCAGGCCAGTTGTGCCATCCATGTCCCCTGTTTGTACAAATTCATCCATAGGAGCCTGCTGGTTTTCACTCCAGCCCCTTCTGCAGTGGCACTTCTGGCACCACTTTGCCAACACTGCAGACCTGCAAATTGGTATCTGCACCTTGCAAATGTTAATTCCCCTGCAGCAGAAGCAGCTTGGGGATCACCTGTGGGGCTTGTCCCTTTCTGCCAACAAAGTCAGGACACAACTGTGATGACAATGAGAGCTCTCAGAACTGGGGTTGGAAAATTCAGGCTCATTTTGGGATCCAACAAAACATGCCTCTCTCCACCTTGGCGGTGAAGGATGCTTACTTTCATAGATAGCAGGCTCTTTATCCCCAAGAAGATTTGGTGGGATCCTGGTGTGTCAGCCATGGACCCCTCAGGCTCTTTTACTTCTGCCTTCCAGCAAAGGCAGAGGTGATGCTGGTACTAATGGCAGCAGAGCCCCTCTGGAAAGCTGATCCTTGCAGCAGAGCAAAAACCAGCAGGAGGGGGAGAAATCTGTAAATACTCCATTTTAGCAGGAAAGTCTTCACCTAATTCAGCAAGCATGAGAGCAAATGTCTCGCTCAGAAGGATAGAAAATGTAGCTCTAAGCAATTAACACAATAGCAAATGTCCCTAGCATTGCCCCATATGGCGTGTAATTTAAATTCTCTATCTTGTTCCCTATAAACGCTGCTGAAATTGATACATGACAATTTTAAAGCCAACTGAAGTTTAATTAATGTAAATCATCTCAACATCTGAGATTTAAAATATATATAAAAAATAATTAGGTTGAAATTAAACACGTTCATATCATGCTGAGCCACACAAGGTAAAACTGGGGGGAAAAACGGAAAAATTATGATGCATATTGGAAGTGCAGCTTTTCTCCTCACTAAAGCAACAATGTCTGGGAGCGGGTTCTCCTTGTTCTATGTAGGACACGAGGGGTATCCCTGAAAGGTGTAACCTCCTTAAGCAAACGTGGCTTGCACAGGGAAATTATTATTAGCCAGGGAAAATGGAGCTATGAAGGTGTCTACAAGTGCAACTCAAACAATGGAAAGTCTCTCAGATTCTGCTGTCCCTACTGTGAGAATATTACATCTAAATGAACAAACAAAAGAGTTTAGCCAGAGCGATTTACTCCCCTGAAATCCACTGCCTGTAAATAAAATGGGAAAGGCAGGAATGGCACAGGATACCTCACTTGCTTCCTTAGATTGCAGCAGATTATTTGCCTGCAGTGTAGCTACTCCACACTCTCTGTTCTCTTTTCCTTAAATATTTGTTTAATATTGCCCCCCCCTTCCTACTCCCCACTTCCCCCACCCCATTGCATTGTAAAAGGACACCCCATTCAAGGTGTAGTCAGGTCCAAAGTTCTTGTGACAGTAGGGATGTAACTGACCTGAGGTATTTCAAAGTC